>NW_006159974.1:302597-350367 GCF_000334495.1 Tupaia belangeri chinensis | reverse complement strand
TTTTTTTTAGTTACAGAGCATGTGTACTCGCCAGAGAGACAGGGAGACAGAAAACGAGAAATCCCCCCAGGGAGAATGGCAACACTACAATTTCTTCTTCTCCATTCTCCTCTGTGATTTTGCGCACACACTCACACGTACTCAGCATGAGTTTCCAGCTGCCGGGTCTGGGATTCAAACCACGGTCCACCACGTGGGAGCCCAGCCCTTTAACCACTACGCCACCTGCTGGCCTGGTTCTGTCTCTTGAAACCAGAATCCTGAATTTCTGGAGTGCCTGATTCTCCTGCCCTGACGTCCTATGTGCTTCATGATCTCTGGACAGGGGTGAGAGTGGGGGAGCAAGAGGGGGCGTTCTTGCTATGCCCCTGCTTGGAGGCAGGATCTTGGTGGCACCCTACAGGGGACCCCACATCAGGGGCCTGGATGGAGGGGACCAGCCAATCACTGAAGTGCTGCTGCCCTGCTGCTCTCAGATGCCTGACAGCAGCCCCACCCTGCTCCCACACTGTCTCTGTCTGTGTGTCTCTCTGTGGGTGTTGGGGGTGAGCTGTCAGCTCCCTACTGAACCTTCAAGCACTTTGAGGTGCAAACAGGCAGCAGTAGGAGCGCACATGTCCCAACACGCTTCTCTAGTTCCTGAGCCCGGCCTTTCTCCTGGCCCAGCCTCTCCTGGTACATATAGCATCAGTCACCACTGTCCATGTTTGCAGCAGCTGCCCCCAGCAGGCATGCACATGCACCCCCCAACACACAGCACCCACTCATACCACACACACAAAACACATACACCCCCTCACACAGAGATTCACCCCTCTGCCTGTGAAAGGAGCATTTCTAATTCGGCCCCCAACCACCAGGTGCTCCCCCGCCCCCTGGGGGCTGGCGTGAAGCTAACCTAATTACCGGCCTGGGCTGCTTGGCACTAGCTGGCGCTCTCAGGCTCTCAGCCTGGCTGGGAGAATATTAAAACCAGCAGGAGTCTGGGAGGGAGGGAGCAGAATGGAGAGGAGTTATTTTTAGGCAGTGAGGTGGGGTTTGCAGTGGAGCTGGTGGCTTAGGGAGAACGGGGCTTCACAGAGATAGGAGCCGAGGGGACAGGGTAGCCAGGGTGTGGCCTCTCCTAAGAGGGACCAGGCTACCCTGGGACTCCCAGGAAGGTGAGGAGGGGACTGGGATTGGGCACTGGGGACCGGCCTTGGCTTTTTACCTGGGTGTCCCTGCTGGGCCCAGGGGGCTGAGGCAAACCAGGCACCACACCAGGGTGTCTGGGCCAGGGTTGCCAGCTAGGGAGAGTGTGATGTGACTCTGAAACAGGCAGAAGGCGTAGGGAGCTGACAGCTCCCCCCAACACCCACAGACAGACATCCAGACACAGAGACAGTGTGGGAGCAGGGTGGGGCTGCTGTCAGGATCTGACAGCGGCAGCAGCACCTCAGTGAATGGCTGGTCCCCTCCATCCAAGCCCTCCGATGTGGGGTCCCCTGTAGGGTTCCACCAAGATCCTGCCTCCCAGCAGGAGCAGAGTGAGAACCCACCCCATTCCCTGCTTTCACCCCTGTCCAGAGATCATGAAGCACACAGGACATCAGAGCAGAGAAATCAGGCACTCCAGAAATCCAGGATTCTGGTTTCACGAGACAGACCCAACTCATGTGCAAGGGTGTTTCCACCCCCATAGCAGGAGCTGCTGGGGAATCACCAAGATGCCCCAGATACAGTCCTGAGCTCCCCAACGCTGCATGGGACCTTGCCAAAGGGGGAAAGCTCCAAGCCAGAGTCCACAGCTCTCCTTATCTGCTTTGTGACCTTAGACAAGTTCCTCAACCTCTCTGGGTGTCAATTCTCTTGGCTATAGATGGAGATGCTAATTGTACTCATCTTAGATGGTTATGGGGAGGATTAAAGGGAACACAAAAGGGCCAGCAGGTGGCATGTTGGTTAAGGAACTGGATTCCCACATGGCTGACCACAGTTCAAATCCTGGACCTGGTGCTTTGAAAAATCACTCTGGGTATATGTGTGTGTGTGTGCATGCCCCAAATCCTGAGATTTTGGGAGGAGCAGGGATTGCTGCATGGTCATTCCCCCAAGGGATGTTTTCTCACTTGCTCTTTGTCTCTCTCCAGTGAGTACATCTTACCTGTAGCAAAACTAATAAATAAATAAAAGACAAAGGTCCACTGAAAAATAGAATTAAAGCACAAGTTTATTTTGGTGCAGAATTTTTTGAAATCATTGTATCACTTTCCCATTTTATTTCATTTTTTAAAAAATAAGAATTATTTAATTTTATTTATTATTTTTTAAAAATTTGATTAGAGAGAAAGGGAAAGTAAGAAAGCAAGCCTCCAGACCTGGGACTCGAACTGTGATTGACCATGCGGGAGCCCAGCACCTTAACCACCACACACACCACCTGCTGGCCCTCATCTTTTTTTTAAGTTTGTTTATTCCATGAGCAGGACAGTGAGTGAGTGAGAGGGACAGAGACAGAGACATCATCCCCTCAGGGTTCTGATGTCATGACTTACCTCCAGCCTTCAACCAGCCCCAGATTATGGGCATGTATGTGTATCCTGGTAAGAAGAGGTGCTTTCCACAAACTTTTTGAATATCCTTGTGTACTTTATATATAGCAAAAAGTTGAGAGCTTTTTTACACCCAATATATGTTCCAGAGACAATTTCTTTTCTTACTGCCATTTGCACCTCTCTAGCTGGTGTGTATTCCTTTAAGACCCTTTAAAAAATACATTTACATCATCCAAAGCAAGTTGTTTGGGAGATTTTCCCCATATATGAATCATATGCTGTACATTTGGCGTCATCTGATAAACTGAGGTGAGCGAGCCATTTGTGTCAGGTCAATACTTCGCTTACTAGCTTTGGCCTTGGGAAAAAGTTAGGGTTAGGTGAACCCACTAGGAAATTCTCCAGGAAGCACACATAACCTAGGTGGCATAGTAGTTAAAGCACTGGACCCCCATATGGCTAACCGTGGTTTGAGTCCCGACTTAGAAGCTTGGAACTCACGCCAGGTGCATGTGCATATGTGCCCAAAATTCTGAGAGGAGAGTGGAGGAGAAGGGATTGTGGCATGGCCATCACTCCTGATTTCTCACTTTCTCTTTGTCTATCCAGAGAATGCACATGCCCTATAGCACAAATCTCTTTAAAAAAATGCTGAGGCCAGCAGATGGCGTAATGGTTACATTGTTGGATTCCTACAAAGTCAACTTCAGTTCAAGACCTGGACCCGGCGGGTTAAAATTCATGCTGGGCGTGTGTGTGTGCCTAAAATCCTGAGGGAAGACTGGAGGAGAAGGGATTGTGGTGTGGCCAACCCCCTAGGGGGCGATTTCTCTCTTTCTGTCTCTCTGTCTCTCTGGTGAGCACACACACCCTATAGCAAAAAATCTCTCCAAACAAACAAAAAACACACTTTCTAAAAAAAAAAAGAACCTCCCCTCCGGATGAAGCTGGCCTAGGGGTCAGCTCTGTGGGAGCCCATGCTGGGGACTGGAGCTTGTTCTCTGCCCCTGACCTCCAGCTCCTCTGCAGAAGGGTGCTGCTCCACTGCATTATTAAAATATTTAACCACCAGAAGTACTTGGGTGCCAGCCAACTGATTTTCCCCTGCCAGGTGTTACCCCTCCACCATGGGGGTCCAGGGCTCCCAGGGGAGGATCCATTGGCTGGGGCAGCAGCTGCTGACTTGTCTGGTTCAGATATTTCTATCTCGTGACCACATCAGCTGTCCTGGTGCAAACCAGCCCCAAGTCAACCCACCTGGTCCTACCTTTCAGCAGCTGGTTCTGCCCGCCCCAGGGAGACTCCATTAGACATTACAAAGAAACTGAAGCAACTAGAAGAAAACAAACAGAAGGAAAAGCCCTGCATTCCTGGTGTTTGACTCTGGCTACTGTAGGGTTTGGTCCAAGCAGACTCCACAGGGCAAGGATGCAGGCAGGGGGAGGAGATGGAGGCCTCTAGAAGTGGGTCAACTGAGGAGACCACCTCAAGCCCTAAGGAATTAGAAACTAGAGCCCAGAGGCCAGCTCCAGAGGGCTTCAGGCACAGCCTCCTTGCAGACCTTTCACAGGTGACCCAGGGCAGGCCACTGGCTGAAAGAGCTGCCCTGGCTGGGCAGGTCACCCAGCAGCTTCCTCCCACCCTGTGTTGAATTAAACAATCCCCACCTCCACACGGTGTTGGGCAGTAGGGGCTTGTTCTTGCGGTCTGCATGGAGCCCTGGAGACAGCAGGGACCCAGGGTGATGTAACAGAGGCCGCTCTGCCCACTCATCTTGTGGAGATGGGGCCTGGCTTCTCTTGGACTAGGATAACAGCGTTGGGGTGGGGTCACTCCCTAGAGACTCTCTTCCTCAACCCCCCTGCACTGACGCTGTTTCTCCAGGTCCTCTTCAGAATCCGGGAGCCGCTGCTTTCAACAGTCCTCCCTGGAGTCTCTCCACCTCCATTATTCCTGTCTAAGGCAGCCGCCTCCTCCTGCCTGGATGAGCAGAGTCCAGACAGAGAGGGGAGCCGGATTTGGCCCTGGAATGCTAATCCTCACTCCACCGACCGCAACCTAGACGGGCTGCACAGCGGCAGTGCTGCACTAGTCTGTATCGCCCTCTACAGGCAGCTGGAGGGAACTGCAAAGGAGGCTGGGCCTGTGGCGAGACCCGACCCTCTAAAAGAGGTCAAGGCTATTCTAGGTTAAGCCGTCATCCCTCTTCCAGAGCAGACTGGATGCTCCGCTTTCCTGATAATTACCAGTACCGTTGTCGCCTCAGAACTTAACAGCAGTTTCCTAACAGGCAGTGGGTTCCTCCACATCAGCCTTTCCTCTGCTCTTTGAAGGCTGGTTGTTGGCAATCCCCACCTCACCCCACAGAGAAGACCTCGCTCACCTCATTACCACCGTACATGCAATCTCTGCTTTTGTGCTCCTCAAGGAGGGGACAGGGGTGGTGTGTCAGGAGGTGACCAGAGGGGATGGCAGTCCAGTCCCCAGCTGGGAGGTGGATAATTAGGGCTTGAAAGTGGAGGCAAGGTCGGTTTAACCTGAGCTGAGAACTGAGCAATGGACTTCTGGGGGCACAAAGGTGGCTGGGAGATGCTGCTTTTCTTCCACGTCTCTGTCCGTCTCGCCCCCACCCACTGCAGTTCCATGTCTGGCCCTTGGCCTGTTTGCTGGAGAGCATTCCAAAGAGTCCCTGCCTGCCCCTTTGCTCCACTTGTGTATGGCGTGCCATGGTGAGGGCATGGCTGGAATGCAGACTGGGGCCCAGCCCCAGCTTCCCGAGTCACGATCTTTCAACTCTCCTCCATCCTAGGATCCTGTTACCTTCCTGCTCAGCACATTGGCTCTCTGCTCCTTGCTTCCCACAGAATAAGGTCTGAGATCTTCAGCCTTCGGCAAGCTGATGGCCCGGTCCCTGCATGGTGGGCAACATGCTACAAGTTCAGCAGCGGTTCCTCCACACACTTTGAGCCCAGTGCTCCAGCCCAGCCTGTTCCTGCTCCTGCCTCAAATGCCCATCCATCTTCCCTGCCAGGCCGGCTGTGGGCCAGCTCAAATGCATCTCTTCCTCTCCCCTTCTGGGTTTTAGATGGGGCAATCTTCCCAGATTCTTGCTCTGCCAAGACATTCAGAAATAACCTCGCCCTCTTCTGGAGTCCTGCGGGATGTCATCTACATTTTCCTTCCTATTTCTCTTGGACCTGACTTGTCTGTACACTGTGAAAGCAGGAGCAAATTTATATGGTGAAAAGGACTGCAGGAAAGCCAGTGTCTCCAAAGTGCCGTGGACTACCCATGGGCCCCTCAGCATAATGTGGAAGGTTCTGGAATATTTTAGGCTCCAGGGGTGGAGCCAGGAAACTGCACCTTCGGCAAACTCTCAGAGAGTATGTGGTAACCTCTGGAATGTAGAGATGAGCAGCGACCGTCCTAAATAAACTAAGACACAACTTGATTCACATCCTAGGTCTTATCGGTAAGAGCACCATGGAATACTAAATGCACCCCAAATAGAGCCAGGAGTGATCTGCAAACAGAACCAGGAGGAAGCAGTACACAAGAACAGTGATGTTCTTTACAATAGTGAAAAACTAGACAGTCCCATCATCCAGCAACAGTGGACTAAATTACAGGTAATGTGTTCGCCCAAGGATTAGCCAGCTATTAAAAAGGTGACATGGGGGAGGGCGGCAGGTGGTGTGGTGGTTAAGGGTGTTGGACTCCCACATGGCCAACTTCGGTTCAAGTCCTGGACCTGGTGGCCTGCTTTCTCACTCTCTCTCTGGTCAAATTAAAATAAAGTTTAAAAATAATTCTTTAAAAACAAACAAACAAACATGGGAAGCCACACACACATATTTACAGAGAAAGACCAAGTGTGATAGCTGATCTCCATAGACTTCCCAACCGAGCCTGGTATTCACAGCCTGGTGTGGTTCCCACACACAGTGCACCTGGGCTTGCCATCTGATCTTTTCTAACCAAGAACATGGTACAAGTGATGCCATTCTGCTTTTACACTTTTGGGAAACCTGAGCTATCAGGAAGTCTGTACACCTTGCTGAAGAGGGCCTGTGAAGTGTTGGACTCCCACATGGCCAACTTCGGTTCAAGTCCTGGACCTGGTGGCCTGCTTTCTCACTCTCTCTCTGGTCAAATTAAAATAAAGTTTAAAAATAATTCTTTAAAAACAAACAAACAAACATGGGAAGCCACACACACATATTTACAGAGAAAGACCAAGTGTGATAGCTGATCTCCATAGACTTCCCAACCGAGCCTGGTATTCACAGCCTGGTGTGGTTCCCACACACAGTGCACCTGGGCTTGCCATCTGATCTTTTCTAACCAAGAACATGGTACAAGTGATGCCATTCTGCTTTTACACTTTTGGGAAACCTGAGCTATCAGGAAGTCTGTACACCTTGCTGAAGAGGGCCTGTGAATGGGACCAGCAGTTAGCGTAATGGCTATGTCGCTGGACTCCCATGTAGTCGACCGCGGTTCAAGTCCCAGACCTGGTGGCTTAAACTCATGCTGGGCACGTGTGCGTGCATGCCCAAGATCCCAAGAGGAGAATGAAGGAGGATTAATGGCGTGGACATCCCCCCTGGGGGTTGATTTCTCGCTTTCTGTCTCTGTCTTTCTGGCGAGTGCACAAGCCCTATAGCAAAAACCTCTTAAAAAAAAAAAAAAGAGCGCGTGCGCCTGTGAAAACAAGAAGCCCAAAACCACAGAGGCCAGCTCTCTTAGCATCTCCCCAGTGCCAGCATCACCTTGAATGTTCCAGCCCAGTCAAGCCTCCAGCTGGAGAGCAGAACCACCTAGCTGGGCCTTGTCAACACAGACCTGAGGTGGAAAATGGCTTAAGTGTTGGCCACATAGCCTAGAGGTTGAGTTGGATCACACTTTCCTGTGGTTTGAATCCTGACCCCATGAGGAACACAGTAGGTGTACATGTGCATGTGCACCCCAAATCATGATGGGATGGAGAAATGGAGCAGACTGGGGTGTGGCCATGTCTAACCAAGGGGTGCTTTCTTCTCTCTGTACTGAGTGCACACCCTCTGGCAATTTATATATTGGATTGTCAGAAAAGTCACGGATCTCTGCATAGAAAAATACATCATGACTTTTCCGACAACACAATATATTTTTAAATTTTTTGTTTTAGGGAGCAAGAGAAAGTATAGGGTCACCCAATAGAGGGGATGGCCACACCACAGTTCCTTGCCCATTCTCTTGGGATTTTGAGCACACATGTGCACGTGCCTGGTGTTTTTTTCAAGCCTCTGGGTCTGGGACTTGAATCACACAGCAGGCCATGTGAAATCCAGTACCTTAACTTCCATGCCACCTGCTGCACCTCTTCTGGCAATGCAATAATAAAAAAGAAAACAGGCTCTTTACTTGCCATCTTGCAGCAGCCATCGGTAAGCCAAGGTGAGTGTATACAGGTACACTCGGGAACTATGGAAGCAGCAGCAGTCTGATGTGATGCATTTTCTGAGGGTCTGTTGCTGGCAGTACAGCCTGCCATATACGGGATTCATGTGCATCGTGGAGGCCACAGATGCCCAGCTCCCAAGGATGCAACCTATGGCAAGCCCATCATGGTGTTAACCAGCTGAAGTTTGCTTGAAGCCTCCAATCAATCTACTGCAGTGGAGTAGAGCTGGATGCCATTGTCGGGCACTTAGTCCTAAATCCTTACTGGGTTGGTGAGGGAAGATTCCACAAATTCTTTGAGGTTATCCTCATTGACCCATTCCATAAAGCTATCAGAAGAAACCCTGACACCCAGTGGATTACCAAACCAGTCCCCAAGAACAGGAAGACCAGTGGGCTGACATCTGCAGGCTGCAAGAGCTGTGGCCTTGGAAAAAGACACAAGTTCCACCATACTTTTTGGGGTTCTCACCATGCAGCTTGAAAGATACAATACTCTCCAACTCCACTGTCATTGCTAATATAAGAAGTGTTTGTAAAATTCATACCTAATAAACAATTTAGTACAGTCAAAAAAGAATACAAGGAAATGGATTAAAATAGCTACATGGGAGGGGGGGTTGGGATGGGTGGTGGTGGTGGTGGTACCGTTCCACAGCAGTAGCTAACCAGAAAAGCAGGCTACAAGATGGCACACGGAGCACCTACATGGGGGGGTGGTGGGATGGGTGGTGGTGGTACCGTTCCACAGCAGTAGCTAACCAGAAAAGCAGGCTACAAGATGGCACACGGAGCACCATCTCAGCTGGTGAAACACACACAATGAAGAGGACAGAGACTGACCAGACTGCTTTCCTGCTTTATTGTTTTGATGACTTTTTAGGTTCTATACAATGAACACGTACTACTTGCTTAAGAAAACACCGTGGGGGCCAGCAGGTGGCGTAGTGGCTAAGGGCATTGGCTTCCTAACATGGCTGCCCATGGCTTAAGTCCCAGACATAGCAGGTTGGTTTCTCACTTTCCTTCCCTCTTTCTCTCTGGTCAAAGAAATAATAAAAAAGTGAAATAATTCTTAATAAAAAAAGCTGCTGTGGATGAATGAGAGCATCTACTTGGCACATCCCCACCCCTACTTCTATCCTCCGGCAGGTGACCCTATTAACAGCAAGATCCTTCTCAGCAATGGAGCTCTGGGGAACAGTCCTGAAGGAATCAAATCTCCCTTTATTTCCCCACTCTTCAACCCAACAGACCTTTCTCTAGACCACTAATGAACACCAAGACCATCTTCTCCTGAAGATGGGCAGCACAGTGCCTTCAGCCTTGACACGCCTGCTGCACCGACGTTCCTGCTCCACCTCCCCAGTTCCCCACCTCTCTGGCTATGGGTTGTCACTATCGGGTTACTACTGAGATGATGAAAATCAGAGGGGGACAGAGGTCAGCCAAGACAGTTCAGATCTATTTGCTTAGCCAGAAAATACACAGAACAAGGGACAGATAACAGGTGCCTGGTTTTAGCTGCTGAACTCTGTCCCTGTGAGGAATCAGGCCTAAGGGGACCCTTCTTTCAGTTTATATACCTGAGTGATGCAATGGTGCAGAGCAGGGCTTGGGGAGCAGTTATTGATAGGCTTTGAGTATTTTATAATGTTTCAGAAATAAGAGGCTGACAGGTGGCATGGTGGTTAAGAGTGCTGGACAACCACATGGTCAACTGTGTGGTTTAAGTTCCAGACCTGGAGCTTGTTTTTTCACTTTCCTTCTCTTTCTCGTTTTCACTGTCCCTCTCTGGTCAAATTAAAATAAATGAACAGTTAAAATAATTCTTAAAAAAAAAAAAGTTTCAGAAATAAACATTTAGACTTTCTTGAAGCTACTGATCAAACCATGCTTCCTTCAGTCTTTAAGTATTGTTCTATTTTGTTATTCTAAAAATTATGAGGAAAGATGAGAGCAAGCAATCAGATCTGGGACTCGAACCATGGTAAGCCATGTGGGAGTCCAGCGCCTCAACCATCATACCACCAGCCGGCCCTGTTCTGATTTATTAAGAGGTAATAAGCACTTTGAAGCCCACTGTAACAGGGAAGAAAGCACATTTATAGAAAGGACCTTGAAAAAGAAAATCAGATCACTTTTATTGACGCACCAGTAGACCAACTCAGCTTTGGAAGGGATGACGATGTTAATACAGTAATTGTCATCAAAGCAAATGAAAATACAAAGGTATCTGAAATGGCTTTACAGTGACATGATGCCTTAATAAATTAAGGAAACTGGTTGCTCATTAATAGCTCTCTCATTTCATATTCTTCACAAAGTCTTCTCCTTTCTTGATTGAGGCTTTCAGCTCAGGAATGGCCTCGGCTATCATCTTCTCTTCGAAAGAGGAGACTTTGCCGATGCCGAGATTCTTCTCGATGCCCTTTTTCTGAAGGAGAGAGGGGAGGCAGTAAGATTTTAAACAAAGTTTTCATGCGTGAGTTTGCTAGACAATCCACCTGGTAACTTCATCAGCTCTGCTAGACTGTCCATACCTACTGCCCGGGAACAGGGGCTAGAGCCAGAGTTGGGAGCTCAGGCTTCAGAGTCAGAAAGCCCTAGGTTGGGAATCCCGGCTCTGTCACTGTGCAGGTACCATGGAAATTACCCGCATCCCAGGTTTGTGTCCTCGTCTTAGATGAGTACCACCCACCTTAGAGGAGCTGCGAGAGTGTCAAGGACAACTTGACATAGCCTCGGTCCACACAGCATTCAACTGTTCAGAGCACTCAATACTCTCTCCCTGTCAAAGCATACTTTGGGTTCCAGCCTCTTCTCCTAGTTGGTAAGACTGAAGAAAATCTGAATACTCACCTGAACGAGATGTAAGCCAAGGACGTAAATGATCTTAGAAAAGACAGCAGGTGTCTCTTCCCACACTAAGCACTGTTTGTGCCCCAGCAGCCTCAGTTTCAGTGTGATCTCCTGGGAAGCCTTATCTGGCTCTGAGATGATCGGACTTATCTGCAGGTCCCACCACCCTCGTACACACTGCACTGACCTGAGAATGGAACTAAACTGTTTAGTGTCTGTCTCTGCACTACACAGAGCCCACGAGGCCTGGGGCCTTGAACACTCATGTGTCCACTGGGAAGGCCCCCAGGAAGACCAGTATGATGTGAGACTTACTTTCTAGATACAGGATGAAGGCTACTAAAAACAATTTGCCTAATTTCTGCATCTGCCCATACAGAAGAAATGAAAACCTGGCCTAGTGGTTTGTGAGTGAAACCTGGGAGTTTTTGCTCACTGAAGACTCAGTGTTGGACTAGGGGCCAACAGATGGCATAGTGGTTAAGGTGCTGGACTCCGACATGGCTGACCATGGTTCAAGTCCGGGACCCAGTGGCTTGAGACACCAGGTGCCTGTGCACATGTGCCCAAAAGCCCAAGAGGAGAATTGAGGAAAAGGGACTGTGACATATTCACCCCCTTTGAGGAGTGATTTCCCATTTTCTCTCTGGTGAGTACATGCACCCTATAGCAAAAATCTCCCCCAAAATAAATAAATAAAATTTTAAAAGCTGCCTGGATTAGACAGCGGCCCTAGAACAGCATAGCAGAAGCAAGCAACGTGACAGATGGGTTCCATTCTAGGGCATATTTCTAGGAGAAAAACCGGTGGGGTGAGGAGCAAGGAACCAGAAATGGCTGGAACAGAAAGGATGCAGCTGTGTGGTATCTCTAGGAATCCTGGGGGAAGAACTAGGCTCTGCAGGTCCCGAAGCCAGGACAAAAGGAACAAGTACGAGCTGCAGGGTGGCAGCATTCAGGCCATTTCTCAGCCTCTGCTGGCTGCCCTGAGATGGAGCATCTAGTCAGTTCACCCACGGAGGCAGCCGTGCATGACCAGCTATCAGTCCTCGCAGGAGGAGATTCGCCTCCACGGTGGATTTCTCCCAGTTCTTAATTCTGTGCTTCCACACCCAAAAACCCAAGCACACACCAGGCAGTGACATGCAGTTACTGCACAACGAAAATGTGAATTATGGAGCGAATAGACAGGGATGAGCTCCTGAATCTTAGACAAGGTAACTCTCCTTCATCCATAGCTGAAAGGACCAACTTCCAGGATACATACCCCTAGCAGTAACGGTGTGGAGAAATAGGTACAGTCCGTCTCCTGTGACTTAACAAAGGAACACTCGACAACTCCTTCCTTCCCATTCATTGCGTCCACAAGGGAGAAGACAAACCGGGCACCGGCATATGCCATGGACAGAGTGGCAGAGCCTAGGAGGGAACAGGAAGATTACCAAGCTGGGATTGTGACCTTTAATAAAATGCAGGTGAGCCTGCTCTCTGAGCTAAAGCATTTGTAAATTCTCTAGGTTACCAGTTAGAGTACTGAGGGCGGCATCCCTTAATTTTACTAACAAGTGGCATGGTATTAGCTTGCCCAACCTTAAAAATTGCTCCCATTCCACAAATTAAGCTGAACTGCCTGCCCTCTCATAAAGAGCTTTCTTATCAAGTGAATGAGAATGGAACACAGGAAACGATCCACTCCTTGCTCAAGGACGAGCAGTTGTTCTCTGCAACTCTGAACAGGGCCTTGGGCATCTGCACCCACCCCCAGGGGTGGCCTCTAAGATTCTACCTGCTCCGGCTTTAGCCTTGACCACCTCCGTGCCTGCCTCCTGGATGCGTCCAGTGAGCGTTGTCAGCTGGTCCTGGGGAAAGTCCACCTTGGGCGTGCACTGCAAGCCAAGGCCAAGGGACTGTGTGAGCCACCCTGGTTGTCACTGGATGCAAAGCCCCAGTCCCCGTCTTTCCCCACCCTCCTCACAGTGGGGTCCCTCTCATCACCAATGCACAATTACCCCAGGTCTTGTTTGCTTGGGTCTAGGGATCCATTTATAGAAAAATGACAAAAGACAAATCAACTTTGTTGGGAGACTTGGCAAGGCGCCTACTCATTAAAAACAAAACAAAATTAAAAACAGGGTCTTGGGTCATTGGATGGCAAGGTGGGTAATGTGCGGCACATCCACATCACCGACCATGGTTCGAGTCCTGGACCTGGAGGCTTAAGCTTGTGATTCTACCTCTGTCTCGGAAGTTGCAGGTACTACAGATGTGTGCCACCGCACCTGATCTTTAGGTCGGAGCAGGAACTGAACCTGGGCCTCCCATGTGGTCCCAGCCTGAGGAGCACAGAGTCTTAGCAGCATACGCCACTGTGGCTGGACCCTCCCCCTCCTACACACTCATTTTTAAAGAACTTTTCACATTTTCAATTAATTTTATAGAAAAACTCTAAAAATAACACAGATTTCCCTCATATGGCTTATCCTGTTAATATTTTATATACCCATTGTGTAATTATGAAGACCAGTGCATTTCTAAATTACAGACCTCATTCAAATTTCACCAATGTCCCCACTACTGCCCTTTTTCTACTCTGGGGTTCGAGTTAGGGATCTAAAACTCGACCTTACAATTCAGCTCATCTACTTTGTAATAGTTCCTTAGCCTTTCTTTATCTTTCTTGACCCCTGTACTCATCACTTGTATTTTGTAGCCTGGCCACCAAGTCAGATGTGTGACATGTGTCCTTATAATCTGCATGTTGGGCAAAAACATCATGAAAATTTTGTGACCTTCTTGGTGCATTATTTCCAGGGGTTATGAGGTTCACGTGACATATGTTGGTCCTATTGGTGCTAACCTTGTTTCTATTTATTTTTAAATAAATCGCTTTCGCTTGCTTGGATCTACCCAGGAATTCAGTGATGTTCCCAACGGCGGCTCCCCTGTGCGTCAGAGCTGGCTACTCTGCACACCTTCTGACCGCATTCCCACCACAGATCCCTGTCAAGAAAGCCCCAGACAGACTCGGGGTGGGGGTGGGGGACTGGATTCTTATAGGAATCCTTTCAAAATACACCGACAGCTCCACCTTCTTCAGCCTGGAGTGCCTCAAGGCAGACCGTGAGGTAAGCTCCTTGCAAGGCCACACACGTACCTGAGAGATCAGGGGGATGATGGTCTTTCCAGCGTGGCCGCCGATTACAGGAACATTGACTCGAGCTGGATCCAAATTCTGGTCACCAAAGTGCAGTTTGATTACACTGTCAGTAAGCTCCGTGAGCATAAAACTTGTTACCCCACCCAAGGCATCAACACTGGGAAAACCCAGAGAGTTTGGAACAAACAAATCAAGAACCATCTCAACCCCAGCTGTTCTTAGGTTTCAGCACCACCAAATGGCTAAATACCAGTGTGAACAGGTGCAGTGAGGACTAGATCATGGCCTGGAGAGGTCATTATGGGTTCTTCCTCTGCCATGAGCTAAAACTGAACTTCTTGCAGGGGCCTGCTGAGAGTCTAACACCCTCTCAGAATAAGAGGTTGACAGTCTTCTTTTCCAGAGATAACGTCATTATCCATGTGCAGGCCAAATTCATGTTCCCATACTTTGCCACAAAGATTAAATCAAATTCCTTTTCCCTCATTTCAGAGAGAAATTCAAATCTACTTCAGGAAACGCATAGGTAAGAAGTTTAGTAAAAGATTTTCGGACAGAAGGAGCAAAAGAGTTGTCAGGGATCAAAATACCACGGTATGGGCCAGCCTACGGATTAGTGGTTAAGGGAGCAGGATACCACATGGGCATGGTTCGAGTCCTGGCCCTGAAAGCTTGGAAAATGAGATTGATGGGGCCAGGTAGTGTGGAGGTTAAGGCAGCTATATCCCACATGGCCAACTATGTGGTTTGAAACCTACACCCAGCAGCCTGAAAAACACGCCAGGTGCATGTGTGAGCATGCCCAAATTCTCAAGGGGAGAAGGGATTACAGTGTGGCCATATTTCCTAGGAGAGTGCTTTCTTACTTTTCCTGTCTCTCCAACCAATGAAGTGCATGTGCCCTATGGTCAAAAAAAAAAAGAAAAAAGAAAAAAAAGAAAAGCACAAGGTGTGTATGCATTTGTGTCCGAAACATTGGTGGGATAGAGAAATGGAGTCCCTCTCTGGTAAGCATGTGCCCTCTGGCAATTAAAAAAAAAAAACAAGCTGAACCAAAATAAATTTAAAAGAAAAAAGAGGGAGGGCTCAAATTAGTAGGGCCTATGAAGAGAGGCTGATTCCTTTGTTAAACTGTTACCCACGCTATTTCTTAAAAATAGACAAGAAAGGGGCCAGCAGGTGGCACGGTGGTTAAGGCACTGGACTTCCACATGACCGACCAAGGTTCAAGTCCTAGACCTGGTGGTTTGCTTTCTCACTTCCTCTGTCTGTCTGTTCTCTGGTGAATGCATGTGCCCTATAGCAAATAAAAAATAATAGTAAATAAAACTAAATAATTCTTTCTTTCTTTCTTTTTTTTTTGAGAGAGATTTTTGCTATAGGGTGTGTGCACTTGCCAGAGACAGAAAGTGAGAAATCACTCCCTGGGGGAATGGCCATGCCACAATCCCCTCTCCTTCATTCTCCTCTTAGGATCGTGGGCACAGATGCACTAGCGCCGGCGTGTTTTCAGCCTCTGGGTTGAGGACTTGGACTGTGGTTGATTATGAGGGAGTCCAGCAACCCAACCATTACGCCACCTGCTGGTCCTAATGAATATTTCTTAAAGGAAAAAAAAAGAGCCCGGTGGCAATTATGACAGGGAGTTGAGTAGTTTCCAAAACAATGCCACCTGCCTTAAACACCAGAGCTGCTGAAGAGACCAGTGCTAAGTTAGGAAACATGCCTTGCCTAGAAAAGGGAGGGCTAATTTGCTCACAAGTTGGCAAACCAAGCAGGATAAGCTCTGGGGCGTGGGAAGCTCAGAACAAGAGCATCCGCAGCACGTGGGGTATACACGCCAAGGCAGGTGCTGGCCACCAGGGACCCATGGGTGAACAGACACAGCCCTGCCTGGAGAAGCTTGTCGTCTAACACGAAAGGCAAACACAGAGGGACATCTCAGTGGCATCTGAGGTAGTCACACAGGCGCAGTCTGAACCCTGAATCACTGGGAAGAGGGCAGGCAGCGTGAGCCACATAGAGACAGAAGCTGCAGGTACCTGTGGTAGAGAGTCTCCAAGAAAACATGGATGCTGCTTTCTACCAAGGTGGGCAAGAGATAAAAACATTTGAAAAACTTTCGAGACAAATGGCCTAAGTGCCCTGCTATCTTCTGTGCCTGTAAAGGAGCAAGGGTGGCGGAAAAGTTCAGAAAAGTAAACTGAACAACACCCAGCACAGGCCCTTACCTTCAGTTCAGCAACAAAAGTGTTGGCTCTGACGATGTCCAGGGTGGTCACACCGAAGATTTTACTGGGGTTGTATACTCCATGTTTCTTGAAAACTTCCGATGTGATCGGAATGGTGGAGTTAACCTAGTAAATTCAGGAAAGAAGTGTGGTTTGTTCTGCAGTCTGAGAGTACAGATCTTTCCATGACCACTAACAAGTCTGACAGTGCCCACTTAAATTGCCCTGTCTGATAATTGTTTATATGTGACATAGGATGGGTCACATCACATAATGCAATCAGAGAGCCTTATTACAGTCTGTCTGCTGCAGGTAGTTACCAATTTTAAAATGTCAGGCTGGTGCCACAAGGTACTTTCTGCTTGGCTGGGCTACACTGGAACAACTTTTCCCAATTACAGATAGTAGTAAAATCAGCTCTGAAGAACGAGGGTCAAAATCCCAGCACTGTCCCTCTGTGTCCCAATCCTGGACTGGTTACCTAACCTCTCTAGGACTAGGACTTGGTTTCTCTATCAGTAAATGAGGGAAATGTCAACTACCTCATGAAGATCAAGTAGCTTCACATCAGTTAAGTGCTTCACACATTACAAAAGAAGAATAAAACTAAACAGCAATTACATCAGGCACTATTTAAGTGCTTCCCAATACAAGCAACAGCTACCACCAGCTTTAACCACCCTCCTCAAGGACAGTGAGCCAGCAGGAAGCACA
The DNA here is from genome assembly GCF_000334495.1 of Tupaia belangeri chinensis. NCBI lineage: Eukaryota > Metazoa > Chordata > Mammalia > Scandentia > Tupaiidae > Tupaia > Tupaia belangeri. The sequence goes on along the minus strand of NW_006159974.1, from coordinate 333,424 downwards.
AGCTCTGGGTGTTCAGCAGCAGCCATGTCCCTCACTGCACCTTCCCCAGGACCCACATCCAACCAGGAGATAGAGGGCTGCTTCTCAGTGTAATACCAGGCCCTGCCAGGACAGATATGGAACCAGAGCTGTCCTCTCAGCGAGGATACAGCACTTGGGAGTTTCTGAGTAGAACAAGCCACCTGCAAAAACTAGGGAGCAGGGCCTGAGGTGGCTGTGCATGAGGAGACAGTGATAATGGGGAAATGCAAACACTGAGTAAAATTCAATGAAAAAAAAGAGGGCCAATCAGCCCCCACAATCATGGCTGAAAGAAGCTCTAAGAGTGGACGTGGAGGCCCAGCTGGGGTGGTACAGGCGGTAGGGTACTGCTCTGTGATACTGGTACCATATGGGAATCCTGGGTTCAGATCCTAGGTCGACCTGAGCACGCCATGCCTGCCCATCTACACCTGTGAACCTGGCTGGCTGGGCGCTGGGGGTAGGATGGGGGTATGGTGAGACCCTGTCAGGAGTTTCTTTCTTCCTTTCTCTCAACAATAATGAATAAAGAAACCTATAAACAAACAAAAATACTTATTTCCCAGGAGGGGAAATTGAGATACAGATTTGCCAGAGGTACAGTTAATTGGTGGAAGAACCAGGTTAAAACTTGTATTTCAGGACCAGCAGTTGGCATAGTGGCTATGTCGCTGGACTCTCTTGTAGTTGACCATGGTTCGAGTCCTGGACCTGGTGGCTTAAACTCACGCTGGGCGCGTGTGCGTGCATGCCCAAGATCCTGAGAAGAGAATGAAGAAGGGATTGTGGCATGGCCATCCCCCTTGGGGGGTGATTTCTCGCTTTCTGTCTCTGGTGAGCACATGCGCTCTATAGCAGAAACCTCTCTAAAAAAACTCCCCCAAAAAACAAAAACTCATATTTCATCTACATCAGATGGCATCTTTGGGAAATAGGTTTAAGGACCTCTTATTAGTACACCCAACTCACCCATCTCAGCACGTTAATCTGCTTATTCTCCCCACAAGCACATTAGCCGACTTTTGCTAACTGCGAGCTCTAGCACCGTACCAGGACTGGCCCGCTGTTACAGTGGTAAGAGCCAGGCCTGCAGCACTCACCGGGTTGGCGATGACGCAGATCATGGCTTCAGGACAGTGCTGGGCACAGGCTGCAGCCAGGGTGGCCACAATTGTGGCATTGGTGTTGAACAGGTCATCTCGCGTCATGCCTGAAATCACCCAACTCGAGATGTTCACAAAGCATGTGACAATTTTCCAAAGAGGTGCCAGGCACGATGTGCTAGGTTTTACGGAATTTCAACCACAGGCAAGATGGGGGTCCTACTTCCAATAACTCTCTCTTGTGAGGAAGACAACCCAGTGACAAGTGCCAGGATAGAGGTCTGTGGGGATGGATTGTGGGGAGAGGCACCAGGGAGGGTGATGGCCGAGAAGGTTCATCAAGAACTAATAGTCCCCAAGGTAGAGCTGGTGGAGGGAAGGGCACTCCATGTATGGAGGCATAGGATGAAACAGGAACAGCAAGACAGCGGGGCAGGGGAACACAGTAGACACCCAACGGCTTAGAAACACCAGGCCAATAAGGAGATCTGACCCTTAGCTCATGGGCAGTGGAGAGTCTCTGGATTTTTTTTCTTCAGCAGAGAGATCAAATTAAATCTATTTTTTTTAAAAATTTATTTAACTTCCCAACGGCTTAGAAACACCAGGCCAACAAGGAGATCTGACCCTTATCTCATGGGCAGTGGGGAGTCTCTGGATTTTTTTTCTTCAGCAGAGAGATCAAATTAAATCTATTTTTTTTTTTAAATTTTATTTAACTTTTAAAAATTTGTCTTAATTTGACCAGAGAGAGACAGAGAAAAATTTATTTAACTTTTAAAAATTTATTTGTCTTAATTTGACCAGAGAGAGACAGAGTGAGTGAGAGAGAGAGAGAGAGGGAGGGAAAGTGAGAAAGCAAGCCACCAGGTCCAAGACTGTGGTCGGCCACGTGGGAGTCCAGTGATCTTAACCGCCAAGCCATCTGCTGGCCCCAGGATTAAATCTATTTTTAATGTAAAGCCACCCTCTCACTTTACTTGTAGGGAGGTGACTTACACATACATACCTGGTTTTCTGGGGACTCCAGCTGGAATAACCACCACATCGCAACCTTTTAGGCAGTCTGGTAGTTGTTCGGGCCCAAGGTAGCCTAGAAAAAGCCCCAAAGAAGCATTTCACTGTTTGATCCAGAGAGGCCAGCACTTCTATGGGGACAAAGCCCGGGAAGGATGGCTCCTAACTGGGCTCATTCCCAGCCAAAGGCCTCAAGCAGGACTTGAAGATCTCGCCTGTAAGCTGACTACCTCCCACTGACAACTAGCGCCTGCCTGGTGAGCTGACAGACCTGGAGAGCAGGAACATTTCCCTTTTGCTCCACCCTCCGCTGCCCTCTCCCTGCCCAGGTCCCCTTTTAGAATAAACTAGTCTTCTAGGTTTCCACAAAATGGAACCAACTCATTCACTGTCTTTATCCTGTTCACCAGCACTTGGTCATTCTCAGCCTCCAGTCAGAAGAGCTGCTCATTCCACTCTATCATCCTGACAGAACTCCCTCAATCTGAGTTCTGAGGTCAGAAGACACACTGAAGGCCATGAAAGAAAAGCCCTTACGAGCCTGTTTACTCCTCTCATCTGAGGGAAAAAGTATGTTTTCAAAGATGTCAAGGAAATTTGCTACAATATCCAAAATCTGCTTTGATTTTGACTTTTTTCTTCTTGCAGGAGCTTTCAAAAACTCAAGTATAGGGAATCAGCAGTTAGCGTAATGGCTGTCGCTGGACTCCCACGTAGTCGACCGCGGTTCACGTCCCGGACCTGGTGGCTTAAAACTCACGCCGGGCGTGTGTGCGTGCATGCCCAAGATCCCAAGAGGAGAATGGAGGAGAAGGGATTGCGGCGTGACCATCTCCCCTGGGGGTGATTTCTCGCTTTCTATCTCTCTGTCTCTCTCTGTCTGGCGAGCGCACGCGCCCTATAGCAAAAACCTCTCAAAAAAAAAAAAAAAAAAAAAGCTCAAGAATACAGCTCAAAGGAAAGTGCGCACAAACACAAGGAGAGCTATGTAAGACATAAACACATGACTCAGGGGAACCAGCAGTTAGCGTAATGCATCAAATGAAAGCCCATGTGAGCGCTATCAAACATTTTTTTTTTTTTAAAGGTTTTGGTCATAGGGAACATGTGCTTGCCAGAGAGGAGACACATAACGTGATAAATCACTCCACGGGGGGAAGGCCATGAGAGACAGAACGTGATAAATCACTCCCCGGGGGGGGGGAAGGCCATGCCATAGTCCCTTCTCCATTCTCCTCTTGGGATTTTGGGCATGCACGCACAGCTGCCCAGTGTGATTTTCAAGCCACCATGTCCAGGGCTCAAATCGCAGTCAACCATGTGGAAGTCCAGCACCTTGACCACGATGCCACCTGTTGGTCCCTCAAACATGTTTTTATACACTTGTCAGTAGAGAAAAATATGTATAATTTGCAACTTTGTAGTAAACACTTTGAAACAGTCACTTCTATTAATTCTAATACTGTAAAAACAAGATATAAAGAAACTTATGACGGGGCCAGCAGGTGGCATGGTGGTTAAGGGTGCAGGACTCCCATATGGCCAACTGTGGTTCAAATCCCAAATCTGGTGGCTTATTTTCTCACTTTCCCTCCCTCTCTCTCACTCAGTCCCTCTCTGGTCAAAATGAAATAAACAAATAAATATAGTTAAATAAAAAAATTTTTAAAAAGATACCTATGACAAGTTTAGTACATTTATACTAGATGTGATGGCTAATTTTCAGTGTCAATTTGACTGGATTGAGAAATGTCTGACTGGATGCTGACACAATGTTCCTGAGTGTGTCTGTAAAAGCCTTACCAGACAAGACCGGTGTGTGAGTCAGTGGGCTGAGAGAAGACCCAGCTTCGATCTGGGCTGGGAGCACAGCAGAGATGAAAGGGGAGGTTATTTCCTCTCTCCTTCCCTCTTTCTGAACTCATCCTTCCAGAACCTCCTGTGTTCCACTCTTACTACCTGCTCCATCCCTGCTCTGCAGCTTGACCCTAAACAACATCTGGTTCCCCTTAGCACTTGGCCCTGTGCCCTTTCGGCCAGACTCCAGCCCATTCTGGAACTTCTCCATCTAGTAATCATGTGAGATAATTTCTGTAATAAATGTTTTCATTTATTCATATATATACACACACATAAATAAAAATGTATATTTTATAAATATTATGTATAATATGTAACTAAAGTGTTGTGCTCATATAATACACACATACTTTATCCTGTTGGTTCTGTTTCTCTGGAGAACCCTGACCAATACAGTAGAACAAAACAGAAAACAGCACAATGATCAACAAGGATGGTTCTAGGCCCAGCCATGGTGCTGCAACACTTTGCAACGCTGGAAACCATATGGGAGATCAAAGTTTGCTTCCCAGGTCAACTTATACAAGCCAGGCATGCTTGTGCCTATGATCCTGGCTGGATGGGAAGGCTGGAGAATGTGGAGATGAGGCCCTGTTGAGGGTGCTTGTATTTCTCTCTCTCATGAGCTATACAAAGTCAAAAAAAAAAAAAAAAAATCCCAGGGACATCCAGGGGAATGTGTGTTAAGGAGGTCCCACATGACTGACCACATGGTTTGAGTCCTAGACTCAGCAGCTTGAAAAACACACTGGGTGTGTGTGCGTGTGTGTGTGTGTGTGTGTGTGTGTTCAAAACAGAGAAAGAGAAAGGATTGTAAGACCAGAGAAAGGACTGTGGTGTGGCCATTCCCCCCTGGGGGGGAGGGTTCTCGTTTCCTCTCTCTGGCAAGTGCATGTGCATGTGCATTATACTAAAACAAACGACAAAAATCACAGTACAGCTTTTAAAATGACTTTATCAAGAATTTGGTGACATGGAAAAATACTGATATATTATGAAGATCAGATATGCAGGATATACTTTTGAGACCAGCAGATGGCATAATGGCTACGTCACTGAACTCCCATGCACCCAACCGCAGTTCGAGTCCCGGACCTGGTGGCCTAAACTCACGCTGGGCATGTGTGCAAGAGTGCCCATGATCCCGAGAGGAGAATGGAGAAGAGGTTGCGGCATGGCCATCTTCCCTGGGGGGTGATTTCTCACTTTCTCTCTCTCCATCTCTCTCTGTCTTTCTGGCATCTCTCTCTGACTTTCTGGCATGTGCACATGCCCTGTAGCAAAAACCTCTCCAAAAAAACTCACTATATACTTTTCAATGACTTTTTTGGACAATATACCCATATTTACTGAACAGTCCAGGAACTGCCTTAGGGCAGATTTCCTTATAAAGACTGTGCTTTGGAGAAGCTGGTCAAGGAAACATTGGGGATGGAGAAACAGCACTCTCCCCCCCACCCCCAGCACTTTCTATTGCCCCAAATCCCTGTAAGAGGTTCCTGACCACTTCTTATTTACCTCTGTTATACTGTTTTTCAAATCAGAAAAAGTAAACAAACAAGAAAGTGTGCATGTGCTATTAGACTCCAGTGTTTTTCAAAAAGACATTGCTGTCTAAATTTTTATAGGTCCCAGTCCAAAAAGGTATAATCATTTGTAAAATTTATTTATTTGAGAGAGATTTTTGCTATAAGGTATGTACGCTAGCCAGAGAGACAGAGACAGAAATTGAGAAATCACCACCACCACCCTCAAGGAGGGATGGCTCTGCTGCAATTCTTTCTTTCATTCTCCCCTTGGGATTTTGGACATGCACGCATATGTACCTGACATGAGTTTTAAGCCACTGGGTCAGGGGACTCGAACAACAGTTGGTCATACAGGAGCTCAGTGCCATAACCACTACACACAACAGTTGGCCATACAGGAGCTCAGTGCCATAACCACTACACCACCTGCTGGTCCCTGTAAAATTTAATTCTAAAATGAACATGAAAGCCCCAAGTCTCTAAACATCTACTTTCACTCTCTTTCTGAAACTTGGATCCTGGTCTATTGGGGAGAGAAGAAAGCAGTCTCCCAGGTCAGCATGCCCAGTACCTTTCACATTCGCTCTGGTTTCAATGTGGCTCAGGTCCGCAGCCACCCCGGGCGTATGAGCAATATCGTAGAGGGTCAGTCGGCTCACTAAGGGGCTGTTCTTCAGGAGAAGCGAAAGAGGCTGCCCAATTCCTCCAGAAGCCCCTAGCATGGCTACTTTAGCATTACTCTAAAAAAAAAAAAAAAAAGCACAAAAAAACACTCTTAGGGTGGAGCAAACATTACAAGGATTCACGTGGCATCCTGCAAAAATATCACACCAGGCTGCTTTTACTGCAGTGGTGCCAAGGCAAGATACAATCATTGCATTTCTACCAGTTTCATTCCGGTATAATTTTGGACTTTCATCCAAAGGTCCAGTTCCCAACAGGTAGAACTTTCACCTGTAGATGATGTTGTACTCAGGGTCATATTCCAAAAACCCCTGTGAAAGAGAAGTAACAAGTCTGACTAGTAACCGCACCGGTACCTTCTGTCTGAAGTTTTAAAAACTGTAAACATTCACTGAGTGCCTAAGACCAGTCACACCACTGTACCTGGGGCTGTGGGAACAAGGAAGATCCCTGCTGCTATGGAGGAATCAAGCAATCAGATGCATTAGAAGTGGGTGGAAAAGAGGGACGCTGTGTGAGAGAGCAGAGGAAGCACAACCAACTGTCTGGGAGATGGGAAATCAGGGAAGATTTCAACCCGGGCAGCAAAGTCTTGGAGGAAGATCCCTGCTGCTATGGAGGAGTCAAGCAATCAGATGCATTAGAAGTGGATGGAAAAGAGGGACGCTGTGTGCGAGAGCAGAGGAAGCACAACCAACTGTCTGGGAGATGGGAAATCAGGGAAGATTCCAACCCGGGCAGCAAAGTCTTGGTAAGGGCCTGAGGCAGGTTGAGGAGCTAACAAGAGCAAAAGGGGAAATGTACATGCATTTCAAAAGGTTCCTTCTCGAACAGGGGAGTCAGACCTATACTCTCAGGGCCCAGTATCCCACGTCTACTTGTTAACATTGCAATCACAATCACCTGTTGGGCTAATGCAGCCCAGAGGGTCAGGCTCCAGGACAGGGCTCTGGCCTGTGTACTTGTACTAGGCTCCCCAGGAGACTGCAACATGGACTCAAGTTTGAGAAGCCGGCTCCGTACCAAGCTCAGAAGAACGAGCAGCAGTGGGCCCTGAGTGTTTCAGCTTTGAACGGTTAAAAAAGGAGATGAGGTGGTCACTGGGCCCCTGAAATGGGAGGCAAAAGAGACCAGTCTGCTTCATCAATATCTACAAGGCCAGAGCAAGAAGAATTCATATCAGCATATTTGTAACTTACTGGGACTAAAGTTGTAAAACTCGACTTCCTTTTATTTTGGAGAGGTTTTTGCTATAGGGCGCATGCGCTCGCCAGAGAGAGAGACAGAGAGACAGAAAGTGAGAAATCACCACCCCCAGGGGGGATGGTCACGCCGCAATCCCTTCTCCTCCATTCTCCTCTCGGGATCTTGGGCACACACGCACACGCGCCCGGCGTGAGATTTAAGCCACCGGGTCCGAGACGCGAACCGCGGTCGACTACGTGGGAGTCCAGCGACATAGCCATTACGTTAACTGCTGGTTCCAAGACTCGACTTTCAATAACCACTTCCAAGGCTGACCAGGAGGGCAGTGGTTCCTGAAATTACAAGAATGAATTGCAATAGCTCAAGTCTAATTTAAGGGCGGGATCAAGGTGGAAGGGTCATGAGTAGAATATTATCAGTCGACTCAGGTCACCCTCTTCCTCTTATTCATTTGAACAGCAAATGGAGGGAGGTATCTGGGATGCTTGAGTAGAAAACATCATCTTTACACATAGAGGGAATTGAGGGGTCAGAATTCGGGAGAAAGGATCATGAATTTAGTTTTGAGCATTGAGTCTGAGTCCCTGAAACAACCAGACACACACATGTATCCAGCAGGTCCCGAGAGAGAGAGAGAGAGAGCGCGCGAGCGAGAGAGAGCGAGAGAGCGAGTGCGCACGCGCGCTTTATAGCTCAGCAAAGGCTTGGTATAGAAGTAGTTAGCATCTAGGAACCAGCAGTCTGCATAATGGCTATGTTGCTGGACTCCCATGTAGTGGACTACAGTTCGAGTCCTGGACCTGGTGGCTTAAACTCACACCAGGTGAGTGTGTGTGCGTGCCCAAGATCCCAAGAGGAGAATGGAGAAGAGATGGCGGAGTGGCCATCCCCACTGGGGGTCATTTCTTGCTTTCTGTCTCTCTGGCGAGTGCACCCTATAGCAAAAACTTCTGCAAAAAAAGAAAAAAAAAAAAAAAAAAAGAAGAAATTCTATGCCCCAGCAGGTGGCATGGTGGTTAAGGATGCCAGATTCCCACATGGCCGACCTTGGTTCAAGTCCTAGACCTGGAGGCTTGATTTCTCAATTTCTCTCTCTCTCGCTGGTCAAATTAAAATAAATAAAAATGAATAAAGTTAAAAAATTCTTAAAAAAAAAAAAAAAGGCATTAGCACCTGCACTGGGTTTAACAGAGGCCTCACAGGCACAAAAGGGAACACAGAGAAGCAGAATCCTATGAACACACCTGCGGGGGGGGGGATGACAAACTGGGATTTAAGGCCACTCTCACCCCAACAACAACTTCTATCAACGAATTCAATGAATGCCTTGGTGACCTTTCCTATGAGGGACAAAGTATGTTAGGAAGGAGTACTTCACATGAAAGTCAAGTCACCCAAAACTTCACTTACTGGGAACAAGAAAGCAAAATGCAAGTAGCGGGGAATTTATCAGGGTCTGCTCTGTGCCAGGTACTGGCTTACGTTTCTCTTATTTAATTAACTCTCACAACTCTATCATGTGATTTTAACAGACCTGTCTTACAGGTGAGGAATGCAGAGCAGCTGTAATATGGTCGCGGTCACACACACAGTACATGATGCAGCTGGGATACAAGCTGAACATAGGCAGTTTGACTCCTAAACTTGAGCTTCATTTTTTAATTTAAAAAAATAATAATTTAACTCCATTTGTTATTATTATTTTTTAAATTTGACCAGAGAGAGACAGAGAGAGAGGGAAAGGAAAAGGAAGAGAGCAAGCCACCAGGTCCAGGACTCAAACTGCGGTCGGCCATGTGAGAATCCAGTACCTTTAACCACCACACCACCTGTCGGTCCCAGAGCTTACTTGCTTCCTTGCTTTCTTTCTTTCTTTTTAAAGCAAAAAGTCTTTGAGAAAATAGATCCACTGATATTTCAAGCCCTGCCATAAAGCTCACTCTCATTATTCAAATATACCCTTCCCCTATAGGTCTCTCTCAAGACCTAATCAAAATCTGAGCCAACCTCAGTGAACGTGTTTCTAATCTAAACTCAGACAAGTAGGGGAGCCTATTCCTGGCAGACTAGCAGGGAAGCAGCTGCAGGGGAGGGAGGGGCCAAGCCAAGAAAACAGCAGACAAGAGAACTCAAAGCACTGTGCATGGTCACTGGGCAGGCATTTACTGTAGGTCCTGACACCATCACTGCATAATTCTATAGGAATTTATGTTAGGTCATAAATGTCCCACTTACCAAAAACCCAAATCAAATTAAACAGAGTGTTTCTGCTTAAGAAATTAACTCAATTCAAACAGATTGTATTTTTTATAAGTCTAAGGGTTGCTCTTAACATCCCTCCAAACTTAGCCAGATCAACCTAGAACCTGAGGATTGGCCATCTCACCCGCCCCGTGGCTCTTCAACAATCACCTCCACACCGTCTCTAATTGTAGGGCTCCCAAATTCCATCTCTGCCTTCCCAGTAGTTAGGTGTTCCCCTGGTTCCACACACCGAACTCATTATCCTCTCTACCCCTCCCATCTGCTCCCAGATGGAAATAGCCAAGTATCACCAGGGTCTGCTCCAAGCCAGATTTGTCTTCTACTAAATTTCAACTTTTAGAATCACCTTCGGACTCTTCTTCCTCTCTTATTAGAGACATCCAGTCAGGACGGGCTGGCCTTGGTGTCTTACACATCTTTCCTGCTCCTGCTTTCCATCCCCACTCCATTATCTGACTTAGGGACATCCTAAAAAAAAAAAATCAAAGTCTTACGCAGAACACAATACAGTTCCACCAAGGGGCAGGGTGAAACTGTCAAAATCTGTGTTTATTTTTATCTAACAAAAAGAATCAAACTCTGCCAAAAAACCTGGTGCCCTCCTAGGGTCCTTAAGTGGATCAGTCCCATAGGGTATGCAAAAGGAACCCAACGCAGCAGGAGGAGGAGGGAGAGGACTTCCCCACTTATTTCTTTGCTTTCACTGCACTGAAGTGATATTGTTTGTACTACAAGATGTCATCAACTTAGTTAATATTGATAAAAACACGATCCTCAGGACCAGCAGGTGGCATGGTGGTTAAGGCGCTGGACACTCCCACATGGCCGATCACAGCTGAGTCCTGGACCTAGTGGCTCATTTTCTCTGTCTCTCTCTGGTCAAATTAAAATAAAATGAATGAATGAATAAAATTAAATAATTTTTAAAAACCTCACAATCCTCACATAATGAATTTTTGGTAGAGATTAGTTCTTGGTCTCTTTGTCAAAGCTGTCTTCCAAACCTGCCAACCTTTGGTGGGTTAATATTTATAAAAAACACAATCCTTGGGGGCCAGGAGGTGCCATAGTAGTTGGGGTACTGGACTCCCACATGGCTGAGGTTTGAGTCCCGGATCTGGCAGTTTGCTTTCTCACTCACACTCTCATTCTCTTTCTCTCGCACTCACTATAGCAAATTTTAAAAAAGATGGGGGAAAACAAAACAAAACAAAACAAAAACAAACCCACAATCCTTAAGTTACAGAATCATAAAGTTTTTCTCTTTATTATTATTAATTTTTAATTTAACTAGAGAGAGAAAGGGAAAGTGATAAAGCAAGCAGCCAGGTCTGGGACTGAACCGTGGCCAGCCATGTGGGAATCCAGCGACTTTAACCATCAGGCCACCTGCCGGCCCCAAGTAACAGAATCTTTACAATGCTGCAGGGAAATGAAAATCTTTGGTGTTACAATGGTTATTCTTCCAAACCTGCTGACCTTTGCTGGGCTGAGAAGCAGCACACTGCTCAGCAGCTATTTTGAAAATGGATATACAGTAACTTGTCCTTTACTTACTAATCAGCTTTATCATGTAAATCTGTGATTAGTTTTTTTTTTTTATAAATATCTTTATTTCTGTGTTTATGTAAGCTCATCTTTCTGGTTAATTGAACTGCCTTCTCAGTACTTCCATCTGTGTATCGAACAGGCATTTTAAAATCAGCATATCTAAAATTGAACTCCTGAGGCAGTCCCCCTGCCCAAACCTGCTCTTATCTAGAAATCTTGTACATTTCAGCAAACAACTACAAGGCCAAAAATCTTGGTAGTGTCATCATGACTCTTCTTTCTTTCATACCCATTATCCAATCAATTATCAGCAAATCTTGCTGGCTCTATAGTCCACAGTATCCGCAATTCAACTATGCCTCACGACCTCCACAGCTGTTGGGTAGATTACCACAAAGAAATCCTCCTCTCATTCCTCTCACCTAAGACCACTTTGTTAAAATGGGAATAAGATCAGGTTATTGTTCTCCTCAAATGGCTGCTCCATTTCTGAGAAAAAGCCAAAATTTCACAAGACTTGTTCCTTACCTCCACTGCCCTCTAGAAATACAGTTGCTTCTGTATTCTCCAACACTGCAGGCATGTACCCCAACCTCCCCATACTTTTCCTATATGATGTGATTTCTTTCTTCCTTCCTGGCACTCCTCGACTGTCATAATCTGGTGAGGCTTCCTCTGGCTGATCTAAAGGTGCAGTCCTCTTTTCTGACAAATCCAACCCCTTCCCTCTCCCTGCTTTGTCTGCTGCACTCAGTATTACTATCTAAGATACTTTATGATGGCAGATGCAGTAAGGTAACCAATACTGCAAATTTCATGAGTATGGAGTTGTGTGTTTTGTTCACTGCTGTACTTCCAGTGTCTGGATTAGTAGAATACAGGAAGGCTCCATTAAAATCCAACTGCACCCACCCCTCACATTCTTGCCTGACTTACCTTTGGCCAGCTGCCCCTCCCCTACTCATTAGCGCCAGTCTTCATCACCTCCACCTGTCCTACATGTACTCATTTCTGGCCCATCTCAAGTAAGACATCCACTCACGATTATCTCCTGCGGCACCCAGCACAGACTTGTTAATCACAGAAATCCAGTTATGTATCTGTTTAATTATTACTTTCCAAGGGAATTGAATGTTCAGAAAACTGAAGGACACAACCTAAATTTAAGAATTTGGAATCCCTTTAATACTTGCCTCCCTCTTGGGCATGGTACTTACAAAGCAATGAGGGTATATCCTGGGTTCTCAAACTTTGGTTGTATGAGACTCACTTCAGACACTTGGTAAAAACATAAGGCCCGGGTCCCATGTCCCTTGAATGAGCCTGGGCCTCTGGTTTTTTGTTAGCTTTCAGGTGATTCTGACACACAGCAAAGTCTGAGAACCACTGTTCTAGAAGAAGATGGCTAAAAATAGCTTAGGCGTAAGTGGTCCCAGGCCAAGTCATGCACTCTCAAGACACCTGAGGGCAGGCTCAGTCCACTCACAGCAGAAAAGCGCCTGCACCTAACAGGCTCTTGAGAGGAAGCAGAGTCTTCCGGCATACAGAGAAAACACTTGATACAAAAACCAATGACAGTGGTCAGGAGGACTGCATTTTAATCTCTGGCCAAATGACCGTGTAACCTTGGCCCAGTTCTTTTCTCTAGGTGCCTCAGTTGAGCTGTACTATGGAGTCAGTAGTCAAACATTATTTCTCATACTCCTGCGTAAGTCATACGGATGCTGCAAAAACGAGACAATGTCAAAGTTGTATTAAAAAGGAAGCTATTTCCGGACTTAAGAGTACTGGCTTCTCAACCTAGAGGGACTGCAGGCCAGAGCGGGTCTCGGGAGGACTTAGGGGACGCGTTGTGTGCAGGGGCTGGGGGCTGCTAAGTTTGCGCAACAGCCCTGCTGCTATGCGACCTCGCCCCTCTCCCGGGCTTTCTCTGCCGCACTTTGCACCGGCATCAGGGCCGGCCCAGCTCGCCACAGCCTCGAGCCAGTGCCAGACGACTCTACGGTCCACGCTGACCAGGAGGGTGGCCGTCAGAGCTGCCCGCGAGCCAGGGTCTCACGTGGCCTGGGCCGGGAGCCCCCGCCAGCAGGCCGCCTTTCGTCGGGCCTACCTGGGCTGAGGTGCTGAAGCTGCGTCGGAGAGCGGCGCTCGCAGGCCGGGCAAGGGCGGAGAGCATGGCTGGGGCGGGCGGGATGCGGACCGGATGGTGCAGGAGCTGGTGGCAAGCAAGTGACTCCAACGACCTCCACACTGCGCAAGGGATCCCGGGCCGCCCGGCCTGGCCTCGCGAGAGTAGCCTGCCGCCCCCGCCCCCCTCCCAGATCTCGCGCGTCCCGCCCACTCCCGGAGGTCTAGGAGGAAGGCCTCGGGAAGCGCCTGCCAGCTCAGGGCCCTTCGGGCTCCTAGAGCGTGTAGTAGTCGGTGTGACCGGTGGGGGAGCCACAGCCGGAGTCGGAGAGGGCGTCGGCAACCTAAAGCTGGAGAGGACGGGCTTTAGGCTGGAAGCGTCTTAGAGGAGCCATTTTCCAGGTGGGGTCCTGGACGCAGGCCCCGCCAGGGAGCCCAGCCTAGGTCGTGCAGCCTGTCAGGCTGACTGGGTCTCAGACCAGCGCCCCAAACCCACCCCCTTTTCCCCTGGAGGGGGGAGGGGGCCGGAGAGGGCGTCGGCAACCTAAAGCTGGAGAGGACGGGCTTTAGGCTGGAAGCGTCTTAGAGGAGCCATTTTCCAGGTGGGGTCCTGGACGCAGGCCCCGCCAGGGAGCCCAGCCTAGGTCGTGCAGCCTGTCAGGCTGACTGGGTCTCAGACCAGCGCCCCAAACCCACCCCCTTTTCCCCTGGAGGGGGGAGGGGGCTGTGAGCTTCCGAAAGGAAAGAGGTGGAGGAGAGGAGAGGCTGAATTTCGGGCTGGGGTGGGATGGGGCTGTCAGGTCACTCCCGTGCACCCACAGGTGCCCTTGTCCGTCCAGTTGCACGGATCCGTACATTACAGTTTACAAAGTTTTAGCGACGCCACTCTCGATAATGGCGAGTACTGTCACTGACTGAGCACTGGGCTTTGCAGAACTGCGGAAACAGGTCTAGAGATGCTAACGTGTGCAGTATTTGGGTCTGCACCTCCTCAGACCACCACAGCAGTGCATCGTTTCTGCTTTACAGTGAAGACACTGTGGATTTGCTTAGTTTACTCACAGTAGGGGGGGGGTTTTCATAAAAATTTCATCATTTAAATATATATATAATTTAATAATTATTATTAATAATATTTAATTTATATAAGCATAAAACACACCACACACACACACTGTTTTCTGGGCATACAGAAATGTCTCAGACACAGTCCTTACTCTCAAAAAGTTAAGTTAAAAAAAAGGTTCAGTCAAGTGGGATAGATTACTGTGCCACAGGTTGCTGCCTTGAATGTAAAAGTCCAGTGAGGGGACCAAGGACAGTTGGCCTGGAGACATTGGTTGGGAAGCAGGAGTAAAAATACAACGCAAGTACTAAAGAACATACCTATACAAAGGAGTTTATGATGATGGCCTTTCTTTTCTCCCTGTCTTCCATTTTTTGTTTGTTTGTTTGTTTTGGTTTTCTTTTTTGGAGAGGTTTTTGCTGTAGAGTGCATGCGCTTGCCAGAAAGACAGAGACAGAGAGACAGAAAGTAAGAAATCACCCCCCGGGGGGATGGCCATGCTGCAATCCCTTTTCCTCCATTTTCCTCTCAGGATCTTGGGCACTCATGCACATGCGCCTGGCATGAATTAAAGCCTGGGACTCAAACTGCAGTTGACTATATAAGAGTCCAGTGACATAGCCATTACTCTAACTACTGGTCCCTGTTTTGTTTTTTTGTTTGTTTGTTTTTTAAAATTTTGTTTGTTAGTATTATTTTTGAATTTGATCAGAGAGACAGAGAAAGAAAGTGAGAAAGCGAGCCACGAGGTCTTGGACTCGGACTGCAGTCAGCCATGTAGGAGTCCAGTGCCTTAACCACCACTCCACCTGCCAACCCCTCCATTTGTTTATTGAGCTACTGAGATGTACCAGTTTGCCAGGCACATGCAAGTGCTGGGCCTGCACACACCCAAGATCTCATGAGCTGGAAGACTGGAGGAAGAGGATTGCTGCGTGACCAGACCCTGTGGAGGGTGCTCCTCTGTCTCTCTAATTCTCGTGTGCACATGCATGCACTCTGTTGTGAGTAAAGGAAAATAATGGCTTTAAAAAAGGTCAGGGGAACCAGCAGTTAGCATAATGGCTATGTCGCTGGACTCCCACGTAGTTGACTGCGGTTCGCGTCCCGGACCCGGTGGCTTAAAACTCACGCCGGGCGCGTGTGCGTGCGTGCCCAAGATCCCGAGAGGAGAATGGAGGAGAAGGGATTGCGGCGTGACCATCCCCCCTGGGGGGTGATTTCTTGCTTTCTGTCTCTATGTCTCTCTGTCTGGCGAGCGCACACGCCCTATAGCAAAAATCTCTCCAAAAAAAAAAAAAAAGGTCAGTAGGGGGCCAACAGGTGGTGTGGTGGCTAAGGTTCTAGTTTACCATATGGCCATCTACAGTTGGAGTCCTGAACCTGGTTGCTTGAAAAATCACTCCAGGACCCTCTGTGTGTATACCCAAAATCCTGAGGGGAGAATGGAGGATTGTGGAGTGGCTATCCTTCCTACGGGGGTGATTTCTCATGTTCCCTTTCTGTCTTTGTCTTTCTGATGAGTACAGAGAGAGTTTTGTTGCTCTATAACAAAAACCTAAGGGAAACAAAACAAAACAAAACAATGGGGTCAGCCAATAGCATGGTGGTTAAGGAGGCTGGATCCCACATGACCAGCTGTGTGGTTCAAGTCCTAGACCTGGTGGCTCAAAAGGCATGTCAGGTACATATGTATGCATGCCCAAAATCTCGAGGAGAATGGAGGAGAAGGAATTGGGGTTTCAGTGTGGTATCCTTTCTGGGGGGGCGGTGCTGTCTCACTTTCTCTGGCACGTGCACATGTCCTATAGAACAAAATAAGATGTGCCAGCCCATCTTAGAACAGGGTATTCAACTGTGAACAAGAACCACCCATTCTGCCTTAATGGAGCTTAGAGTGTAGCTGGAGAGACAGGTGAATTAGAAGCAGAATGATAAGAGCAGTAATACTGAGTCGTCAGAAAAGTCATGACACATTTTTGCATGGAAGAATACATCATGACATTTCTGATGACCCAATAGAAGTATGAAGTGCAGTGGGAATTTGGAGGAGGTGTATCTAGCCCTGCATCGAGGTGGGGGTGGTGGCTATGAGAGAAGGCCTTCCAGAGATGAACTGTCTAATCTGAGATGTGTAGAAAGAGTAGGCACTACTCAATGAGAACATTCAGCCTCAGACTTCTCTTCCCTGAGAAGCAGAATTCTCAAAGGAGAGGTAACCAGGAAGTGGGCCTTTAACTGTGGGGAGTATTTAAACAGGAAAAAGGAGCCTAGAGAAAACGTGGAGGTAGGGGATCACAGGCCTGGAATCAGAGGATGGCAAATAGATCATTTGTGTAGGAGTTAGGACAAGCAGCATCTTTTATCACCGACCGTGTTCTCTGGTAATCCACTCTATCTTGCCACTAGACGTGAGAGTATCTTGGGGTCAGGCACCATGCCTTTCATATCTTTATGGTCCAATATGTGACTGGTCTGAGAGTGAATTTCGAGAGCTCATAATAGTTTTTTAGATGAGGCTAGCTAGCAGAAGTAGGTTGGAAAAATCAGATTGTGAAGGGTCTATGAATGTTAGCTGAGAAGTCTGTATTTTATTCCTTGAAGCAACTGTCTATCAAAGATGATTTTATGACACCACAGGACTGTGTTTTAGGAAGATTAGACTGACTTAGCATGACTTCACAAGCTAAGGATTCCAAGGGAGAGATATGATGAGCAGCAGATTGTTTAGAAGGCTATCCTTCTCCCCCCCCCATCATACTATGTGCATGCACACAGGAGAGAGATGAAATGAGCATCCTTCACAAGCTCTAATCACACAGTTCTCTTCCTCCAGTCCTCCAGTCCTCCAGCCCATTGGATCTTAGGTACTGGTGCATGTGTCCAGCATGTTTTAGGCTGACCAGATTAGAGATTCAAATTCAGTCACTGTAGGATGTGGCTTCTCTCTCTTTTGTAAATAATTATTTATTTATTTAATTCCATTTGTTGTTACTATTTTAATTTGACCAGAGAGAGGGAAAATGGGAAAGTGAGAAAGCCAGCCTCCAAGTCTGGGACTCAAACTGTGTTAGGTCATGTGGGAGTCTAGCACCTTAAAAACTGTGCCACCTGCTGGCCCCGATTTGACTTCTCTTGAGCCGCACATTACCATTATGCCATGAAGTAGTCTCCTGAAGGCTATCTGATGAGATGATAAAGATCAACTGTGGTGGTGGTCATAGAGTATAAAGGGTAGGACCAGTAGGGTGTAGGTCTCACGGGAAGAATGAGTAAGAGTTTATGCTAATCTGGGTTTGAATGAATGAAAGGGATGTAGAAAATCAGGGTGTACAGAAAGAGTGCCCTCTGTGCTTTCTTCCACAATCAATGGGATAAGCATTCTCTGATCTCATCCTCTCCTGTTTAATGCCCCTTTCAGCATGTCACAGCTCTCGCCCATTAGCATCTTTCTCTTTGATTCCTCACATTGAGTGTGAAGAATCTTTCTACTGGTGGGTGTTTAGTATACAGGCACAGGGCCTCTACTGGTAACTGCTTTCCTGACAGAAATGGGAAATTGTTTACTTGTCCCCCAGAGAACTGTATGGATTTCTCAGAGGGGTCAGTTCATAAGAAGAACTCTCTCTCACCCCTGTCAAGCTGGACCCCCAATAGGTGCTCCTTCTGACCATCCTACCCACTTGCCTATCATCTCCACCTCTAAGAACTGTTGTATTAAATGCCCTGAAAGCCTCTTAAGAAGAGCTGTGATGGCCAGCTGTGATGGTGCAGCACTAACTCAACACTCCACAATACTGAGGCCATGTGGGAAGGTTCCAGGTTCATGTCCTGATGTCTTTCTGTATACACCAGGTGTGTACATGTCCATGATCCTGGCTGGCTGAGCCTGGAGGGAAGATCAGTTCATGAAGACTGTTGGGGATATTCCTCCTCTCCTCTCCCTCTTCCATGGGAAAAATAAACCTAAAGAAGAGGAGGAGCTATACTGTGCTGATAGAGTCTAGCATAAAGGGAGACATCTTAAACTTGCCTTATTTATTTATTTATTTATTTATTTATTGAGATTTTTGTTATAGGGTGCATGAACTTGCCAGAGAGACAAAAAGTGAGAAATCACCCACCACGGGATGGCCACACTGCAACCCCTTCTCCTCCATTCTCCTCTCAGGATCTTGGGAATGCATGCACACTCACCCAGTGTGAGTTTTAAGCCACTAGGTCTGGTATTTGAACCATCGTCAACTACGTGGGGGTCCAGCAAAGTAACCATTATTCCATCTGCTGTTCCCTCAGCTTGCTCTTTTGACTTCGCTATTTTTAACACGTCACCAGGAAAACGAGGCTTGACAGAAACAATGAATACAAATGAAATTCATAGTGGCACAAACTATACTTGGAAAATATGACGTGATAAAAATCTGATTAAGGAACCAAATCTTCATTGTAAAATTCACATAGAAAAAGACTTGATCTTGGGGAAAATATGTCTGTTTAACCAAAAGTGAAAGTGGATGGGGTCAAAAGGTGGCAAAAGGTGCTGGATGCCCACATGACCGAGGGCAGTTAAAGTCCCAGACCTGGTGACTTGCTTTCTTACTTTCTCTCTCTCCTCTGTAGTCAAACTGGAAAATAATAATAAATGAAGTTAAATTTAAAAATTAAAGAAAAAAAAAACAGTGAAAGTAGGGACCAGCAGATGGGATAATGGTTACATCTATGGACTACCACATGAGTCCTGGACCTGGAGGCTTAAACTCACGCCAGGCATGCATGTGAACATGAGTGCCCAAGATCCTGAGAGAATGGAGGAGAGGGGATTATGCTGTGGCCATCCCCCTTGGGGGGTGATTGTTCACTTTCTGTCTCTCTGTCTCTCTCTTTCTGGCGAGCTCAGGTGCCCTATAGTGAACACCTCTCAAAAAAAAGTGAAAGTGGAGAAAAATTGAAAAATATTTCATTGTGAAATGCAGAAAATCATTTAAGAAGTGAAATTGGCTTAATGGACGTCACTAAGGAAAATACTTTTCAGGCTAGCTCTGTGGTCTAGTGGCTGACCATGGTTCAAATCTCGACTCTAGTGGCTTGAAAAACACACACGGTGTGTGTGTGTGTGTGGCCAAAATCCTGACTGGAGAAATGGAGGGAAAAGGATTGTGTGTTGGCACGTTCCGTTGGGGTGTGCTTTCTTCCATCCCTCCCCCACAGTCTGTCTCTAGTGAGCATGTCCTCTGGCAATTAAAAAAATACTTTTGGCAAAAACTCATTCATATTCACTTACTGTCTTTATGTGAAAACACAGTATCAGAATATTTTTATGGCCCAAATGGTGGAGCCAGGAACCTCAAACCTCTTCAGAGTTCAGAGTAGGGCAGAAAGGCATGATTATTAGCATTCAGTGCTTGATCTACCCAGGCTAGCAGTACCCCTAGTCTTGGTGCACAGGGGCACATCCTTTCTCAGAATAATACTGTTATGTTCTGAAACTGCTCCCCTTCCTCCTTCACTGTACTAGCCAGTGAGGGACAACTCTTGCTTGACTGGGTAGAACCCTTCCTTTGAGAAGAAGAGGGATCTGAAGGAAGAGATTTCTGGGTTTATTTATTTATTTATTTATTTATTTAAAATGGTTTTTGCTATAGGGCGTGTGTGCTCACCAGACAGAGAGAAATATAGAGATAGAAAGCGAGAAATCACCCCCCAGGGGGAGAGAGGGAAAGTCACCAGGTCTGGGCCTTGAACCTCAGTCAGTCATGTGGGCGTCCAGTACCCTTAACCATCACAGCACCTACTGGCCCCTGGGACTGGGTTTTTACTTGGAGACCCTGAGACTATCCCTTGGCTAGTCAATCAAGAATGGAGGTTGCGATGGATGAAAATAGTTTGAGCTAAGGATGGCTCTGAGCCATAAATCAGATAGTTAGAAGCCAGCTTTTAGGTTGGCTTAATGAGATTATAGAACTAGACACAGCCTCTTTCCTATACTCAGCACCCCCAAAATAGCCTGAGGACAGTGTTTAGAGGTAGAGGACCAGGACTGACTGGAGGTGGGAGTGAAGAGGTCCTTAGGTGGAATCTACATGTGGAAAAGTAAGCAGCAGGTTAAGATGGGCCCATTGGTGAAGATGGTGATGATAATGGTAGCAAACAGTAATGTTTTCATTCCACATGGACTTATTGAGCACTACTTTGCTACTTTGCTGCAGCTAAATCCTGGGTGCTGGCCAAGGATTGGGCACTGGACAGGACAGGCAGTTGCTGCCCATATAAGCCAAACGTTCCTATGGGAGGAGACTTACAATAAACAAGCAAATAAATGAGCACGATAATTTCAGATAAGGTGAAGACGAGGCTCTGTTTTGAAGAGATCACCCTAACTACTATGGGAAGTTACACTATAGGGAGGAAGCAGGAAGAAGTCCAGTTGGGTAGTATTGCATCGCCCGGAGAGAGATGATAGTATCTTGGACTAGGACAGGAACTCTGGTATGGAGTGAAGTCGATGGATGTGAATACATTTTGGAGGTAGAATTCATAGATTGGATGTATGAGGTGAGGGTAAGAGGAATCAGGCAATTAGGATCCAGCACATGGGTGGGTAATGATGCTACTTACTGAGACTGAGAAGGCTGAAAGAGGAACAAGTATCAGGTGTGTGTACATGCCAACTAAAAGTTCTGTTTTGGCCATGTTATATTTGAGATGTCTATCAAACATCCAAGTGGAGTCAGGCTCAGTGGAGAAGTCAAGACAGGATAAAATTAGAAGTGGTTTTCAGGACCAGCAGATGGTATAGTGATTATGTTGCTGGACTTTCACATGGGTGACCACAGTTCGAGTCCCAGACCTGGTAATTTAAAACTCATGCCGGCTTGAGGACCAGCAGGTGGCATGACGGTTAAGGTGCTGGACACTCCTCCATGGCCGACCATGGTTTGAATCCCAGACCTGTTGGCTTGCTTTCTCACATTCTCTCTCTCTTTCTCTTTCTCTCTCATCAAATGAAAATAAAGGAATGAATAAATAAAATTAAATAAAATAATTAAAACAAAACAACAACAACAACAAAAACTCATGCTGGCATGGGTCCCAGCAGCTTACTATCTGCTACTCCATGAAGCTCTAGGAGTGCCACGGTCCCCCTGACACCCAGCACACACCCTGTCTGCAGCCAAGATGCCCAAGAGGAAGGTCAGCTCAACTGAGGGGGCAGCCAAGGAAGAGCCCAAGAGGAGATCTGCGAGGTTGTCAGCTGAACCTGCTTCTGCAAAAGTGGAGATGAAGCCAAAAAAGGCAGCAGGGAAGAATAAATCTTCAGACAAAAGAGTGCAAACAAAAGGGAAAAGGGGAACAAAGGGGAACAGCCTGAAGGGCCCAACTGAGACACTAAAGAAGATTTATCTGCAAAAAAATGGAGAAACTAAAAGTGAGGAGAGTCCACTCTCTGATGAAGCAGGCAAGAAAGAAGTCAAGTCTGAGTAATGCCATATACCATGTCAAGTCTGAGTAATGCCATATACCATATACCAACCTCAGTCCCTGTCTCCCTTCTTGTACAATCAAGAGGAATTCAGTTCCTGTCTCCCTTCTTGTACAATCAAGAGGAATATTTTTATTAACTATTTTGTAAATGCAAGTTTTTAGTAACTCTAAAAACATTTTTAAGAAAGAGAAAATCCTACCTCATCTCATTTTTTAAGTGTAAATGCTTTATTTAAAAGAGGTAAAAATCATTTACTGATTGTTTATTTTTCAGCACAACCAGATAATAGTGGGATATTGACTTATAGGGGGTTTGACTGTCTTATATGTCAGTTTAACATTTCATAGGTGGGGTGGGTGGGTAGTATATCCTAAATGAAACGCATACTAAATGGCAGTTTGGAGTCACAGTCATACATTTAATGTGTCTTGAATATTTTAAATTACTTCTATATTTTTTAGTAGTATTGTTTCCTAAAGAAAACCTCTCTTTAATTGTTGCTCTCCCTGTCAGAACTGTGTGCACTCTAACATCTTTGGTCATGGTAGTCCAGTTTTCCTAATAATTTTGTTAATGTGCTGTGAAAGATTGGAGATTTGAGTATATAGTGTGTATTATACTAAATTGAGATTTGGTGGGACTTGCGTAACAGCTTTGTTGAAAAAACATTTGAAGACAGCGGTACTTGATATCCTCTTAAGGAAAATTTGCCTGCAAGTTTGAAGCTGGAATGTCCCTGGAATAACTGAAAAAGAATCATGATACTTGGCTTTTAAAATGTTTGGTACATATGTTAAGAATTGGGTACAAATTGGAATGTCTGTACTGATTGTGGATGCAATCAATAAATCTCAATTACAAAAGAAAAACAACAACAAAAACCTCATGTTGGGCAAGTGTGCACGCCTGCCCAAAAGCCCAAGAGGAAAATGGAGAAGAGATTGCAGCGCGGCCATATCCCCTGGGGGAGTGTGATTTCTTGCTTTCTGACTCTCTGGCAAGTGCATGTGGCCTACAGCAAAAATCTCTTAAAGAAATGGACCAGCAGTGGTGTAATGGCTGTCTCAGGACTCCCATGTAGTCTACCGCAGTTTGAGTTCCGGACCTGGTGGCTTAAACTCATGCCGGGCATGTGTGTGTGTGTGTGCCCAAGATCCTGAGAGAATGGAGGAGAAGGGATTGCGGCGTGGCCATCCACCCGGGGGTGTGATTTCTCCCTTTCTGTCTCTCTGTCTCTCTGTGTCTTTCTGGCAAGCCCACGTGCCCTATAGCAAAAAAACTCTTAAAAAAAAAAAAGAAAAAAAAAAAAGAAAAAGGAAAGAAGTTATTTTCAAGAGACTAGATGAATCACCAAGACTGGATCTAAGGTGTTGGTTCTCTCTGAGAAATGATTTTGCCCTCTTCTTCTGAGATGTCGTTGCAGCTTAGGAGAGGAGCTGCTACTGGCATATACTGGGTAGAGGCCAGGGATGCTGCTAAACATCCAGCAATACACAGGCCAGCCTCTTCAAGAGAGAATTATCTGGCCCTAAATGTCAGTGGTGCTGAAGTTGAGAGCCTTTTCCTAGAGTAAGAGTGTAGATAGAGAAGAAACAAGATGGGGCCAGCAGTGGTGTGGTGATTAAGGTGCTGCATCTTACATGACTGACTCTGTGGTTTGAGTCCCAGAGCCAGTGGCTTGAAAACAAAAACACTGGGCATCTGTACATGCATGCTCAAAATCCCAAGAAGAGCTTGAAGGAGAAGATTATTGTGGCATGGCCAACCACCCTGTGGAGAAATTTCTCACTTTTTTCCTCTCTCTTTTTGTCTCTCTTCAGTGAATGTACATGCCCTGTGGCAAAATCTAAAATAATAATAATAATAATAAAAATAACTAAGCCCAGTGGCATTCTTACATAAAAAGGTAGATCCTGTAGCAGAGAAGGCTGGGGAGGAACAACCTGAGACGAAGGAGGAAAGCTTCAGAGGGTGGTGTTCTGGAGGGTGTTTGGGAATGGAAGAACAACCTGAGACAAAGGAGGAAAGCTTCGGTGGGTGGTGTTCTGGAGGGTGTTTGGGAATGGAAGATGGCTCTGCTGTGTGACATATTGCTAAGAGGCTGAGTCATTTGAGCTCAGAAATTACTAAGGGATTAGTCAAGAGGGACACTGTTGATGACCTTGATATGAAGTTTCTGTGGTTTGGTGGGATTAGAAGCTCCCGGGGAGACGCTTGTGCCAATAGCAACACTTAACATTTTCTCCCTGCTCAAAATGCCTTACCCTGGAAACGCCATTAATCTACTCACTGCGTGCAGGGACTGTTGTTCTCATTTGACTGAAGTGGCATTCGATTATTATCTCTCATTTTACAGAGGTAGAAACTGAAGCACAGAAGGACTGACTACTCTCCAAGTTTAGGCAGCTGGTAGAGTGGCAGAGCCAAGATTCAGACCTAAGAGAGTTTGACTTCAGAATTTGACTCCAGAGTCAGCATACGAGGAGACTTCAAAATGTTCGTAGAAAAATGGAATTAAGTATGAGTTTATTTTGGTGCAAAAAAAAATTGAAGTCCATGCATAGTTTTTCATAATATGCTTGTCCGTGGACTTGAAGCTGTCTTGTATTTGAAGGTGAGCAAGTAGAGGCATTAAACATCACTCTTAAGAAAGATAGGTTCAGGAGGATGTCTGTGTGCTGATAGAAAGATCCATGTAGAGGCTGAAATTGATGATACTGGCCAGGGATGGTGTGGCGTTCTGGGAGTGAGTGGACTGAGAACTGAAGTCCTTGAAATGAGAAGGATCCAAGGTCTAGGTTGAGGTGTTGGCTTTCCCAGAAGCATCATACTGATAGCTCTGACTGTTTTAAGCAAGATCATCCTTGGACTTAACCTCAACCCTGCTCTACTGTCCTTATAGTACCCCTGCTAAAAGGTAGCCTCCTTGCAGGAAGCCTACCTGCTGCACAGCTCCACCCCTTCCAGAAACAGATGCGTGCAGGAATCAGTGCAGCCCTGCAGCCAGTAGCCAGAGCTCAGCTCTATACACACCAGAGACCCTCCCCACCGCCTCTCTCACACACACATTGACTGTTACAATCCTTAATGCTCCAGGGGATGACTTGTGTTGGCCCCACAGCATCTTCAATGATCACTTTTCAGCTGCAGCCATACCAGGCTCCTTTGAACTCTCTCAGGTACTGAGCGCACTCCTGCTCCTAGGGGAATGTTCTTTTGTTCTTCACCTTCCTTCTCTTGTCCATCTAGCTCAGCCTCCTGTCTCAGTGCAGCAGTCATATCCTCAGACAGCCTTTGTCTGGTTTCTCTAACTAGGTGAGAACCTCCTATCAACTACACTTAGGACGTAGATGCTTACTCAAATTCCTACCTGGAATTTACTCTTTTTTGTTTTGTTCAGTGCCTGCATTTCATGCTAACCTATAACCTCCAGGAAGGTAAGTCTTGTTTACCAAGTTATTTCCAGTGCTTGACATTTAGTCGGTGCTCAGTAATTGTTTACTAAATGAACAAATGGATTTGTGACTATTTTACAGCCCACCTGATACTTACATGGCTCAGCTATGTTGTGTTCAATATTTCATCTCCTCTGCACATATTTACTGCAAATTTCGAAGCCCTTCTGGTCACTTACATTAGTACTTTGTTTGAAGTTATTTTAAGAAAATTTAATTCAGTGTCTTACTTCGTAGTCACTCATCTAAAATAGAAAAATTTATGCTAAGCTTGTTCCCTGATTTGTCCCAGCAGGATGGCTGATTTGTTTTTTTGTGAGCCAATGGAGCTTTACAACATCTTGAATCAGGTCACAAAACTGCCCAGATTAACTGAACCCAACTATCTCTGTTTATTGGGTAAGTACTTAAAAAGAGTGAGGTCGGGACCAGCAGTCAGCTGGTCGCTGGACTCCCATGTAGTCGACCACGGTTCGAGTCCCGGACCAGGCGGCTTAAACTCAAGCCAGGCGCGTGTGCGTGTGTGCCCAGGATCCCAGGAGGAGAATGGAGGAGAAGGGATTGTGGCGGGCATCCTCCCTGGGGGGTGATTTCTCACTTTCTGTCTCTCTGTCTCTCTCTGTCTGTCTGGTGAGCGCACGTGCCCTATAGCAAAAACCTCTCCAAAAAAAAAAAAAAAGTGAGGTGAGTGTCCAAACATTTTTTGATGAATTAACAAGCTTAGGAGGGGAAAGAAATTACTTCAGAAAGCTGTTAGACTCACTAGCTCAAAATGCTGCTGACTCTAATTTGAGTTGACAATCATCCTACATTAAATCTAGAAGAGAAATTTGGTTTGTTTGCATTTTATCGAGGATCTTTGCATCTGTTTGTCGAAAATACTAGTTTGTAGTTTTCTTTTCTTGTAGTCTTTTTCTGGTTTTGGTGTCAGAGTGTTGCTACCCTCATAAATGGGTTTGGAAGTGTTTCTATCTCTTCTACTTTTTTGGAAGTTTGAAAAAGATTGGTATAAATTCTTTGGAACTTTGGTAGAAGGACCAACCTCATAGCCTAGAAGTTAAGGGAGCCCGATACCACATGGCTGACTGAAGTTAAAATCCCAACTTTGAAAAACATGCTGGGGGGGCCAGCAAGTGGCATGGTGGTTAAGGTGCTGGACTCTCACTTGGCTGACCATGGTTTAAGTCCTGAATCTGGAGGCTTGCTTTCCTACTTTCCTTTTCTTTATGTCCCTCTCTAGTCAAATGAAACAAATAATAATAATGATAATAAATGAAATAAAAATAATTCTTAAAAAAAAAGAAAGAAAAGCATGCTGGGCATGTGTGTATGCATGTCCCAAATCCTGACAGGATAAAAAAATAGAGGACTGTGCTGTGATGACACCTCACTGAAGGGTTGTTTTGTCTCTTCCTCTCTCTGCCTCTCTCTGACAAGTGAATGTACCCTAGGGCAATTAAAAAATAAATACATAAATAAAGTTTCGTAGAATTCACCCATGATGTCTGCTGGGCCTGAGCTTTTCTTTTTATTGTATTTTTTTTAGAATTATTTATTTAATTTCATTTTTTATTATTTTTTAATTTTTTCTATAGGGCATGTGTACTCACCAGAGAGAGAGAGAAAGAGAGAGAGAGGGAAAAAGAAAATGAGAAAACAAGCAACCAGGTCTGGGACTCAAACCACAATTGGCCATGTGAGAGTGTAGCACTTTAACCAACATGCCATCTGCTGGCCCCTGAGCTTTTCTTTTTAAAATCATTTCATTTTATTTAAAAAAAATTGATTTTATTTATTTATGTATTTATTTGTTTATTTATTTTACTATAGTGTGTGTGTGCTCACCAGAAAGAGATGGGGTTGTGGAGGGGAGGCAGAGGAGTAAGGAAGCACCCCTCCAGGGGGGATGACCATGTCTCAATCCCTTCTCCTCCCTTCTCCTCTTGAGATTTTGGATACACACTCACATGCACCCAGCCTGATTTTCAAGCCACTGGGTTCCAGAATCAAACCACACAGGTGCCTATGTGGGATCAAGACACCTTAACCATCATACCACCTGGCTGGGCCCCCTCAACTTTTCTTTCTTTGGGAAGTTTTGAATTTGTGCTTCAGTCTTTTCATAGTCTGTTTCAGGCTTTCTATTTTTCTTCTTCTCCTGTTTTTTTTTTTTTAAATAATTATTTCATTTAAATTTATTTGTTTATTTAAATTTTTAAAAATTATTTTTATTTATTTATTTTTTAGTTCCCAAGTTTTATTCAAGAACTCATACAAAATATTCCAGATAAATGAATTTTAATTCTCATCTTCCTCCTTTTCTTTATCCCGGTTAATCTGGAAGTAACGTAATTCGTAACTCTCTTTGCTGTTAGCAACTATGAGCAACCAATCACGTAGATTATTCTTCTTCAAATATTTTTTGGCGAGATATTTCAAATACCTTTTGGAAAAAGGCACCTCAGAAGTTACAGTGATCTTGCTCTTGCTCCTTTCAATGGTTACAACACCTCCACCAAGATTCCCAGCTTTTCCATTCACTTTGATTCTCTCTTGGAGAAACTGCTCAAAATTGGCAGCATCCATGATTCCATCTTCTACAGGGTGGGTGCAGTCAAGGGTAAACTTCAGAACCTGCTTCTTTTTTTTGCCCCCCTTCACCACAAGCTTTTTCATGGGCACCATGGCGGCAGCAAAGGCAGAAAGCTGTTTATTTAAATTTGACAGAGAGGGACAGAGTGAAAGACAGAAAGAGAGAGCGAGAGCAAGAGAGAGAGAGCGAGAAAGCAAGTCGCCAGGTTCAGGACTCGAACCATGGTTGGCCATGTGGGAGTCCAGCATACTTACCCACCATACCACTTGCTGGCCCCTCTATTTCTTTTTGATTCAGTTTTGGTAGGTTGAGTGTTTCTGAAAGCTTATACATTTCTTATAGATGATCCAATTTGTTGGTATTTAATTGCTCATAATAGTTTGTTGTAATCTTTTTTATTCCAAGGCATTTATTGATTGTAATGTCTCCTCTTTCATTTTTGATTTTGTGTCTTTTTTTTTTTTTCTTAGTCTAACTAAGGGTTTATCAGTATTACTTATTTTTTCAAGTAACCAACCCTTGGGTCCAGATAATAGCATAAGCATAGAATGTGACACTTAACAAGGCAGACCCATGTGGGATTATGGGTTGATTATGTTTGCTGGTTCATGGCCAGAGATCTCCCTGGATATACCGGGCATGTCTGTGCCCATGATCTGGGCTGGGCGAGGCCAGGGGTGGATCATGGTGTCAGGATCCCATTGGGCTCTGTACCCTTCTCTCTATTTTTCTCACAATTTCTTTATCCATTCCCTACTAAGAGACCTTTTGATTGCTTTCGTGTTTTGGCAATTATGAATAAAGTTACTATAAACATCTACGTGTAGGTTTGTCTATAGACATGGATTTTCAATTAATTTTGATAAATACCAAAGAACACAATTGCTGGTTAGAGTAATTTAATTTTGTTAGAAACTGCCAAATTGTCTTCCAGAGTGGTTGTACCATTTTGTAATTCTACCAGCATGAGCGTTTCTGGTGCTCTACATCTTCACTAGCTTTTGGTGTGGTCAGCATTTTGGATTTTGGCCATTCTCATATGTATTACATTGCATTAATTTGAAATTGCCTAATAACATATGATGTTGAATATTTACCATCTCTATATCCTCTTTGATGAGGTGTTTGTTCATTTTTTGCAATAAATAATGCAAATGTTTTGCCCTTTTTTTTCTTGTTCATATTGAATTTTATGAGTTATTTTGGGTAACAGGCCTTTATCAGATGTATATTTTGCAAATATCTTCCAGTCTATGGCTATCTTCTCATTTCTTGACAGTATCTTTCATATAGAAAGTTTTAAATGTTGGGGCTGGCAGGTGGCATGTTGGTTTAGGCACTTAACTCCCACATGGCTGACCACAGTTTGAGTTCTGGCTTGCTTTCTCACTTTCCTTCTCTCTGTCTCTCTTTGTTCAAATTTAAAAATAATAATAAACTAAATTAAATAATTCCTTGGAAAACAAAAGAAAGTTTTAAATTTTGATGAAGTCCAGCTTATCAATTATTTTTTTCATGGATTATGCCTTTGGTGTTGTATCCAAAAAATCATTGCCAAGGGACAGTGCAAAGTGTAACGGTTACATCACTGAGCTCTGACGTAGTTGACTTTAGTTGGAGTCCTAGACATGGTGGTTTCAAACTCATACCGGGCGCATGTGGATGCATGCCCCAAATCCCAGGAGGAGAATGGAGGAGAAGGGATTGTAGCATGGCCATCCCCCTGGGGTGGGTTTGATTTCTCACTTTCTGTCTATCTCTGTCTCTCTGGCATCTGCATGTGCCCTACAGCAAAAAAAAAAAAAAAAAGCATTACACAGCAAAAAAAAAAAAAGCATTACCAAACCCAAGGTCATCTTTTATTGTTTTGTGTTTTACATTTAAGTCTATGATCCTTTTTAGTTAATTTTTGGTGACTGATGTAAGATCTGTGTCTAGATTTTATTTTTTTTGTCATAGCGTGTGTGTACTTGCTGGAGAGAGATAATAGAGAAGAAAAGTGATAAATCATTCCCCAGGGAGGATGGCCACACCACAATCACTTCTTAATTCTCTTGGGATTTGGGGGCATGCATGCACACATGCCTGGTGTGATTTTCAAGCCACTAGGTCTGGGACTCATACTATGGTCAGCCATGTTGGAGTCCATCTTTAACAACCATGCCACCTGCTGGCCCCCTAGATGAACTTGTATACATGTGAATCACAAGTTGTTTTAGCACCATTTATTGAAAAGACTAAAAGACTATCTTTCCTCCATTTGTTCCTTTGTCAAAAAACAGTTGATTATGTTTGTGTAGGTCTATTCCTAGACTCTACACCAATCTATTGATCTATTATTTTGCCAACCCCACAGTTTTGATTGCTGTTGCCTCTTTTTTTTTAAAGAATTTTTTAGGACCAGCAGTTAGCGTAATGGCTATGTTACTGGACTCCCATGTAGTCAACCGTGGTTCGAGTCCCGGACCCGGTGGCTTAAACTCACACCTGGTGCATGTGCGTGTGTGCCCAAGATCCCGAGAGGAGAATGAAGGAGAAGTGATTGTGGTATGGCCATCCCCCCTGCGGGGGTGGATTTCTTACTTTCTGTCTCTCTGTCTCTCTCTGTCTTTCTGGAGAGCACATGTGCCCTATAGCACAAACCTCTCCAAATAAAATAATTTTTAAAAATGTAACTTTATTGGGAACCAGCAATTAGCGTAATGGTTATGTCGCTGGACTCCCACGTAGTCGACCATGGTTCGCATCCCGGACCCAGTGGCTTAAAACTCACGCCAGGTGCGTGTGCGTGCATGCCCAAGATCCCGAGAAGAGAATGGAGGAGAAGGGATTGCGGCGTGACCATCCCCCCTGGGGGGTGATTTCTC
>NW_006159974.1:292005-302566 GCF_000334495.1 Tupaia belangeri chinensis | reverse complement strand
GGCGAGCGCACGCGCCCTATAGCGAAAAACCTCTCCAAAAAAAAAAAAAACCCCAAAAATGTAACTTCATTTATGTACTTAATTTGAACATAGAGGGACAGAGAGAAAGAGAAAGAGAGTGAGAGGGAAAGTGAGAAAGCAAACT
This sequence comes from Tupaia belangeri chinensis, assembly GCF_000334495.1. NCBI lineage: Eukaryota > Metazoa > Chordata > Mammalia > Scandentia > Tupaiidae > Tupaia > Tupaia belangeri. The sequence goes on along the minus strand of NW_006159974.1, from coordinate 302,421 downwards.
GCCAGGTCCGGGACTCAAACTATAGTCAGCCATGTGAGAGTCCAACGCCCTCAACCACCACGCCACCTGCTGCCCCCCCTGTTAGGTCTTGAAGTTGGGTAATGCCAGTCTTCTGACTTTGTCCTTTTCCTTCTGCATGGAGATGAGTATTTTGGATCTTTTGTTTCCCTGTACTTTGTATGGTTGTGTCTCTCTTGCTCATAGAAGAAGTAAAAAGCATATGTGTGTGTATGCGTGTGTTGATTATGATGGTAAATACTCTTAAGTTGTGTGGTCATGCATTCCTTTGCCAATACTGTTTAGTTAAATATCTTTTCTTTTTAGATGTTCGTTCCAAATGGGAGTATGACGAGAGCCATGTGATTACAGCCCGTCGTGTGAAGAAGGTACATTGACAGAATCAGACCTGGGCAGGCTGACTGTCGTGCAGGAGGGTGGGAAAGAATGGGAGATTTTATCCTCGATCCAGGAAGTGGCACCTCATGATAGACACTTGTGCAGTAGAGGCAGAACTGTTGCCTCTGCATCTCCCACCTTGGCCTCACATGTTTCCTCATGTGTCCCCACCCTTATCATGGTCAGCAGCTCCATTCAACAGGATTCATTTAATTCCTCAAGGTGCCTGGCGCTGTTCCAGACTCGGGGGGTACAACAGGGTATTAAATGCCCTTAGTTCAATGTCCTGCTCCCATAGATACTCTGCGCTACTCAGTGAACAGACAGTAAACCATAGAGACCTTTACTAGAATCCAAAGATGGTGGCCCTTCTCTTTTCTTTCCTTCCTTTTTTTTTCCCTTTTTATCTTCCCTTCCTGATTCCAAAAGTGGGCAGAGCTCTGAATATAGTCACTACGTCCCCTCTCTTGCAGTGAGGCGCTTTTCTCCACTCCTGCAGGGTGCCTTCTCTCCCAAGAATCCATGTCTAACCTCTACATTCCTGACCACATTCTCTGCCCTTGAATTTGAGGTTCTCTTCTACTTCCCTGATTTCCTCTCTGTCTCTCTTTTCAGTTTCATTTTCTCCTTCTCCTGCTTACAGATAACTTCTGGTCTGTCCTTGGTCTGCTTTGTTTTTTTTTTTTTTTTTTTTCAGGATATCTTTTTGCCAGAATTCCACGGAAGCTTTTAGCTTCATTTATCCACATGCAATTAGCTGTCCTGTCAAGTTTACTTCTAAAATTTTGTCTTACAAAATTCTCTCTTCTTCCTATCCCTCCTGTCACTGCACTGTTATACAGGCCTTCTGTACCTCAGCAGGGAGCATGGGCCCTGTCTCAAGTGTCCTCCCTGGATAAGCTTGCTGCCTAACACCCTCCCTTTCCTGTCCAGTCACCATTATCTGCTATTTTCCTCGCTGGCCTTTCAATTCTCACTCTCTATACTCTAGCTCTTAATCCCTATTTCAGGCCTTACTCTGCCTTGGGCTTCAGTTCCTACCTCAACTCTGAAATCTATGTATTCCTTTAATTCTGATGGCAGTCCTAGCTCTGGAAAAAAGATATTCTCTCTGCCTTAGCTCCTCAGAACCTCTCATTCTCTTGTCTCCCCTCCCTAACTTTCCAGTTAGTAGATTGAGGCCTACAGGGAATCTCCGGCCCTAGCAGAACACAAAGTCTCCCACTACAGTGTTCACAGTTTCCTTGGATCTGCTGCCACCTCCCTTTCCAGAACCTTTTCACTCTTACCAGATGCCTCAATGTGCTACTTTTTTTTCCTGCTTGTAAAATGCACTTATTCCCCCTAATACATTAACATGTTTTGAAAATAGAATACATCCTACAATTGATTTATACTTTCATGCCGTTATATCTTCTCCCCAAAGTACATGTGGTGGACATCTGTTATTTTTCTGCTGTTGCTGTTCCTTTGATGGGAACTCATCCTCTTCCTTCCCACACCGTGGGATTCTAGTAGTGCTGGCCACAGTGATTGGCCATGGATGGGTCTGGGATGAAAGCTTGAGTCAGTAAGAATTAGAGACTGGCTTGTCTTTCCATCTTGGTGGTGGAATTTAGAAGAGTGTCTGAGCATTGCTGGTGAGTGTGGCTTAATTTAAGCCTCAAGGAAAAGTTATCTGAGAAGCGGAAGTCACATGTAGAGGGGGGGCGGCAGAGGGAGGCCTGGGCTTTAGAGTTCCTGATTTTCCTGGAAACCAGTTCCTCCCTGCCCTGCCTGCAGTGTTGTTAAATGCCAACAAGTCCCCCCTTTTGTGTAAACTCCTGATTACTACTGTTATTAAATTGGTGGTCTTTTTTTTTTTTTTTTTGAATTGAAGTATAAGTTTATTTTGAGGAAAATGTTTTTAAGTTTATGCACAATATCCATTTCCTATGTTCATTTTGAAGACCGTGTGTGTGTGTGTGTGTGTGTGTATCAGAAATGCAAAAATATAGGTAAATTTGTTGTAGAAAAAAAGAGAAATACCTGATAAGGAGATTAAAATATTAATTGACTTTAAAAATAAAAATTTATGAACTTTTGTAATTTAGAATGTTATTTTGGTATATTTTTTATCATCTTTTGCATTAATGAGATTGTGATGTCCTTGAATTTTAATTGTGTCTAATGTGATGAAATACTTCTGCATATAAGAAAAAGAAACTATAAATCATAGCAAAATCATTTAACACATTGAATTAATAATAAAAGTATTGTTTTTCTTTCTTTCTTCCTTTTTTTTAGATTTTTGTCATGGGGTGTATGCACTCACTGGAGAGAGACAGAAACAGAAGAGGGAAAGTGAAAAATCACCCCTCTCAGGGGGATGGCCATACCACAGTTCCTACTCTTTCATTCTCCTCTCAGGATTTTGGGCACACACACCAAGCATGCTCCCCAAGCCACCATGTCTGAAACTTGAACTGTGCAGTTGACCATGTGAGGTCCGCTGCCTTAACCACCACACCATCTGCTGGTCCTGTGGCACATCTTACAGTCAATGATGTCTTAAAACCTGGGAGATACGTTCCACATGGCCCATGCACCCACTGCTTTCTTGGGCTTCCTGGCCTCTCTTTTTTTTTTATTCAGATTAATTTCACATTTTACATGAAGTCCCCATCATGATATATACAATGTAAGTGCTTTTTTTTAAAAAAAAACAGAGTACTTTACATTTTTCCATCTGTCAACTGTTTCCTCCCCTTGCACCTTACACCCACCCTCCACCACCTATTCTCAACCGTTCAGTCTCCCCCCATTACAGCGTCTAGCATCCACACTCGTCCTCTCCACCATCACATCTTCAGCTCTCTCAGCCTCTGCCACAGAGTGCCAATACCTGGCCTTTTCTCTGAGAGTAGGAAGGCTGTTACTGTGTCTCAGATGCCCATCTAGTCCCTAGTATCTGACAGGTACCCAGAGTGTATTTGTCCATTAAAACAAGTGACTGGAAGCTGTTTCTTTCTGTAACTCTCTCTAGCCTGGCCTAGCTGGCAAGTTTTCACTTGTCCTTGTAATTGCATCTCAAATGTCTCCCTTTATGTGTACCCTTTCTGTGCCCTCAAGACCAACTTAAGTCTCTTTCTTTCCTTTTTGAGAATTTCTATATTAATAAATGAATGATTCTCTACCTGTTCTCTCACCTGCTCCTTGACCTGCTCGGCCTCCATGGGCTGTTCATGTCTTCACACCTTGCCAGGCTCCTCTCCACACCCAAGAGCCCCCTTTCTTCTTTCTGTCTAAATCCTGCTCATCCTCTGAATGCCGTCTAATTGGCATCCTCTTGAAGGCCCTCCTAGTTCCTCTAAACAAGTAGGATTTCTCCCCTTTAAGTCCGAAGAACCTCCTCAATCTGTGCTTCATAAGCCTTATCTGACCGCCTTGGAGTAGAGTCGAACTGTAAGTATCAAATCCCACCTGCAGCTCCTCTATCAGGCCTATTCAGCTAGAGTAGGTCACAAGGCCAGAGTGAGGCTTCAGTCCCCAGTGTCCCTGCTCCTGGGAGTTAATGGGAACCATTGCAAATAAGTGAAGATAAGACTCAGCTGCTACCCAGCCAGACCTCCCTGAGCTCTGTAACACCCTTTAGGTTCATGCGCAGTTCTAGTACTGTGAGATAACATCTCCCTGCTGACCGCATTGCTTCTCTAGTGACCTTGTTACCTTCTAATGTGATCCCGCTATTCCTTACCTCTCCTCCACCTCATGGCTTCTGCTTGCCTATTGATTGATTTAACAATATTAATGGCCTATAACAAGCCAGATAGCCATTCTAGAAGCTCTGGGATGCATTAGTAACTGGATAAGGACAAAACTCCCTGCTCTTATAGAACTTATATTTGATCTCATAGCTCGCTCGCTCTATGTCTCACTCATAAGCTTCTCTGAGCCTTCTGCTTCCTGCCCTCTTCATGGGTATTTTTGGACTTGGTCCCTCTGCCAACTACTCTCCTCATAAGAGAGGACCTCACTAATTCATTTGGGCATGGTTACTCTGATGCCAGGGTACCTACTAGTCTGTGGGCCAGTCAGTAGACCAGTTGTGTTTTGGTCAGACCCTCATCTGTGGTCCAACCAGCTGTGGTCAACTTTTCTCAGAGGAGGATACAGATGTGGAAGATCCTTGGAATCTAGCAGACGCTAATCCATTCTCAGAGCCTCCATGTTGGTGTGCACAGAGCAGGGCAAGAGCACAGGCCTAGCTCCAAACCCCTCCTAGTGCTGCGGTGCAGGAAATACCTGCTCGAACTACTGACCTCACTTACCAATACGCCTCTCTCGTGATCTTCTTAGAAGGGGAATGAATATCTTATCCCAGAGTCTGTGGATCTGGAGTGTGTGAAATACTGTGTGGTATATGATAACAACACCAGCTCCCTGGATGTAATTGTAAAAGATGACCATGAAGATGACACAGAGTCTGAAGATTCTGACCAAGGTAGGTTTTTATATCCTCAGCAAGAATAATAGTTAACATTCACTGCACGTTTTCATGTGGCAAGAACCATGATGCTGGGACCAGCAGTTAGCATAATGGCTATGTTGCTGAACTCCCATGTAGTCAGCCGTGGTTCAAGCCCTGGACCCGGTAGCTTAAATTCACGCCAGGCATGTGTGCTTGCGTGCCCAACATCCTGAGAAGACAAAGGAGGAGAAGGGATTGTGGTGTGGCCATCCCCCTGGGGGGTGATTTCTCACTTTTTGTCTCTCTGTCTCTCTCTGTCTTTTTCGCACGCACCCTGTAGCAAAAAAAAAGAACCACGATGCTGGGACCAGCAGTTGGCATAATGTCTATGTCACTGGACTCCCATGTGATCAACTGCAGTTCGAGTCCTGGACTCGGTGGTTTAAACTCATGCCAGGCACGTGTGCGTGTTTCCATCCCCCCCGGGGGAGGATGTTTTCTCGCTTTCTGTCTTTCTGTTTCCAGGGGGGGCATGTTTTCTCGCTTCCTGTCTTTCTGTTTCTTTCTGGTGAGCACATATGCCCTATGGCAAAAACCTCTCCAAAAAATAAATAATAAAAAATAAAGAACCATGATGCTAAGGGCTTTAGGTGGGTGGGTCAATTCATGCTGTCCATAGAATAACCTATGAGCATGGTGATGTCAAGAACTGTGAGGGATCTGAGATGTACCCTTCTTGCAAGATGACTCGTTAACCTACCAGAGTTTCATGGATACTGACAGAGATAAGATCTCTTGGCTCAGAGACAAAGGACTGTATTATTCAGAGTGACAGAGGCAGCCAGAATGTCATTATTTTCCTGTACTGATTTTCAAGACGTCAGTTCTTATAGGGTGGTCTGCTGATACATACAGTGGGTTACATCCTAAACGAACCATGAACTTAGGGGGTCTGAATCTTTTGAAATGGGGAGAAAGGCGGGAGAAACTCTTTCACTGTCTCCTAAGATTGTTACGCAAATATCTTGAAAAGATATCTGGAATGAAGACTACCAGTGCCTTTGTTTGTAGAACATGGAGAAATGTGAGAGGCCTTGGAGAACTTTTCTAACAGACAGCATTTATTTTCCCTATTTTATAGATCAGGAAACTGGGGCCCAGAAAGGAAATAACTCACTCACTATCCCACACCCAATGAATTAGTTGTCTATTGCTGAGTAACAAATTACCACCAAACTCAGCAACTTAAAACTACAAACATGAGTTATCTCACAGTTGATGTGGGCCCAGAACTCAGAGAAGATTAGGCTGGGAGGTTCAGGCATAGGATTTCTTCAGAGGCCATAATTAAAATGTTAGCTGGGGTTCCTGTGATCTGAAGATTTGGGCCAGTCTGATTGGCATCCAGGGTGAATTAACCTCTGACTATAACCAGGAGGCCTCAGTGTCATTCTGGCTGTTGGCTGGAGGACATAGGTCCTTGCCACACGGGCCTCTCCGTTGGACTGCTTCAGTGTCCTTACAGTGTGGCAGCTGGTTTCTCCCAGAGTGAGTGACCTAGAGAGATGGAGAGCAAAGGGTGAGTTACCTGCTTCTCATGGCCTAGTCTCTGGATTTACACACAGGCACCCCTGCTACAGTCCGTTCATTGGAAGTCTGTCACTCGGTCCAGACCATCTGCAAGGGGAGGAAAGTCTGAAGGGAGGAATCTGAAAGAACCTGTAGACATTTTTAAAAGAATTGCTAGAGAGCATGTGTACTCGAGAGAGAGGTAGAGAAGAAAAGTGAGAAAGCACCCCCCAGGGGGATGGTCATGCTGCAATCCTGTCTCCATTCTCCTCTTGGGATTTTGGGTATGTATGCACACATGCCTGGGGTGTTTTTCAAGCTGGTAGGTCTGGGACTCAAATTGTGCAGTCAGCATGTGGTATCCTTACCAGCCTGCCACTGGCTGGTCCCCTGTGGACATATTTTTAAATCACCATACCTAGTGAGTGCTGGGGCCAGGATGCAAACCTTGGCAATTTGACTCTGTCCTTGTCACTGAGGCTTGGAGTGGAGCAGGAGAGCGATACAAAGTCACTCCATCACAGTCACTCTAGTGAACATTAAAATGTGATCATTTCCAATGTGTTGTACTGAACCTTTGAGGATCTGCTATGCTTGCTATTCAACCCCTAATTTTAGACTGATCATTCCTTGCCATTGATATGGCACGGTGTGGCATGGTGGCAGCAGTAGTGTGTAAGGGGTTGGCGGGGTTGCTCTGCATTTTGTGACTCAGTTGCCAACGTGTGATTACAATTCCAGAGACTAGGCACTCACATCAACTACCACTGGGTGGCACTAAGCTCCTGCCTTTAAAAAAAAAAAAAAAACAAAAACAACCTTCAGTTCTTCTTTCTAGAAGGCTTTAGCCAGGAAACTATCCTCTCTTCCCTAGGCCCAGCTGGTTGGCTTCCAGTCTGCAATCCTGGGGTTGTAGCTGGACCTGGAAATCCTAGGAAATTGTGACCAGTAAAGATAACTCTGTGCTTTATAACTGACCCACTGTGCTATGGGGGCTCCATTTTCACTCAGTGGGATACCACAACTAGTCCACTGTAGGTCACTCTTTTCATTTAAAGTGATATCTTTCCAGTAAATGCAAAGTCTCTTGGATACAAAACCATCTCAAGGTTTCTCCAACCTCTCTTTTTTCCATTGTTTAGCACCTACCTTGTAGTTCTTCAAAGAAATCTGGGCAGGGGGAGCCTTCATCACATCCCAGAAGTGGGTATATTGTGATGGTGTATATGTATAGACCTTGCTGGCCACTGGGTGAAGTGTAGCTCAGCCCGAATGCCTCTGGCCACAGTCTCTGCCCTTGCTGTGTCTGTAGCCAAAGTGCCCATGGTGCTGGAAGGCATGAGCGGTAGTCTGCATCTGGCAGTGACGTGTACCTGGGCTTCCCTGATGCTGCAGTCTCTATGGTTGGACTCACTACCCACCTCCTCTGCCACAGAGTCTCAGAATTCCTACTGGGAAATGAGGGCCAGCCCTTTTCTGCTGCCCTACCACCAGCCAGTGTCTGTCTCCCTCCTCAGCTGGGTTTCTTCTTAGGGACCCTGGAAGTATCTTCTTTGGCCTCTAGGACAAAACGACATTCAAAGAGCATCCTCTTCTTGTTTGAGAGAGATTTCTCTCATGTTAAGTCATCCTTCCTTGCAACAATACGGATTGTAGCCCCCCTCCTTCCAAGCCAACTCTTTTTTTTTGGAGAGGTTTTCGCTATAGGGCACGTGCTCTCGTCAAGCAGACAGAGAGAGACATAGAGACAGAAAGCGAGAAATCACCCCCCAGGGGGGATGGTCACGCCGCAATCCCTTCTCCTCCCTTCTCCTCTCGGGATCTTGGGCACGCACGCACACGCGCCTGGCATGAGTTTTAAGCCACCGGGTCTGGGACGCGAACCGCGGTCGACTACATGGGAATCCAGCGACATAGCCATTACGCTAACTGCTGGTTCCCCCAAGCCAACTCTTGACACGTGAAGAGAAACTTTGGGAATTTTGAGATTTCTTTCCCCTCTCTCAGCAAAGTCTGATTTTTAATACAATTGAGTGACTAAAGACCCAAAATAATTGAACTTATAGCTTACTCCCTTGAGCAAGAGTCCCCTTGTTCTGAATGGTGCCTTCTCTCATGGAAGCAGTGGCACTACAATTCAGTGTGTGGGAAATCTCATGTTGATGGAGAACGTAGGGATTAATAGAAATAAAAAGGGTTAATTTAATGTTTCATACTTATACTTGCTTCAGCTTCCTAAACACTTGCTTATCAGAAGAAAGTGGGCATCTACTCTAGCTCTAGACAAAGAGCACATGGGGAATGTTCATCTCTTGCTCTCTATTCTTAGAACCCATGCCTGGAGCTGCAGTGGAATTTGGCAGAATCTTGACTCACCTCACCCGCTACCCTGTCTATATCCTGAGAGGGGGCTATGAACACTTCTCATCCATGTATCACTTCTTCCGGACCCAGAAGATCATTTGGATGCCCCAGGTAAGGCAGAGTGCAAATGCAGGCAGGCTAGGATGGGAAGTGTGGGCCCCGGGCACTAAGTGGAGGGGGCAGAATAAAAGAGAGAGGCGAAGGAGCCAGAGGACATGGAAAAGATGGAGGAGATAAAGGAGACTGGGCTGGAGAAGTGAACTTGGAGCACCAGGAGGACAGTTTATTATCTCGAGTTCCCAGCTGTCAGGTTAAGGCCAAGACCAGATAATGTGGGCTGTTCTAACTGCAGGTGATCCCAGAGAGGTCTGGCTGGAATGGGCCATACTCAAAGTTAGGCAGGGGGACATCGTGGCTTGTGGCTACTTCTCTATTTTTGGCAGTCCGAATCCACAAATCTTGTTGGATCCAGGGAATACAAAAGAGAGTGAGTCGACAGGCCTTGTCCTTGAGGAATTCTTCGTATATGAGGAAGACAGTGGTTGTAACAAGTGCTATGGCTGAGGAACGCACCGTATCTGGAGTCCAGAGGAGGGGCAGTTAGTGTTCTGGAGCCAAAGCTGAAGGATGGGGACTTTGCAAGGAAGGGCACTGGGTGCAGGGTGTAGAAGCCAAGCATTGGCTGTACAGTGGGTTGTGTATGTGTGTATCTGGTTTATGAAGGGTCTGAACACAATGGAATATGAACATGAAATTATCTCTTTTTTTCTAACAATTACCTTCAGCCATGCCCTCATTCTTGCCCTTAGCAACATCTTGGGCATATTCTATACTTTTCTGGCCCATTTGGTTGTGACAAATCTAAGTTATTAGTATAAAATGATAGAGGAAATGTGGATATTCACTGGATATTTGATGATATTGAGAAATCATTATTGCTTTTAGTTTGTGAGAGTACTGTTACAGGTACATTTTTAAAAAATCCAAGTCCCTATCTTTTAGAGATACAGAATGAAGTATTTACAGGTGAAAGGATATGATGTCGGAATTTCCTTCAAAATAATCTTGAGTGTGATAGGGAGTTGATGGGGGTTTAGATGAAAACAAAACCAGCCATGAGCTGATAATATTTGGAGGTGGACAAGGATAAAGGGGTTGATTATACCATCCTTTTTACTTTTGTATATTTTTGAGATAACTTTAAATAGAATAAAAACAATCTGTCTAAAACAAGCAAGGGAGTTTAACATTCTAATCTCACGTCTGAATCCGGTTTCATCTCTTCCCATCTCCAAGAGCTGGGCAGCTTTTGGTTTTCCAGGGAACCAGGAGTGGAAAGGGGTTTGGGTTAGCTTTCTTCTTCTTCTTCTTCTTCTTCTTCTTCTTCTTCTTCTTCTTCTTCTTCTTCTTCTTCTTCTCCTTCTCCTTCTCCTTCTCCTTCTCCTTCTCCTTCTCCTTCTCCTTCTCCTTCTCCTTCTCCTTCTCCTTCTCCTTCTCCTTCTCCTTCTCCTTCTCCTTCTCCTTCTCCTTCTCCTTCTCCTTCTCCTTCTCCTTCTCCTTCTCCTTCTCCTTCTCCTTCTCCTTCTCCTTCTCCTTCTCCTTCTCCTTCTCCTTCTCCTTCTCCTTCTCCTTCTCCT
>NW_006159974.1:261688-290095 GCF_000334495.1 Tupaia belangeri chinensis | reverse complement strand
CCTTCTCCTCCTCCTCCTCCTCCTCCTCCTCCTTCTTCTTTTTAATTTGCCAGAGTGCACACGTGCTTGCTGCAGGGAGAGAGGAAGAGAGAGAGAGAGAAACTGAAAAAGCACCCCCCCCTCATGGGACATGGTCACATTGCAATCCCTTCTCCATTTCTCCTTTCATGATTTTGGGCACACATGCATATGCACCAGGGCTTTTCAAACCACTGGGTCTGAGACTCAAATCCCTCAGTTGAGCCTATGGGATCCAGCTACCTTAACCACCAGGCCACCAGCTGGCCCACTAGGTTACCTTTAACAGCATCTCTTTTTATCCCCTCTTCTGGGCCGAACTCCTTAGGTGCTAGGGGCCTAGAGTGGGACCTGTTTTATGACCAGGTGCTTGTTAGTCTTGGAAAGCCCGTTTTCCCTTTGGCCCAGCATGTTTCTGTGTGCTGCCAGTGGCTCTGCTGATAGTTTCTTGGGGCCCTGTTCACCTTTGCCCTGGCTCCTTCTGTTGCTGAGGATATCTCTTCAAGAGCCAGCTGTGACTCCTTATAACTCCTGCCTATTCAGGTGGCAGCCCCTCCCCCATGTCCACACTCCTGCACCTGAATCCAGGAACCATCACGGGGAAGAGAGAAGGCAGCCCCTCTTTGCCTGCTGGCTCTGCTGCTCTAGCTAGCCTGTATGATAAAGCAGGAACTCATGTCTGAGGTCATACATGTTCCCAGATCCAGAGTAGATATCAGGCTCTCCAAGAACTTCCTCCCCTCCTTCCACTGAGATAACAGCACAGCAGGGGCCCTGCCAGGCACTCCTTGCTCCTGGAGGGTCATCTCTTGCTGGTTTTGTAGGGTGCAGAGGGACTAATTTTTTTAAAATAGATTTTTGCTATAGGGCATATGTGCTTGCTGCAGAGACAGAGAGACAGAAAGGGAGAAATCACCCCCCTAAGGGAAATGGCCATGCTGCAATCCCTTTTCCTCCATTCTCCTCTCAGGATCTTGGGCATATACGCGCACACACACACACCCTGTGTGAATTTGAAGGCACCGAGTCTGGGACTCGAACTATGGTCAACTATGTGGGAGTCCAGCAACATAACTATTATGTCATCTGCTGCTCCTGGGACTAACTTTTTTCTATGCAAAAATTATACTGCTGATCACTCCCCTCCACCCCTTAAGCTTTGAAGTTAGTAAGGTGTAATGACAGACAATGAACTGCATATATTTAAACTGCCCAGTGTGGTCAACTTTGCCGTATGTATACACCTGTGACTTTCCTTTTCCTTGCTCCCATTTTCATATAGACTGGGAAGGGGATGGGGTTGTGGCTGGTGGTAGCTTTGAAGGCTGAGGTGGGTGGTAAGTCATTGCCCTATTTATGGCTGTCTTTGGAATGTAGGTACCTAGTGCTTGTTTCTCCCTGCTGTGGACCTTTGCCATTAATTCAGGGGTTAGAGCAGATGTCCCACACTGCTGTTATATGTTCTTATATGCTGTAATGCTGAGTGTCCAAACTGTTCCCCGAATTGCTCCTTCTCCGAGGAGAGATGGAGGCTCTGAGGCTGTCTTTCTACTTTAGACAGAATAACTTATAACTTCCTCTGTGTTATAGGGGGCCTCCCCTAAATAAGATTTCCCTTTGAGCAAAGGGGTTCTGTGACTAGAACATGTTTGAAGCGCACTACTAGAGGCAGGTGATGGTGAGGGGCTGAAGGGTTTTGACTGGTAGCATGGTCAGATTGCACTTTAGAAAGAGCAACTTGGATTACAATGTGGGGAGCAGATCAGTGGGGCTGTAGTGGATTTGGGGAACCCAGCTAGGAGGCACTGATGGAGGGCAGTGGTTTCTAGTCAGACCACATAGGAACCAGGTTATACACCGTAGGCAGATTTCCTTCTTGCAAGGCTTCTTAGAGCCTTTGATTGCTAATGTGCACCGTGAGTTTCCAGAAGAGGGGTAGCATAGGCATAGCTGCTCTGAAATGCTTGCTTCCCTGATCCCTTTTTCCATAGCACCTTGTGAGGGGCCAGTGTTGTTTAGAGCACACTTCGGAGAATGCAGAAATAGTCTTTCTTTACAAAGTCTTCAAAAAGTTCACGGATGATGTGTATTATGAAACTATGTATGGATTTAAAAATTGTTTGTGCCAAAATAAACTTGTACTATAATTTTATTAGGTCATCAGAAAAGTCATGACTTTTCTTTTTTTTTTTTAGGAGGGAGAGCTTCTTTTTGCTATAGGGCGTGTGTGCTCCCCAGAAAAACAGAGAAGGACAGAGAGACAAAAAGTGAGAAATCACCCCGAGGGGGGATGGCCACGCCACAGTCCCTTCTCCTCCATTCTCCTCTCAGGATCTTGGGCATGCACACACATGCGCCCTGCGTGAGTTTAAGCCACTGGGTCTGGGACTTGAACTGTGGTCTACTACATGGGAGTCCAGAAACATAACCATTACACCGACTACTGGCCCCAGAAAAGTCATGACTTTTAAAATGTTTCTCTATGCAAAAAGGTGTCATAACTTTCTCAATGACCCAATATTTTTCTATGAACATTTTGAAGTGCTATTGTATTTTTTTGTATTTCAAAGAAATCAAAGTTTTTATTATAATTTTGGGTCCAAAATTCTCTCTGTGACTCTACATATTCAATCCTTTCATCAGAATTCATTTCTTTTGTTCTTTTTTTTTTTTTTAAAAAAGAGACATTTGATGTAGGGCACGTGCACTCGCTGGAGAGACAGAGAGAGACAGAAAGCAAGAAATCACTCCTTGGGGGGATGACACTATGCCACGATCCCATCTCCTCCATTTTCCTCTAGGGATTTTGGGTATGCAGGTACACATGCCTGGTGTGATAAGCCACCGGAGACTTGAACCGTGGTCGACTAACTACATGGGAGTATAGTGATATAACCATTATGCCATTTGCTTAGTCCCTCTTTTTTTTTTTTTTTTTTGCCATGGGCTGTGTTCACTTGCCAGAAAGGGATAGAGACAGTGCAAAATGATCTCCCTTCTCCCTTCTCCTCCATTCTCCTCTCGGGATCTTGGGCACGCACGCACACGCGCCCGGCGTGAGTTTTAAGCCACCGGGTCCGGGCCGCGAACCGCGGTCGACTATGTGGGGGTCCAGCGACATAGCCATTACGCTAACTGCTGGTTCCCCCTCTATTTCTTTTTTTTTTTTTTTGCCATGGGCTGTGTTCACTTGCCAGAAAGGGATAGAGACAGTGCAAAATGATCTCCCTTCTCCCTTCTCCTCCATTCTCCTCTCGGGATCTTGGGCACGCACGCACACGCGCCCGGCGTGAGTTTTAAGCCACCGGGTCCGGGCCGCGAACCGCGGTCGACTATGTGGGGGTCCAGCGACATAGCCATTACGCTAACTGCTGGTTCCCCCTCTATTTCTTTTTTGATAGAGGTTGTGTGCACTTACCAGAGAGAGAGAGCGAGCGATAGAGGGAGAGGGTGAAAACACCCCCCATGAGGAATGGTCATGCCACAATTCCTTTCCCTCTATCTCTTCCTCTTTTTGGGATTTTGGGTAGGAAGGCATACGGACCTAGAATGTTTCTCAAGCCAATAGGTCCAGGTCTTGAACCTTGCCTTCGGCCATGTGGGATCCAACCACCTTAACCACCATACCATGGAACTGGCCCCAGAATTCATTTCTTCATGGCAAATAGGTACTGTGGGAAGAGTTTTATTATTTGTTTTGTTTTGTTTCTTTTTAGAGGTTCTTGCCTTAGGGCACATGTGCTCACCAGAGAGAGAGAAAGAAACAGAGAGAGACAGAGAAAGACAGTGAGGCAGAAAGGGAGTGAGGGAAAGAAATCACCTCCTAGGGGGATGGCCATGCCACAATCTCATCTCTATTCTCCTGCTAGGATCTTGAGCACACATGCACATGCATCCAGCATGAGTTTCAAGCCACTGGGTCTGGGATTCGAATCACTGTTGGCTATGTGGGAGGCCAGGAACATAACTACTAGACTATCTACTGGTCCCAGTTTTGTTGTTTTATTGAAAGGTATTTAAATTCCAGTGGCCTCCAGGTATAATAAAAGGACTGCCCCTCCTCCCCCCGAACTGGACACATCCTGGATTATCACAGTTCTAGGCCACAGGGTTCTTGACTCCAACCTTTGTGGACCTGGCCAAGTACAAATGGGTATTGTGGAGGGAAGTGGGTGTCAGTGTTGAGATCTAACACTCAACTGCATCATGCTGCTGTGGGTCAGTCCTTCGTTACTTCCAGTCCTCTGACTCCTTGTGCAAGTTATTTTTTGCTACTCTCTTTAACATTCCAGGTCTCAATCTCATTTGCTGTCTGGGATTGCCCTTCTAAGCTTGTTTGCTGAGCCACATGTTATGAAACAAAAAGAATGTCTTCCCTGGGGACTATGTGCCCAGCAGCCCTTCTCTTTCTCCACTTAGGAACTGGATGCGTTTCAGCCGTACCCTGTTGAAATCATCCCAGGCAGGATCTTCTTGGGAAACTTTAGTCAAGCCTGCAACCCTAAAATTCAGAAGGACTTGAAAATCAAAGCACATGTCAATGTCTCCATGGAGACAGGGTCCTTGTAAGTAAAGGCTACACCATTGTCATTCTTTTTGCTTGCTTTTTGTTTTTAGGTTAAATATGATTTATTTATACAAATTTCCTAATGCCAAGCATTTATAAAATTGAGAGGCCTCTTGGAAGTCTGCACATCCTGGAGTAGTGTCAGCCCTGCTCTTGATCTGTTCCTGACCTGTACGTTTCCTGGTCCAGCCTTGGCCTCTTCTGCCCCTGCCTGAGACTCACACTCCTCTGATGAATCTCATGGAAAGTAATGCTCTCTTGGTATTTAACATCACCGTGCAAAGTGTCTGTACTGTCTTGCACTACCTGTCACAGGCCCTCTGAAAAAGATCCCATATACCTCGGAATTGCTCTGGTACCAGGGAGAGACACACACCCTCTCTCTGTCTCTGTCTCACACACTTATCATTTTTCAGTGAACAGAAAAGCTCTCCATAGCTTTGCTTGTCGGCCTCTGCCTTCTAGCTGTGTCAGTCATGGTTACAAGGCTGAGCACTGTCAATTCCTCTCTTTCCAGTTCCTGGTCAAAGCTAACAAAGACTCTGGACCAGCAGCTGGTGTAATGGCTATGTCACTGGACTCCCACATAGTTGACTGCAGTTTGAGTCCCGGACCTGCTGGCTTAAACTCACACCGGGTGTGTGTGCTTGCATTCCCAAGATCCTGAGAGGAGAATGGAGGAGAAGGGATTGCGGTGTGACCATCCCCCTGGGGGGTGATTTCTTGTTTTCTATCTCTCTGTCTCTATCTGTCTTTCTGGCGAGCGCATGCGCCCTATAGCAAAAACCTCTCAAAAAAAAAAAGCTAATAAAGACTAACCTTAGGCAGAATCTATGGAAAAAATTCAATAATTCAGCAGTGTATCTGGGAACAAAAAGTGGCATATAAAAATCAATACATTTGATGTATTGATATAAAACAATAATTAGTAAAAGAGAAAATGTCCAATTTATAAAAGGAAGAAAAATTTGATGAGCAGCCTAGGAATAAACTTAAGAAGAAATATGTGGGACCAGCAGGTGACCCCATATATTTTTCTCTCTGTCTTCCTGGGGAGCACATGTGCCCTATAGCAAAAACCTCTACAAAAAAGAAAAAGAAAAAAGAAAAGAAAAGAAAAGAAAAATTTGGAGCTAGCAGCTGGTGTGATGGTTAAAGTGCTGAACTCCCATGTGGCCGACCATGGTTTGAGTCCCATTCCTGGTGGCTTGTTTTCTTGCTTTCTCTCTCTGTCAAATTAAAAATGACAATAACAAATAAAATTTAGTAATTCTAAAAAAGAAAGAAAAGAAAACTGTAAGGGAGATAAAAGAAGATATGGATAGTGGGAGACTCTTACATAGGAAACTGAATGTTATGATGTCACTTCTCTCTGAATTAATCCATAAGTGGGTTGTGTGTATAACTAGACAATTGGCTATTAAGTTCACATAAGGGCTAAGTAGCTTGTGATAATTGAGGGCTAGGTGATTCAGAGTAGACTTCTAGTAAGAATATCTAGACAATTTGGGTCAAATATAAAATCTTCTGCTGTATGTATCAGAGATAAGACAAAACAGTGAAGAATTAGTGGCCAAAATCTTGGTTAAGATTGAAGACTAAAGAGGTAAGAACACAAGTTGGTGTTGTTGTTTCATGAGGAGTATCTGCTGATTCTGGAAGTGGCAGCTAAAGGCTGAGAAGTTGAGCAGAGCGTTAGAAGGTTCGTAGAAGTATGAAGCCCTGGCAAACTTCCTGCATTTGGGTTTGGAACACTAGAGGGATACACCTAGATGATGAATGAGAAGACCAGCCCTCACGGGAACTGAATCTCAACCTCAAGTTGTCTTATTTATTTATTTATTTATTTATTTATTTATTTATTTATTTTTAAGAGAGATTCTTGCTATAGGGTGTGTACACTCGCTGGAGAGACAGAGACACAAAAAGTGAGAAATCACCCCTGGGGGTGGGGAGATGGCCACGCTGCAATCCCTTCTCCTACAATCTCCTCTCAGGATCTTGGGCATGCACGCACGTGCGCCTGTTGTGTTTTAAGCCACCGGATTCAAGATTTGAACTGCGACTGACTACATCAGAGTTCAGCAAGATAACCATTATGCCATCTGCTGATCCCTTAAGTCATCATTTTTTTTTTTTGGAGAGGTTTTTGCTATAGGGCACGTGTGCTTGCCAGAAAGACAGAGAGAGACAGAGAGACAGAAAGCGAGAAATCACCCCCCAGGGACGATGGCCACACCACAGTCCCTTCTCTTCCATTCTCCACTCCAGATCTTGGGCACGCATGCACACGTGCCCAGCATGAGTTTAAGCCACTGGGTCCGGGACTCGAACTGTGGTCAACTACATGGTAGTTAAGCGACATAGCCATTACGCTAAATGCTGGCCCCAAGTTGTCTTATTTTAATTCAGGTGATTCTAGATTGCTAATGCTGCAAGCTGCCTGCTGCACACAATTATAAATCTTCCCTGAAGATAACAATATCTTCCTATGCCTTAATTGCTGTTTCTTTGTACAATTTTATGTATATAGTACCTCGAAATCAATAAAAATAAATTTGTTGGCACCAGCAGATGGTATAACAGTTATGTTGCTAGATTCCCACGTGGCCAAACATGGTTAGAGTCCCAGACCTGGTGGCTTGAAACTCATGCATGCATGCGTGTGCGTGCGTGTGGTTGTATACCCAAGATCCTGGGAGGAGAATGGAGGAAAAGGGATTGCAGTGTGGCTATCCCCCACAGGGGGTGATTTCTAACTTTCTGTCTCTGTCTGAGTGCATGTACCCTATAGCAAAAAGCTTTCAAAAAAAAATTGTCATGTGACAAGATAAGACAATATGGCCAATATTAAAAAAAATAAATAAAATTGTCATGTGAGAAGGTAAGACAATATGGCCAATATTAAAAAAAAAAATGATGGGGTGGGCAGCAGATGGTGTAGCAGGAACAGTCAGGTTCCCACTTGACTGACTGTGGTTCTAGTCCTGGACTTGTAGCTTAAAACTCTACCTGGGGGACCAGCAGGTGGTGTGGTGGGTAAGGATGCTGGACTCCCGCATGGCCAACCACGGTTCAAGTCCCAGTCATGGCAGTTTGCTTTCTTGCTTTCTCTCTCTCTCACTCTGTTCCCCTCTGACTAAATTGAAAATAAGTAAATAAATTTAAAAAGTTAAATAAAATAATTCTTTAAAAACAAACAAACTAAACTCCCTGGGCATATGTGCATGTGTGTCCCAGATCCAGGGAGGAGAATGGAGAAGGGACTGCAGTGTGGCCAATCCACCTGGGTGGGGGTGTGATTTCTCACTTTCCCTCTCTGTCTCTCTCTTGGGTGAGTGCATGCGTCCTAAGACAAAAACCTCTTACCTGAAAAGATAATGGTTGAGACTTTTCCAAAATTGATGAAGTACATTCAATAAGGCTTATAAACGACAAGCAGGATAAATTTTTTAAAAAAAATAACAGTTAGGGGGCCAGCAAGTGGCATAGTGGTTAAGGGCACTGGACTCCCACATGGCTAACTGCGGTTCAAGTCCCAGATTTGGTGACTTGCTTTCTCACTTTCTCTCTCTTACTTTCTCTCTCCCTCTCTGGTCAAATTTAAATAAATAAATAAATAAAGTTAAATAAAATAACTCTTAAAAAAAGAAAAATAGTCCTTTTTTAGGGACCAGCAGATGGCATAATAGTTGTGTTGCTGAACTCCCACATAGCTGACCACAGTTCAAGTCCTGAGCCCGGCAGCTTAAACTCATACCAGGTGCATGTGCGTGCCATGTCCAAAATCCCAACAGGAGAATGGAGGTCATCCCTCCTGGGATGCTTTCTATCTCTCTCTGTCCTCCTTGTCTCTCTGGCGAGCGTACATCCCCTATAGCAAAAATCTCTCTAAGGAAGAAAATTATCTTTTTCTTACTGAATTATTTAGCATCTTTGTTGAAAATTAATCAACTGTATATGGGGATATCTCTAGACTCTTTATTCCTTTCCCTTGGGTCAATGTCTGTCTTTACATGGTGAGTATGCTTGCTGGAGAGAGAGAGAGAGTGAGAAATCACCCACCTCAGGAGGATAGCCATATAGCAATCCCTTCTCCATTCTCCTCTAGGGATTTTGGGTGCACATACACACATCTTCCTGGCATGTTTTTCAAGCTGTCTGAGCTAAGGCTCAAACCGTATAGTTGACCATGTGGAATCTAGCCACTTTAACCTCTATACCACCTGTTGACTCTCACCAATTATACTGTAGATTTATAAGAAATATTGAAATCAGACTGTTGGTTCTCTGATTTTATTCTTTTCCAAAATGGTTTTTACTGTATTTTCTTGTAAATTTAGAACTACTTTTTACTTTTGACAAAGAAAGTCTGCCTATATTTTGATTGGGATTGAACTGAATGTCTTTTCTTTTTCTTTTCTTTCTTTCCTCTTTTTTTTTTTTAGAACATTTCCACTTATATATTGGATCATTGGCAAAGTCGTGATACATTTTTGCATGGATAGAAAAACAGGAAAGAGATCAGCAGATGATGTAATGCTTATGTTGCTGGACTCCCAATGGTTAACCATGATTTGAGTCCCAGACTTAGTGGCTTCAAACTCATGCTGGGCACGTGCGCGTGCCTGCCTGAAATCCCAAGAGGAGACTGGGAAAGAAGAGACTGTGGCGTGGTCATCTCCCACTGGGGGTGAATTCTTGCTTTCTGTCTTTCTGTCTCTCCAGCGAGCACATGCGCTCTATAGCAAAAATCTCTCTCAAAATAAATAAATAAACATAGAAAAAAATTGATCATGACTTTCCGAGGACTCAATACTTTGGTCTTCAGTCTCTCTCAGCAACATCTTGTAGTTTTCAGGGTACATCTTGCACAGCTTATGTCAGGTTTCTCCCTAAGTATTTTATCTTTTTTGGATATGATTATAAATGGTGTTTTTATAATTATGTTTCTTTTTTTTTTTTGAGAGGTTTTTGCTGTAGGGTACGTGCGCTCACAAGAAAGGCAGAGAGAGACAGAGAGACAGAAAGCGAGAAATCACCCCCCAGTGGGGATGACCACACCGCAATCCCTTCTCCTCCATTCTCCTCTCAGGATCTTGGGCATGTATGCACATGCACCTGGCATGAGTTTAAGCCACTGGGTCCCAGACTTGAACTGTGGTCAACTACATGGGAGTCCAGTGACATAGCCATTACGCCAATTGCTGGTCCCAATTCCTGTTTCTGATTATTGCAAAATGTGGGGTCTTCAAAAAGTTCATGGGAAATGTATATTATGAAAAATCTATGTGGGGATTTTGAGATTTTTATACACCAAAATAAACTTGTACTTTAATTCCATTTTCCTCAAACTTTTTGAAGTTCTCTTATATATAGAAATTCAATACATTTTTTTCCAATGTACTTTTTTAAAAAAGAATTGTTTTACTTAACTTTATTTATTTATTTATTTATTTTAATTTGACCAGAGAGGGACAGAGTAAGGGGGGGGGAGTGAGAAAGCAATCTTCCAGGTTCGGGGCTTGAACTGTGGTTGGCCATATGGGAGTCCAGCGCCCTTAACCACTTGCTGGCCCCCCAATGTATTTATTTTTTAAACTGGAATATTGAGTTGTGTGTGTTTATCATATACAACATGATGTTTTGAAGAATACATACACTGTGGAATGGTTAAACCTAGCTAATTAACAAATGCATTACCTTACATAGTTATTTTTGTGGTGAGAACACTTCATATCCACCCTTTTAGCATTTTTCAAGAATACAATATATTGTGATGAACTGTAGTCATCGTTCTATGAATTTATTGATTTTTTTAAAAAGTTTTTTGCCATAGTGCATGTGCGCTCATGGGAAAGAAACAGTGAGAAGGAAAGTGAGAAATCACCCTCTGGAGGGATGCCCATGCTACAATCTCTTCTCCTTCATTCTCCTCCTGGGATTCTGGGCATTCATGCACACGTACCAGGCATGATTTTCAAGCCTCTGGGTCTGGGCCTCAAACTACAATATGCTATATGGGAATCCAGTGTCCTAACCACTATACCACTGCTGGCCCAGAATTGTCCAATTTTATATCTTGATATGTCCTTCAACCTTCTTCCAGAGGCCTCTTCCATTGAGTTTTTCTCAGCTCCCCTGACTTCTCCCTGTCCCTTTCCCCCAGTTAATGTGCAGGTCATTATCCCCACACATAACCAGTTGGATCAGGGCTATTTGTGTCTGCCTTCCCCATCAGACCGGGAGCTCCTTAAGCTTAAGAAGGGCTCATTTGACTCACCTTGTGTCCACCAGGACCCAGCCTAAGGTGTGGTACACAATAGGTGTTGAGTAAATGTCTTTGGGGAGGATGAACGGGAGGATGAATGGAGAGGGAAGCAGGAGGGGAAGGGTGGATGGATGACTGGATGGGGAGGGATCATGATTTGAATCCTGGCCCCAGCAGCTTGAAAAACATACCAGGCACATATGTGTGCATGCCACAAATCCTGATAGGATGGAGAAATGGAAAGTAAGGGATTGTGGTGTACTGTGTCCCATTGTGGGGTGCATTCTTCCCCTCCCTCCCTCTCTGTCTCTGTCTGGTCAATGAACACACCTTGGGAGACTTTTTAAAAAATAATATTCTGGGGCCAGCAGGTGGCATGGTGGTTAGGGGTGCTGGACTCCCACATGGCTAACCATGGTTCAAGTCTCAGACCTGGTGGCTTTCTTTCTCACTTTCTCTCTCTCTCTGATAAAATTGGAAAATAATAATAACAAATAAAGTTAAACAAAAAAAAAATCTTTTTTTTTTTTGAGAGGTTTTTGCTATAGGGCGCGTGCGCTCGCCAGACAGACAGAGAGAGATGGAGAGATAGAAAGTGAGAAATCACCCCCCAGGGGGAATGGCCATTCCGCAATCCCTCTTGAAAAACATACCAGGCACATATGTGTGCATGCCACAAATCCTGATAGGATGGAGAAATGGAAAGTAAGGGATTGTGGTGTACTGTGTCCCATTGTGGGGTGCATTCTTCCCCTCCCTCCCTCTCTGTCTCTGTCTGGTCAATGAACACACCTTGGGAGACTTTTTAAAAAATAATATTCTGGGGCCAGCAGGTGGCATGGTGGTTAGGGGTGCTGGACTCCCACATGGCTAACCATGGTTCAAGTCTCAGACCTGGTGGCTTTCTTTCTCACTTTCTCTCTCTCTCTGATAAAATTGGAAAATAATAATAACAAATAAAGTTAAACAAAAAAAAAATCTTTTTTTTTTTTGAGAGGTTTTTGCTATAGGGCGCGTGCGCTCGCCAGACAGACAGAGAGAGATGGAGAGATAGAAAGTGAGAAATCACCCCCCAGGGGGAATGGCCATTCCGCAATCCCTTCTCCTCCATTCTCCTCTCGGGATCTTGGGTATGCATGCACAAGTGCCCGGCGTGAGTTTTAAGCCACCAGGTCCAGGACTCGAACCACGGTCGACTATGTGGGAGTCCAGTGACATAGCCATTATGCTAACTGCTGGTCCCCCAAAAAATAATTCTTTAAAAAAAAATAATGTTAAACACCTAATCATTTCCTTGAGTCTCCCAAACTTGTGAAGCTCTAGCCACTCTGATCTCCCTGTTGTTTTGCAAGTAGACTAAACATATTTTTCTCAGGGCCTTTATACCTCATTCTCCTTTATCTGGAACGCTTTATTCTCAGACACATGCCTGACTTGTTCTCTCACCTTCTCAGTAAAGCCTTCCTTGGCTGCTTTGTCTGAAACAGCAACCCCACCATCCTTATCCTTCTTACCTTACTCTCTCTACATAGCAGGCTCAGTCACCAAGATTATTAAATATGCTTCCCTATCCTCGGGTAATTATCTGCTCCATATTCTATTTTTGATTAACAACATGCTGCATTATTGAGCACCCTACTGTGTGCCAAACAGATTGCTAAATGTCTTACACAGATTAATCTACTCAATCCACACAATACACGCATGAGCCTTTGGCGCCTTTTTTTCCTTTCTTTCTTTCTTTAGAGAGAGACTGAGAAATCACCTCCTAGGGGGAATGGTCATACCACAATCCCTTCTCCTCCATTCTCCTTTCAGGGTTTTGGGCAGGGACACACGTGTGCCCGGCATGTTTCAAGCTTCTGGTCCAGGCCTTGAACCACAGTCAGCCATGTGGGAGTCCAGCACCCCAACCACTACACCACCTGCTGGCCCCAGGTGCTTTTTCTTTTTTTCCTGAGAGTTACTTGTCCACATCTCACTGATACTGGCCCAGCATCCTTGCCCCGTGGTCCTGCTGCTGTGAATGAGGGGTGTCACAATGGGACTGGGTACAAGCCTGTCCAAATACCTGTGCTGTTCTTCTGTTCAGTTTTTTAGATGACCCTGACAAACTTCTCCACATCAAGATTGAAGATTCCCTGGAAGCCAGTATTTCTCCCTTTTTACGTCACCTCTGTCACTTCATTGGTAAGGGATATTTCCTAATTAGGTAGCAACTGATCTGTGTCCAGAAGTCCCCCCAAAGGGACTGTGGCGCCTCCTTCACATACCTTTTTCTGCTTGTGACTCCTGGCACACAAAAGAAAAAGGGCAGGGCCCAGGCATGCCTGGCCAGGGAGATGGGCCTCAGGATAAGTTCAGCTTCTCAGGATCCCTCACAATACAGGCAGTCACGGCATTCACTTGGGGCCAGTGGCGCCCAACAAAAGCACCAGATTGTGGGTAGAGCACCCTGTCTTTTTGGCCTGGCCAGATGGAGTATTAGCCAACCCTGGGTGCCTTTGTTCATGAAGCCCTATTCTGGGCTGAACTCTGGATTCAGCTGGAGTTGAATCTCACTCCACCTCTGCCCTCACGTCTGGTCAGCCGGGATGGTGCTATAGGTGCAGTGGGAGGAAGACTCCACTGTCTTTCCAGCTCTGATTTTTGTGATGTTCAGTGTGTGCGTGCAGTCCCACTCTGTCCTCCCATCACACACAAGTGGTGCCCACAAGGGACTTAATTCATTGAGAGTGAATTTGCCAGTCATTTCCAGGGCTCAGGATTACCTTGGGAGAGCCAGATACCTGGAGACGAGGCAGAGTCAGGTCAGAGGCTCTGCCCTGTGGTGGTTGCCTG
Organism: Tupaia belangeri chinensis; assembly: GCF_000334495.1. Lineage (NCBI taxonomy): Eukaryota > Metazoa > Chordata > Mammalia > Scandentia > Tupaiidae > Tupaia > Tupaia belangeri. The sequence goes on along the minus strand of NW_006159974.1, from coordinate 276,398 downwards.
CCTGACACCAGCACACCCGTCATGATTGCAGCACAAGGGGCTGGGGAACGGATTTTGGCCCAACCATCCCAACTGGCCCAGTGGACCACAACTGCCCCTCCACCAGTGTCCAAGACTGAGTCTTCCCAGGTGTTCTACCTTGAGGCAGCACAGCCTTGAGGCACACAGAGGCCACTTCTCTGGCTCTGCCTCACTGGGTTGCTCTGGGCCAATACTTACTTGATCTGTGCCTTAGTCTCCCTATCACATAATCAAGTATTTGGTTTAATCATGTCTGAGTCCTCCTCCAGCAATGACAGATTGTGATTTTACACTTGGTATATATATTTTTTAAATTACAAATAATTATTTAATTGTATTTATTATTACTACTTTTTAAAAATTTGCTATAGGGTGTGTGTGTTCACCAGAGAGAGAGAGAGAAGAGAGAGCAAGAAAGAGGGAAAGTGAGAAAGAAGCCACCAGGTCCAGGACTCAAACTGCAGTTCACCACGTGGGAGTCTAGTGACTTAACTATCATGCCACCTATTGGCCCTGGCACTTGGTATGTCATGTTTATCTTCAGTTCTTGAGGGTTATCAGACCAAACTCAGATGCTAGCTTAGATGCTTAGATCCCCCACCACCTTCTTTGTGCAAAACGCACAGTCCTAGGGGTTATGTGAATATAGTTGACATTTCTGTGCCAGGCACTAGGCTAGTACAGAGAAAACCCAAATTCTATTGGGGTAGGTAGTTGACTATTATCCCATTTTCCAGAGAAGGAACTGTGACTTAGTGTAACTTACCCAAGCCTGACAGCCAGTGAGTGGCAGAGCAAAATTCATACTCAGGCTACACTGCCTCTGCCAGTGACTGAGTGTCCTAGAGGACTGATCCTGTCCTCTCTACCCTGGGAGCCAACTGGTAGCAGAGCTTACTGGGCGGGGAGACTAGAGAGCCAGGAAAAGGCCTTTGCCTAATAATTCTGGATGATCACCTATGATTCTATTGAACTGCCCGGGGATCCCCATTTGCCCACAGTGAAACAGTGTTCTAGAGAAGTCATGCCCAGGATGTGGTATGCTTGTTCTGAACTCACTCTTGTACCATGGGCCCAGTGAGACCAATGGTCCATCAGGAACTTAGGTCTACTTGGAAGAAAGCCATGTACAACTCCTTCACCCCCCACACACTTCTTTTCTTCCTTCTGCAGGAGCTCATCTGGTTCTTGGCTCTGTCATTCTGATCTTCTCTACCCGGGGTATCAGTCGCAGCTGTGCTGTCATTGTGGCCTACCTCATGCACGCGAATGAGCAGACCTTGAGGGTAAGCATTACCCGGGCCAGACTTGACCACAGATATCGTTAGGAGGTGGGATCAGAGCTGGATCTGGGAGCAATAGGACATGGCGCCCTATTGGAGAGTGGGAAGAAGGGGAGGGGAACTCTAGTCTAGTGTGTCACCCAGCACACAACACCTGAAGGTGAGATCCCAAAATGGCATTAGAGACCAGAGGCTAGGACTTTAGAAGCCTAAGGCTGGCACTCAGAGCAGGCCCAGGGACTCAGGCCTGCTAGGCTATGACCAGCAGCACCACCCACATGGCCCCACTGCTGTGAGTCTATCCACAGGAATTTGTTTGAGGTTGTCCTGAGAGAATTGCCTGGGATCACAGAATTGCAGAACCAGGAGGGCATCAGCAGGTGTCCAGTGACAATATTCCTTTACCTTGAGAGCAGGACTCAGAGAGGGAAGGGAAGCCGGGAGCCATCATGGCAAACCTGGGGGCAACACAGAGCTCTGGCTCCCAGGCAGTGCTTTCCTGGGGACTGTCCTGGAGCAGGAGGAGCCTTGCCTGTCACAGACCATTCATAATCTCAGGGGGCTTGAGTAGGACCTGAAAACCCCACATTTACCAGGGCTGTGTTTCAGGAAGGAGAGAAACAAAGAATAACTGCTAATGGAGCCACATGGCCAGAAGTTTTAGATGTTGACCCCATATGCTCTTTGGGGCTGAAGTTGCAGGACAGAGTCTTGGATATCCAGCAATTTCACTTCTGGGAGGTACCCAAAGGCAGTGAAAGCAGGGACAGTGAGAGATATTTGCACATTTGTGTCCATGGCAGCATTATTCACAGTAGCCAGAAGATGGAGACGACCCAGGTGTTCATGAATGAATAAATACATACATACAAGAATAATATCTAGCCTTGGGACCAGCAGTTGGCATAATGGCTATGTCACTGGACTCCCACGTAGTCGACCGCAGTTCGAGTCCTGGATCCGGTGGCTTAAACTCACGCCAGGCGTGTGTGTGTGCGTGCCCAAGATCCCGAGAGGAGAATGGAGGAGAAGGGATTGCGGCGTGGCCATCCCCTCTAGGGGGTAATTTCTTGCTTTCTATCTCTCTGTCTCTCTCTGTCTGTCAAGCGCACGCGCCCTATAGCAAAAACCTTTCAAAAAAAAAAAAAGAATAGTATCTAGCCTTAAGAAGGAAAGAAACCCTGACATTCGCTACCACAGAGATGAACCTTGAGGTTACTATGCTGAACGGAACAAACCTGTCCCCAAATTGTATAATTCCATTTATACTGAGGTACCTAGAGTATCAAAATCATGTGTACAGAACAGCAAATGGTGGTTGTCAGAGGCTGGGGAGAGTGGGAAATAGGGAACTACTGTCAGAGGCTAGGAAGAGTGGGAAATAGGGAACTAACATCTAATGGGTAGCGAGTTTCAGTTAGGGAAGGTGAAAATATTCTAGAGATGATATTGGTGATGGTGCGTAACAGTGTGAGTATACTTAATGCCACTGAACTGGATAACTAAAAATGGTTAAAAATGGGGACCAGGAGGTGGCATGGTGCTTAAGATGCTGGATCCCATAAGGTCAACTCTGTGGTTCAAAGTCCCAGACCCAGAGGCCTGAAGAACACCCTGGACACATGTGTGTGCATGCCCAAAGTTCTGAGAGGAGACCGGGGAAGGGAATGGGATGTGCCCATTTCCCTTAGGGAGTGATTTCTCACTTTCCCTCTCTTTCTGTCTCTTTCTAGTAAGCGTACACTCCCTATGGCAAAAAATCTATTAAAAAATTAAGAGTGAATTTTATGTCACGTATATTTTACCACAGTTTTAAAAAAGAGGGCCTAGATGCAGACACAGAGGAGCTGGAGTCAGAGGATGTGAAGCCCAGATCCCTGTTCTCTTGTCACATATGAGGCAACTTGGGCGGGGGGGATGCTGGGGTTAGTGCCTGCTAGAGGAGTGTTCTGTGTGTACTGGAGGAGAGTAGTGGTGTCACTGTGGAGAGGACTCTCTACCTCTGCCTTGGGAGTCTGTTCTTGGAGGGCCTCTTGCTCTAGGAAGAGACAGCAGGAGCTGGCTCCTTCCTGGCCTGGGCCAGAGGCAGAGTCCCCCTCTCACAGGGCCCTTGGGGAGTTCCAGGACTTAAGCTCCCTGGAGTTTGAAAGGGTGACCTTTACCAAGTCTCAGCCTGCTTTGGTCCCTGATTTCCAGAGAGGGTTGGGCATGCAAGAGTTTCAGAGCCCTCCAACCCTGACATTTAGCATGTTTTTAAACCCTTACAAGCAACTTGCAGTCCTTTCTCTGGCTACATAAAAAAATAGAGGTCATAGGCTGTTTGCCAGGGTCAGCTGGGGCAGGAGCAGATGTGGACAACCTTCTTTTACTCAGCTCCTCGAAGTTTCCCAACAGCTAGGCCCAATCTCCCAAGGCCAGGAGGTATACATAAGCCCTGTCCCCTGCCTTTCCTGGTCCCCATTTGCCTCTCCTGGAGAGAGCCATACCACATCCCCTCTGGGCTCAGACATCTTGGGCAGGTACTTAGGCCCAAGGTCTCGGTGATTCTGCTCTGGGGAGAAATCCCGGCCTTCCTGTAGTGCTGATCTTTGTCTCATCTGCAGGGAAGTCTTGTTGCCAGGCATTCTGCCCAGAGATGCCATTTAAATCTTTTTTGTTCAAAAAAGCTGTGCAGCCCACAGAACTGTGGGCAGGAAGGACAGTCATCATGTCCCTGTGTGAAGGTTAGCTTTCCCTGCTATGAGGTAGTTCCCTGGTCCCTGACACAGGTGGACCTGGGGAGGGATCTCTGGCAGATGTTCCTGCTTCCCATTGTCTGTGTGGTGCTGGGGGTCCTGAACTGGGGATGCCAGGACCTCCGGCTGCTGATAGCTCAGATGAGACTGACAAAGAAAGGTGTGGGCTGCTCATAGACCCAACCTGCTGCTTCCTGGGCCCGATCCCAGCTCCTCAGGTGCTCAAGCCAAGGACTGGGGCAGCAGGGAGCAAGGTGGGAAGAACCTTGGAACCCCAGGTCTGTTAGAATCCAAAGCTGGGACCAGCAGTTGGCGTAATGGCTTTGTCGCTGGACTCCCATGTAGTTGATCGCGGTTTGAGTCCCGGACCTGGTGGCTTAAACTCACACTGGGCGCATGTGCATATGTGCCCAAGATCCTGGGAGGAGAATGGAGAAGAAGGGATTGTGGCATGACCATCCCCCCTGGGGGGTGATTTCGCGCTTTCTGTCTCTCTGTTTCTGTCTGTCTTTCTGGTGAGCTCACATGCCCTATAGCAAAAAACCTCTCCAAAAAAAAGAAAGAAGAATCTAAAGCCACCCCTGACCTGGGTGGGCTATTTATTTATTTATTTGAGAGATTTTTTGCTGCAGGACATGTGTGCTTACTGGAGAGACAGAAAGCAAGAAATCACCACCCTGGGGGCGGGGTGGTGGTGGCCATGCTGCAATCCCTTCTCACTCTCTTCTTGGATTTTGGGCACTCATGCATCACTGGTGTGATTTTCAAGCTACTGGGTCCAGGACTTGAACCTCTGTCGGCTATGTGGGAGTCCAGCAACGTAATTGCTATGACATGTGCTTGCCCCTGGATATCTTTCTATTTATTTGTGTCTTTCATTTCTCTCAGCTGTGTTTTGTAGTTTTCAGTGTACAAGTCTTTCATCTCCTTGGTTAAGTATTTTATTCTTTAAGCATTTAAGTATTCAATCTTTTTGATGCTATTATAAAGCAATTGTTTTCTTAATTTCCTTTTTGGATTGTTCATTGTTATATATAGAAATACGGGGCCAACAGGTGGCATAGTGATTAAGACACTGGATTCCTATGTGGCCAACCACAATTCTAGTCCTGGATCCAGCAGCTTGAAACTCATGCTGGGTATGTGTATATGTGTGCCCAAAATCCTGAGAGGAGACTGAAGGAGAAGGGATGGAGGCATGGTCATCCCCTCTGGGGGGGATGATTTCTTGCTTTTTGTCTCTCTCTCTCTCTCTCTGTCTCTCTGGAGAATATGTGTGTCCTACAACAAAAGTCTCTCTAAAATTACACGTATATTTAGAAATGCAACTGATTTTTTTAAAAGAATTATTTTATTTAACTTTACTTATTATTATTATCATTATTATGTTCCAGTTTGATCAGAGAGAGACAGACAGAGAGAGAGGAAGTGAGAAAGCAAGCCACCAGGTCCAAGACTTGAACCGTGGTTGGCCATGTGGGAGTCCAGCGCCCCTATCCACCATGCCACCTGCTGGCCTCATTAAATGCCACTGATTTTTGCATGTTGGCTTGTATCCTGCGACTTTGTTAAACTTGTTTATTAGCCGTAATTTTTAAAAATGAAAATAAGCTTTATTACATCAAGTAATAAATACATACAAAGATGCAAACAGTTTTAAGTCATTTTCTTCCAGATGTTTTGATCAACTTACAGTAAATGCAAAACTGAAATCTACACACAGTCTTTTATGACAATGTTCGGGGAACCCTGTTGGGTTTGGTTGCTCTTTCTTCTGTATTTATAACTTGTACATTTTTAAAGTTGACTTCAAAGCACTAACAGTCATGCAAATACTTAGGCAGAAAAGAAGTTAGGTTAGGCAGAGTCTACACCAGATGGACGGCTCTGTGCTGTCAAGTGTGCCTTAGAAACAAGACCCTTAGAGGTGTGTTAGCTTCGGAAAGAGTCAAAGGCCAACTTGGGTAACATAATGTATTTAAGAAAGGAAATGAAAAGGAGACACTGGTATCTTGGAGGCAAACTCCAGTTTGCTGTAAGGTAACTTCGCGTGCATATCTGAAATCAACACTAAAAAAAAAAAAGAAAAAACCTGGGTAGTTCCTAACTACTTAAAATGCAAACCCTAACTAACTGCAAAATCCTTTCTCAACCTTTGAGACGTAGTTTCAGAGCCTAGTGAAACGCGGAGGAAAAACCAAACTGCTACCATTGTGAAAATGAGTTTCCTCTGAGCCGGGAGATGGCTTGTAACTTCTCGTCCTGTGCAGAGGCGGGAGGTCCCGGAGCGGGCCCCTGGGCATTCCTCTCCGCCTCTGCCAAGCCCCCGCGAACCAGCCCTCTAGCGTGAATGATGCCTCGTTTCAGCCGCTCCATGGCGCTCCTGCTGCCCGCGTAGGTGGGTCTGATCTTCCCCAGCTCCTGGATGATGGCCAGCAGCTCTGCGTACTTGCTCTGGGGCACCTGGCTGCTCCCCGTTCCCTGGGTGTAGCCTAGGGACCGCGGCCCATAGTCACTCAGCAGCTGGCGGTACTGTGAGGACGTCGCCATGCTGGTAGAAGGCGAGTGGACACTCCCAGCGGCGTTGAGGACGGCGGCGGGCAGGTGCGCGGCCAAGTTAGGCTTGTAAGATCCCCCGCGTGGAGGTATGGCCGTCCGCTGCCCGCCGCCGCAGTGTATCACGCATACATCGCGCGGCCGCAAACTGAGCCGCGCCGGGTCTGCCGGCCGGGAGGGGGCGGCCCAGAGTCAGGGGGCACCTCCGGGTGCGCTCGGCGCCGCAACTTGCCAAAGTTTGGGGGGCTGGGGTCCCTTAGCTGTAATTTTTTTCCCCTGTTGAATCTTTTAGAATTTTCTACATAGGAAATCATGTCATCTTTGAACAGAGATAGTTTTACGTCTCCATTTTAGATGCCTTTTATTTCTTTTTTCTTGTATAATTGTTCTTGTATAATCAAGTAGTACATTGAGTGTAAGTGGTGAAAGCAGGCATCTTTGCCTTATTCCTGATCTTAGAGGGTAAACTTTCAGTCTTTCACCATTATGATGTTAGCAATGGGTTTTCATATGTGTCTGTTATTAGGTGAGGTAGTTTCCTTCTATTAGGAAGGAAGCCACTTCCTTTACCTTTTCCTTTTCCCTCTGTCCTCAATCCACGTAGAGGTTAGCTGCTCATCTTCCTTCATGTAATAACCCTTCTAACACCTTAGGGTGGATGCCTGAAAGGAGGCAGCTTCAATGTTCCTCCTTCAGAGAATGTGCTCACGGGTCTCTTTCTACTTCCATTAATTCATCCGTTCACAATGCAAATCTTGGTTGAGGTTTCACTGTGCGCAGGCTTGGGCATAGTGCTTTCCTGTGGATAGGCGGTTCCATGTATGCTGTCTCCATCTTTGCAGGAGCCATCTGAAGTAGCCGTTATTACTGTCCTCATATTCAGAAGCAGAGATGCAAAGGTGCTTACCAAGGGCAGAGCCAGCTCCCATGTCTCCTTGCCCTAATGAATTAACTCTGGACTGCTCTCGTCCTGTGTTTAGCCTTTAAGGCATGTTGCTGGCCCCTAGGCAGGTGCCTCCTGTCCCTCCTAAGCTACTCTGATCTGGGTGGAAAGGGCCCAGGGCCAATCCTGTTTTCTTTCTGCATTCACAGAGATCCTGGGCCTATGTCAAGAAGTGCAAAAACAACATGCGTCCAAATCGGGGCTTGGTGACTCAATTGTTGGAATGGGAGAAGATTGTCCTTGGAGATTCCATCACAGACGTCTCGGATCTGCTGTACTGATCCCTGCAGCCCAGTGATGGGTGCTGAAGACTTGGGGGACTTTTTGTGGGTAGAGGGCCAGGGGTGTGTCCTCAGGTTGGTCTGGAATGAGAAGCCTTTGCTGCTTAAAGTCTCATGTCAGCCTCCTGTGTTAGTTCTTCCCAAGTTCCTGTTCACTCTACATAGCAGGTATGCATTGCTCTGACTCACTGGGCACCCAAATTTCTGGGGTGTCTAGGACTAACCCCACTGCTCACCTAAGGGTGCCTCTGACAGAGCATCTGGTTGCTGGAGCACCTGCCCCACACACCCCTGATAACTTGGACTCTTTGGAGGCTACCTGGGGGGAGCCACAGAGATTGCCTTGTGTTGTTCCACAAGGATTTCACATGCCCACCATGGGTGGAGATCCCCTAGCCCCAGAGATGCCGCCAGCCCCAACCTTGGCCTAGGCCCCAAGCCCTACATCTGGAGGCTCCTGGAATGAGGGCACATCCTGGTCCCATCCTGGGTCCCACCCCCCACCCCATGACCACTTGAAATGACTTCCTTTCCCAGCTTTCTACTCATTTCTGCCTGGAGAAGTCACCAAGAGATGTCCCCCTTCCTATCCTATACCCAGGTTTCTAGATATTCCTCATGTCTTAAAGGGAATTGCTTTCCTAATGCACTTCATCAGAACTGGCAACATCCACAGAACCTGGGAGTCAGGAGAGGTCACAGACAAGGGAACTGGTGGGTAATTTCGGATGTCCATCCATCCATGCAGTGCTTTCCCCAGGGTCATTCAGCAAGTATTCCCTGCCACCACCTGGGGGCTGGGGATGTAGAGATGAAATCCCCCTGGCTCTTAGGAGTCTGCAGAGGGATGCAGGGGTGGGGTGGTGGGCCCTCCCCCAAGAGAAGGGCAAGCCTTCTAGGAGGAGTGAAGAGGACTTTTCAGGCAGCACTTTAGTTAGAGTCTCAGTTACAACAGAGCAGGCTCCGCCCTGTAATCGGAAAGTTTAAACAAGGATGTAGCCCTTGTGTTTTAGGAAGGACAGTCTGGTGGCTGAGGGAAAGGACTGTGGAGGTGACCTGCAGGCAAGGAGACAAAGAGGCTGATGTAAAAATCCGAACAAGAAAAGAGACCTGTAATCTCCATCCCCCAAAAGGCACAGTTTCCGAAGGACGAACGCGTTCGAAGCAGGTGTCACCTTCCTGGGCTTTGGTTTGCTCCCATCGTAACGGGACAGGGTACCGCTGGCGCAGCCAATGGAGGCCGGCCTGTGGCTGGGGCGCTCCAAGGTTCCAGTGGTAATCCAGGCCTGGAGTCTCCGGGCAAGCAGCCCGCGGCACACGTGGCCCCGCCCCTGCCTCCGCCCCGGTCCCGGAGTGGCTCCGGCGGGGGGCGGGGCCAGCGTGCTGCCTGCGCCAGGCTTTTTCCCGTTGGTAGGTGGTGGCTCGAGCCCGGAAGCCGACTGGGGCGGAGGCGGAGGCGGAGGCGCCTCGGGCCCGCCCGGGGTGCGGGGTTGTACTCTACTCGGCTCCCGGGCCCGTGCCGTGGCAGCCATGCAGCCCCCGCCCCCCGGCCCACTGAGCGACTGTCTGCGGGACTGGGAGGATCTGCAGCATGACTTCCAGGGCATCCAGGTGAGCGCCGCTGCGGGCGACCAATGGCCCCGAGCCACGTCTCTCTGGCTCGGGGTCAGGGGTCGGGCAGCGCTCGGTCTGTCAGCAGGGAAGCTTGGGGTCAGGGGTCGGGGGTCCCGGCTTCGCCCTAATCCAGGGATCGGTCCCTGGACCCCAATGTCCCTATCCGACCCCTGCAGCATGACTTCCAGGGCATCCAGGTGAGCGCCGCTGCGGGCGACCAATGGCCCCGAGCCACGTCTCTCTGGCTCGGGGTCAGGGGTCGGGCAGCGCTCGGTCTGTCAGCAGGGAAGCTTGGGGTCAGGGGTCGGGGGTCCCGGCTTCGCCCTAATCCAGGGATCGGTCCCTGGACCCCAATGTCCCTATCCGACCCCTCATAAGTGTCCTGCAGCGGTCCCATTTGACCGCTCAGCTCCTGTGACCCCTCTGGGACCCCATTGCCCCGGGCGACCTGGGCCTCCTGCAAGAGCCTCGAAAAGAAGGCCTGGCCCCGCAGCCACCCCCACTCTCTGCACTCCGATCCTAACCTGAACCCTGCCACTTCCCAGGATAGCGGCTGCCTGGGTCAGACCTGGCCGGGCCCATCCTGTATAGATAGGTCAGTCATCAAACGTGCAGTGGGCGCCTACTCAGGCGCGCTGGAGCCAGTGCAGCTTCGGGCTGAGTACTGCAGGAAGCAGCCCGGGAAGTACCCTGGCCTGGCCGCGGGAAGCAGTGTCTAGGTGAAGTCCACTGCTCGCTCGGGGGATGAGGGGTTCGCGCAGGGGGAGAGTGGAGGGACAGCGCCCACCAAGTCCTTTAGATGGGAAAGAGGGGACTTGACAGTCCCATGTGGCAGCCAAGAGGAGAAGGAGGGAAGTGGGCGGGCCGGCAGGACCTCTCTGCCATCTGAATGGGCTCATGCGGGCCCACGGTGGCTGTTCTGCCCAGGGCCGGCAGGAGGAGGCTGCTGTCCACCTCATGCTGGCAGGAAGGTGGTGGCTGTGCGTGGGCAGAGATGGCACATGCTGGGAGCTGGGGCTGTGTGGTGGCTCTCCTAGGCACGAGAAACATGACCCAGGGTAGAGCCCAGGCTGCTGGTTAGTTAGGTCTTTGCCTCTCCTGGACTGGTTCTAGCTCCTTGTCTCCATGGAAACCTATTTGCCTCTTGACCTGCCAAGCCCACTGTGGTTAGTTCTCCCCAAGGCTTTGAACAGACCCAGTATCTCAGTCTAGCCACCACTATTCTGGCTTTCTCACCCCCCGTCTGGCTTTCACTCATACCATCCCTTGCCCAATCTCTAGGCTTTGCCTCCTCGAGACTCACCCACCAGGGCAAAGTGCTCAGGGAAGTCTTAGGCCAAAGGTGCTGGGGGAGGGGAAGGAGAACTGGCTTGTAGCAGGAGGTCCAAGGGCTGAAGCCCCATGGCCTTTAACCCGGGAGGAAGATGCTGGGAAGGCTTGCACAGAAAGCACTTTGGCTGTCCCAGCTCCTCCTGTGCATGCAGGCTGGATAGGCCCTCAGTGGAAACGGAGAGGACTGGGCCTAGAAGGTGAACCTGTATGCCTGGAAACCAGACCTGGGGAGAACAGAGAGCTGGGCGGGGTTGGGGGGCGACTAATAGCTGGACCGAGACTAAGAAATCCTCCAGGGAACTAGCGTTTTGCTAGAGGAGGGATGCTGTGGGGGCCTCTGGACTTACAGGAAGACACCCAGTTCCTTGCTTCATTTGAAGAGAGAGCAACATCAAGGAGGTCCCTGGGCAGGTCCAGCACGTTCTGCCTTCTTTCCTGAGACCCTCCCAAGGGGCTCTGTGGGAGTTTGTGCCCCATACCCTTCCCAGTAGGCTGTGGCTCAGTGGCTCCCCAATCTGCCTAAGCTTTGTCTTCTCCCACCTCCAGGAGACCCACCGACTGTACCGCCTGAAGCTGGAGGAGCTGACCAAGCTGCAGAACAACTGCACCAGCTCCATCACTCGGCAGAAGAAGCGGCTCCAGGAGCTGGCCCTTGTGCTGAAGAAGTTAGGACCCCTGTCCCCGCCTCAGGCTGGCTGTGGGGGTTCTGTCCCGGTGGGGTGGGAAAGCTGGTACAGACTCATGGCGTGACCCTGGGCACTGTTTTTCCCCTCTCTGAGCCTCATTTGCCCTTCTGCCCCACAGGTGTCAGCTAGGACACCTGGGTGCCCACCTGTTCTATCTCTGGCTCTCCCTGCAGATGCAAACCCTCCCTACCGTCAGAAGCCAAGGAGGCTGCACAGGAGCTCGAGAACCAGATGAAAGAGCGCCAAGGCCTCTTCTTTGACATGGAAGCCTATTTGCCCAAGAAGAATGGGTAAGGGTCGGCTACCCCTCAGCCCCCAACTCAGTCCTCAGCTCTCCTTGGGGGAAAGGCCAGAAACCAGGCACCTCCTCGTTCAATCAGTAAATATCCATTGGGCCCACTGTGAGCTGAGCAGGAAGGAGACTTCAGGGGACAGCCCAGCTGATAGTGACAGCTCACCATGATAGGCACTTTGTGTGGGAGTACAGGGACGGTGAGGGACACCTAACCCAGCCCAGGTCTGAGAAAGCTTCTTGAGTAGGATGCCTGAGCTGAGTCTTAAAGGTTAGAGAGAGAGCCAGACAGACACAGGAAGAAGTAACAGCAGGTGAATGCACAGGCAGGGGACAAAGCCAGAGTGACCAGAGCTCAGCGTAGTAGGTGAGAGGGAGCCATAAGACCAGAGGCAGTGACTAGTTGCAGAGCTTGCCTTGGGCCAGTAGCAGGGGTGAGCGACGGGACAAATGTGCACTTAAAAAATCAGCTGCCATCACCAAAGAGGAGGGACAAGACTGAAAAACTCCAGGCTGAGCAGAAGATTCCAGTAGAGGAGACTATGGCAGCAAAATGGGGAGAGAGTGTGTCCCAGCAGGCAAGAAGAAAGTGGTGGCCTCAGATCAGGGGGCCTCAGGGTTTAGTGCTGTAAGGAAGGGGACCTTGGAGAGAAGCACCTGGTAGAACAGTGGAGGTGGAAGTTGATATTGGGATGAGGGGAGACCTGAGGAGAGGAGCCAGACAACTCTTCCGAGCTTGTCTGTGAGTGGGAGAGTAGGAACTGGCAACTAGAAATTAGCACGAGGGTTGAGGGGCCACTTTTGCTTGGGTGGGGGTGTCACTTTGTACATGTAGAAAATTTGAGCATAGCCACCTGCTCAGGAGGGGGCCAGAAAAGGGCAGTGGGTGGTTGGAAGGAAGCCCTTAGGGAGACAGAAGTGCTGGGTGTGGGCTCTCCCTACCCCAGAGTGTGGTAGGAGAGGTGAGGAAGGGCATTGCAGGTGAGGTTGGTGGTGGAGATGGGGTAGAGGATCTGGGAGGAAGGAGTGGAGAGACCTGGTGGGACTGGGTTAAGGAGCCAAGCCACCTGCGGGCCTGGCAGTGAGGGCTGGAGGTGGGGCCTGTTTGGAGCATTGCCCTGTAATCTCTTTGCAGCCTTGGGCAAGTCCCTTGACCACATTGAGCCTCTGTCATTATGGCTTGAATGTGGACAAGAGCCCATGTGTTGCGTGCAGCTGCTTAGTAAATGACAGGGACTTCTGTCACCTTGGAGTTTCTTTGGCAGAGAAGAGCAAGACATGCTTAGTTGGTGGGAGTGATGGAGATACATGGAGTCTGGGAACTAGGAATTGACAAGAAAGTGGTTGAGGCATGAAGAAGGGCATCCCCATGAGACCTGAGTCAGGACAGCATGGGAGGCAAGAGGGAGGGGTGCTCGCAGGCACTCAGCTCAGAACAGAGCCAGAGCTCTGAGTTTCCCAGGGAGGAGGTTCAGGGCGTGGCCTTGGGTGTGTGTGGCCAAGGTAGACTTGGACTAAAGGTTCCTTCCTGGTAGCAAGGAACTATAGGTAGGTGACAGAGGGAAGTCATCCATGCAGAGTCTCCTGCCCAGGCCTGCAGAGCCATCCGGGATGTGTGACAGCTTGCAGTGGGGTGGGAGAGCCAGGCATCTCTTGAGGACCCTGAAGTGGGGAGCTTCAGACAAGACAGGAGGCCCAGATGCTGGTTTACTGCAGGATCTGGAACAGGCAGGGAGAAAGGCTGGGTGTCATGTGAAGTTGGTCTGCAACACCCCCAGGGTCAGAACCCCAAGCCAAGACCATGGGCAAAATAGCCGGCAGTGGCCCAGCCTCTGGCCCAGCTCGCTCATGGCCCTTGGCTTCTCTGTCACTCAGGCCTTTCCTCACTGTCTCCCTCTCTTCTAGGTTGTACCTGAGTCTGGTTCTGGGGAATGTCAATGTGACACTCCTGAGCAAGCAGGCTAAGTAATTTGTTACAGTGGACTGGGTCTCACCCCTCTTGGGTCTTTTCCTTTCTGCCCTGACTTCCTTTGCCTAAGCCTTGGGTTTCAGGGGCTGCTCCCCATGCCGGCCCTATGCCAGCTGCAGAAATGTGTCTGGAACAGGAGCTTCCCCCTTAGGGCAGGGATGAGGATGGGCCACCAGCATCCTGGCCTATCCTACAAGTGTGTCTTCTCACTCTAGGTTTGCTTATAAAGACGAGTATGAGAAGTTCAAGCTCTACATCACCATCATCCTCATCCTCATCTCCTTCACCTGCCGCTTCCTGCTCAACTCCAGGTGGGTGTCCTGGTGCTGGGGCTAGAGCCCTTTCCAGGCTCTCTGGCACCAACCCGCTATACCACCTCCTCAGGGTGACAGACGCTGCCTTCAACTTCCTGCTGGTCTGGTATTACTGCACCCTGACCATCCGTGAGAGCATCCTCATCAACAACGGCTCCCGGTGGGCAGGGTTGGGGCTTGGCCCTCAGTAGCTCTTCCTGGGGGTTGGAGCTGGGGAGCTGGGGACAGGACTGGGCAGGGCACTGAGCCTGCTGAGGGGCATGGGAGTGACAGCGACTCCGTGATGCAGGATCAAAGGCTGGTGGGTCTTCCATCACTACGTGTCCACCTTCCTGTCGGGAGTCATGCTAATGTGGTGAGTGGCCCGGGCTCCACTGGTGGGAGAAGGGCCCCGGAGAGAGATGGTGTCCCACCTTCCTCTGCTTTCCACCTCAGGCCTGATGGTCCTATGTACCAGAAATTCCGGAACCAATTTCTGTCCTTTTCCATGTACCAGAGTGAGTGTCTCAGAGGTCCCCCCTCAGCTCCCGGTTCTCGCCCATGGTGGGTGGGGATAGGGCAGGGCAAGAAGTCCGGGCTTCAGCCTAGTGCCTCTTGCCGGCCCTCAGGCTTCGTGCAGTTCCTCCAGTATTACTACCAGAGTGGCTGCCTGGACCTCCTGCGGGCCTTGGGGGAGCGACACAC
>NW_006159974.1:259687-261663 GCF_000334495.1 Tupaia belangeri chinensis | reverse complement strand
TGCGGGCCTTGGTGAAGCGACACACCATGGACCTCACTGTGGGTGAGCTGGCGTGGCCGTCCCTAGGGGTGCTGGGACAGTCAGTGTTCTTCCTCTGGACTGGAGAGTAGTGTCCAGATCTGCCCTGGTCACTCAGCCCTGGTCTTTCTCCTCCAGAGGGCTTCCAGTCCTGGATGTGGCGGGGCCTCACCTTCCTGCTGCCTTTTCTTTTCTTTGGACACGTAAGTTGGACCTGTCCATCCCCGTCTAGCTCCCTGTCATCCCCCACTCTGGCTTTGGGCCTGACCAGGGACCAGGTTTACTAGGTAAACTCCCTCTCCTCCTCAGTTCTGGCAGCTTTTTAACGCACTGACACTGTTTAACCTGGCCCGGGACCCTCAGTGCAAGGAATGGCAGGTGAGTAGGCCCTGGGGAGGAGCTGGGCCGGACCGGGGAAGGGCCCCAGCCTAGTCCTGACCCTGTTTCCTCCCACAGGTGCTCATGTGTGGCTTCCCCTTCTAGGCCCTGGGGAGGAGCTGGGCAGGACCGGGGAAGGGCCCCAGCCTAGTCCTGACCCTGTTTCCTCCCACAGGTGCTCATGTGTGGCTTCCCCTTCCTCCTCCTCTTCCTTGGCAATTTCTTCACCACCCTGCGGGTCGTGCACCAGAAATTGCACAGTCAGCAGCACAGGAGCAAGAAAGAATGAGGCTGGGCCTCTCCCTGCTGGCCCCAAAGGGGCTTCTGCATCCCGTGTGTTGTGGAGGGGACAGGAGGCACTTGGGATGTGAGTGTGTGTGTGCGTGTGTGCCTACATGTGCGCATCTGTCTCCTCTTCTCCCCTGGGTTTTGTGGGCTCTGTGGGCCCTAAGGAAGTCCTAGGCCTGTGTCCTAGCCTGCAAAGAGCTCAGGGCCAGGGGCCTCAATAAATGACTCACAGGTGGCTTGAGGTATGTGTTCTCCCGGGGGAAGCAGGGGCCTGGTGGCAGGCTTGGTGCACCCACTATGGCCCACGTTCTGAGGTGCCTGGGCTGCTGTCTTAGGTCAGGGTTTGGAAGCTCCAGGTGGAGCCTCAGATGTGCTCAAGCAACATAGGAAAGTACAGAAAACAGAACTTTATTCCAAGGGCCAGAGGTTATTTAAAATTATTTACATTCATTGAAAATCATGTAGAGGGGCCCCAGCTCAGCTGAGAGGAAGAGCCCCTTCTGTACAGCCACCAAGGGCCTGGGGGGGTCTGGTCACCCTGGCCATGTGCCCTGGGGCTGGGCTGCCAGTGCAGGTGGACCAGGCCAGCCTGGGGGTTCGGGAGGGCACATCTCAGACCTGTAGCAGTCTTTGTCACTAGGCCTGCCTGCCGTGGCTAGGCCAAGCAGGAGCCACCCCAGAGACTGGCAGAGGGAGTGAGGAAAGCGATTACATGGGGCGGCAAGTCTGTGGGGTGGGAGGGGTGGAGCTCGGCTGGTGGCCACTCCTAGCTCCACACGTCCAGGGAGTAGCGGCCCTTGGTCATCAGCTTCTTGATGTAGTCCACGGCCTGTGCGTGCTCCATGGCTCCAAGCTCAGCCACAATGTCACAGAAGGTGTTCTGCACGTCCCTGGCCATGTTCCGTGCATCCCTGGAAGCAGCGGAGTGGCACTGGGGGCTGGGCAGACCACCTCTGCGAGCGGGCAGGGTCTTGCCCCACCTCCTTGTCCCCCTTCTCTCCCTCACTTACCCACACACGTAGATGTGGGCGCCCCCGTCGTGGATCAGCTTCCACAGGTGCTCCTTGTCCCTCTTCAGTAAGTGCTGGACATAGACCTGTGGGCACAGGAGGGTGTGTGGTGAGGGAGGGCCCAGCTGCCAGTGCCCTGCCCTGCGCCCTTGATGTCTACCTTCCTCACCTTATGGGGCTGCTCCCGGGAGAAGGCCACGTTGAGCTGGGTGAGCGAGCCATCCTTGTGGAACTGGGCCAGCTCCTCACGGTACAGGTAGTCCTCATCTGAGCGGCGGCAGC
>NW_006159974.1:256127-259403 GCF_000334495.1 Tupaia belangeri chinensis | reverse complement strand
CCCACGCTGGGGGGCGGCCAGCGGTAGTAGAGCAGCGTCTCCCCGACCTCCTTGCCTGGCAGCAGCAGGCCAAGGTGAGTGTGGGTCCCTGGCCTGTCACCACCCTGCCACCTGGGCCCCACACTCACCCTGCTGTTGCAGCCAGGCCCGCTCTTGGATGAAGCCTATGAAGGGGGCAACCCCAGTGCCAGGGCCCACCATGATGACAGGTGTGGTGGCCTTGAAAGGCAGGCGGAACTGGGACTTGCGCACAAACATGGGCACCAGGGCCCGGCGACCATTCTCTCCAGCAGGCTCCTTGGCGCGCAGCCAGCTGGTGGCCACGCCCTTGTTGATGCGGCCTGACTTGGTCTCATACTCCACGGCCACCGCACAGATGTGCACAGAGTTGGGGTGGACCTGGAGGGAGGGCCCGAGTGAGCGTGGCATTCCAGCCCTGCCTGAGCCTTGCCCCACAGGTGGTCCCTACTCAGGCCTCTTCACACCCTTCCTCGCACCCAAAGCTCAAAGGCCCCCTCCCAGACACTCCCCACCAGGGCTGAAGAGGTAGCCCTCCGGAATCCACAGCCCAGGGACTCTTTTAAGAGCCCTGCTCCAGACACTGGGGCCGAGGCAGGGCTGGGCCGGGCTCCTGTGCTCTGTCTGACCACCGTCCACACTGCCCCGAGCAGCCAGCACCACCCCTGACCTTGGAGGACGAGGCAATGGAGTAGTAGCGGGCCTGTAGACGCGGCAGTAGCTCACACAGGTGGTCGATGGGGGGCCGCAGGGACGGGTAGTCCTGCAGGATGGCCAGGATGTGCCTCCGAGCCTCCACCACCCAGCTCAGGTACAGCTCCTGGAAGAAGGCAGAACCTGGGGGTGAGACGTGGGAGAGGGGGCAGGGAAGCCCAGGGAATGGCAGGGTAGGGTGGCCCAGGGTACCTTGCCCTCTCCCGAGGAGGAGGCCATCTTGCGCAGGTGCTCCTGCTCGGAGGGCTCTGAGGCATACTGGGCCAGCTCGTAGAGCACGTTGGTGCGCGGCGGGTTGGTGATATCCAGGTAGTAGGTGAGGGCCGTGCGGTAGGAGGTGGGGCAGGGGAACGGGTGCTTCTTGTTGGACTCCTCTGCAGGGAGGGGGAGGGTAACACTTAGAGTGAGCAGCTGCCATTGGGGGGGTGTGGGTGGGGGGAGGTGGGATGCCTTGGTGTGGAGTGGAGCCTTGGACCTGCTCTGCAGGAAGCAGGAGCCCAGCTAGCACTGGGAGCAAGGCCAGCTCTCCTGGGGCTTCCTTGGCCCTGGAGCAGAACTGAGATCTGGGCAGGCCTCGTGCTTCAGGCTGGGTAAGAAGCCCTCCTCAGAGGCCGGACCTTGCTAGGGAGGCAGTGAGTGTGCCTGCGCATGTGTGTGCTGCTTGGCTGGCACAGCAGTGTGACAGAGACCACCCCCTTTCACACTGCTCTGCCCTACGGCTGGCTCTGGAACTGGTGAGAAGGGATGGCCTGGCACAGGCCACTGAGGACACAAACAGGCAGGTGCAGGTGAAGTGCGGCTGGCCCTAGGGTGGTGGTCAGTGGGGGGGTCTGGGGATTTCACATTGAGGCCCAGCTGTGGGCCCACAAGGCCTGTGCCTTACTAAGCAGTTCTCAGCACTGTAAGCTCCCTTAGATAGGCCCAACCCCTGCATTCACCAATGAGGAAGCAGCACAGCGTAGCTCCAGGGCACCATGGTCAGTTGTGGAGCTAGGCCCCAGGACCAGGGCTCTGGCCTCTTCATCCCTCTTCCCCAGTAGGACCCTGTGGGTTGGAGGCAGCTGGGCCTGGCTCCCCTTCCAGACTCAGGTACTCCTCCTTCCCTTAAGGCATCATGACAGTGACTGGGGCCAGGGGAAGGACACTAAGAGAAAGGGACAGATCCTGCAACGACGACGCTCCCCCGGAGTCTGGGGTCCGGGATGTAAGGACCACTCAGGGTACTGCTTCAGGCCACTGGCCTTGCCAAGGCCCACTCCCACCAGACCTCTCAGGCCCAGGCAGGGGAGAGGGTGGTGGCCTGATGTCAAGACTCACCGTCAAGATTGTTCAGGGACATGACGACGTCCAGATCGGCACCCAGGATCTCACCAAGCTGGGTGACGAGGGCAGAGTCATTGGCTGGGTAAACGGCCACATGATCCCCAGATTCATACCTAGAGAGACACACCAGGCTCAGGATACAGGTGGATGGCTGGCTCTACACCCACATCAGGGGGCTGGGGTGAAGGTTCAGGGGAGGTCGGCTGGCACCTGATTTTGGAATCTGAGATGTCTAGTTCCAGGTGCATGAGGTGTCGCTCGGTTCCCTGGTTCAGCTTCCGGTTGGTAGTGACTGCGGCCAGGAATGGATTCTTGGCATCGAAGGGGCTGGGTGGTGAGAAGAAAAGGGCAGTGAGTGCCCGTGTTGTTGTCTGCATCTCCCTGTTCCCCATGGACCCACCTGGTTGTGCACGGGGAGCTCAGAGTTGGCCGGGGGGGTCCCTGGGCTCCAAGGGCCACAAAGGCAATGTCACCAGTTGTGTCCAGGGCCCCCCCAGCCCAACCGAGTGTGGTACACTCAACAATCTCCCAAGAGTGGGCAGCACTAGGTCTGCCCATTTACAGATAGGGAAACAGGCTGGGTCCCGTGTCCCAGGAGCAGCCGCCTGTCTCTTGGGCAGTTCCTCTCTCTGCTCTGAGTCCCATGCCCTGCTGTGCAGATGTGAAAATGCAGGTGTCCCCAAGTACACCTACTCATGGGTTTGGGGGAAAAGACCCTGTGGGATGCAGAAGGCACAGAGCTGCCCGAGGTATGGCCACACCGAGGCCCACAGGCGCTGGCCCTGTTATACTCCCTGTACTCACGGTTTCTGGTTCTCATAGCTCTTCAGACGGCCCATCTCGCCCTTGTACACCTTGGCTGGGTCTATGTCTGTGTGCACCACAAGCTCGTACTGGCGAATGCTGGAAAGGGGAGACCAGGCTGAGACCAAGCACTGGCTGGGGCTGGGAGGGGTCAGTCCCAAGGGGAAGGAGTGAACTGTAGAAATATGCAAGGTGCAGGGTCCCAGCTAGGACATAAGAGGCAGATCTGGCAGGGAATGCATGAGGACAGGGAGAAGAGGGCAGGGAATGGAGCAGAGCTGGAGACAGATCCCCAAGAGCCAGAGGAGGGTGAAGCAGGCCTCAGGGCTTGGTGGGACGCAGGCTTCTAGGCAATTCTGTGAGACAGTAAGGAAGCCTCCCTGACTTCTGTACTGTCAGGCCAAGGCCAAGCTCCCT
>NW_006159974.1:255050-256094 GCF_000334495.1 Tupaia belangeri chinensis | reverse complement strand
ATTAGCCTGGGAGGAGCGTCTGCAGCCTTCTCTGTCCACACTGCCACTCCCCAGTGAAGCTTGTACTTGGGATGGCTGCCCTGGGGCCAGCACCCACCTGCAGCCTCTCCTCAGGATTGTGGGCACACGCTCACCTGGACTCCTCTCCAGTGGCTTCCACCCCAAAGTGCTCGCACACGGCTGGCCAAAACTGCTCTCGCCACGTAATAAAATCCTCCTCCAAGCTGGAGAAGAGAGATGAGCCAGGTCCCGGGGGGAATCAGGCTGGTTTGGGCCCTCTCACCCAGCACGTCACCCCAAAGTTCTAGGGCTCACTCCCCTCACACCCAGTGCCATCAACCCGAAGCATCAGGAAGGGTCTAGAGGAGCCTCCTTGCTAGCCGTGGGTGGCTTGTGTCTATGCTGGGCAAGCCAGAGGATGTGAAAAGGCTGAAGCAGCTGGCTCAGGAGGGCGGGGGGAGGGACGGGCTCCTTCCCTGCCCTGATTTTCAGCCAGCACCATAGTCTGTGCCCCCTCAGGTTCCAGTGACTCCTTAAGCCTGGGGCTCCGGATACATAACGGGGAGGCTCCTGAGAGGCAGCGAGAGGACAGCCCTGTGTGCGGGACTGGAGCCCAGGGAGGGCGGCCCTACATGCAGGGCTGGGGTCTGCCATCCGGGGCACTCACTTCCCGTCGTCATCGCCCATCCCCAGCTCGAAGATACGCTGGGCGCCGAGCTGTTCTAGCCGCTTGTCCACGTACTTGCCCATGGCGTTGAAGTGCTCATAGGTCTTGTTCCCAAGGCCAAACACCTGTGGACAGACGGGCGGCACTGAGGCCCAGCCTCTGGCCTGCTAGCAGGACCGGACCTGGGCAGGTGTCCCCTCAGTGCAGGCCCAGCCACTGGGTGGGCCTCTGTACCAACCATCACCTTGCACTGTGAGGAACTCTGGGTCCCTCTGGCTCCTGAAGTGGCTCTTTTAGGGTACCTGCAGCCCACAGGCCCTCCAAGGGCCTCTAAGCCTCAGTCCCATGTGGCCGGCAGCGGGGCAGCTCACTCTTTC
>NW_006159974.1:246855-253880 GCF_000334495.1 Tupaia belangeri chinensis | reverse complement strand
CTTTCCACATGACTGGAAGTTTTCCTGGCCCAGCCAAATCCTGGTCATCCTGTCACACCTTGGTCTCTAGCAACAAACGCCCCTGAAGCAGTGGGGCTGCTAACACCACAGCTCTCTTGACCACAGCTCTCTTGGTGCTAGTGCTGAGGTCCAAGGCAGAGAGGGGGTCTAGCCAGGAGCGGACTGCCCTCAGTGGCTCCTTACATGCTCCCATCAGGCCCTTAGCTTGCAGCCACCCTATCCGGAGTGGAGGGCTGGAGGACTCTCTTTGATCATTAGGATCCAGAGGCCTTGGGGAGGTGCCACAGACCACCACGAGCCCACAGGAGTCTTTGGGTGACTCACCGCATATTTGAGCCCTGAGAGGTCGACATCTGTCTCCTGGAGCCAGTCGTAGAAGTCCTGGGCATTGTCGGTAGGGTCCCCCTCACCATAGGTGGCCATGCAGAAAACTGCCAGGGAGTTGTCTATGTCGGACAGGCTGCTCAGGTCGGCCTGGAGAGATAGGGGCAGGGCCGCCCCACCGTCACTGAGGCTGTCCTAGTCTGTAGCCATGCCAGGGGAAGTCCCCAGCTGTGTCCTGGTGGTGAGGGATCAGTAGCGTCGTTCAGCTGGAAGGTGCATGGAGGGGCAGGACGGCTGAGCCAAGGGGAGGGATGTGAGGTGGGTAAGGACACTGAACGAGGCTGGGGTGGGGAGGGCATGTGTCTAGACAGAGAATGGCAGAGATAATGAGCACCAGGTGAGGACTGGGTGTGTGGACAGCAGAAGCAGGAAACAGGCTCCTGTGTCACTAGTGGGCATTCAGAACATGGCTTCCTGGGCCCTGGGCCACCCTGGGGAATCCTGTTACTCCACAGTGTCCCTGGGCGCTAATTTCTAACTCAAACTGAGGCCTGGATATAGATGGTGGTGGTGCCCATCACCAAGACCCTGGAGGAGGAGAGTGGAGCCGTGGGGAGCACGGGTGTAGTCTCGGTGATGGTGTGGCTCCAGGGGAGGTGGCTGGGGCTGTGGAGAGGACTGATCTGAGGGGCAGACACTTGGTGTGGTGAGCGCTGTGGCAGCTTTTGCTCAGCTGTGCGATGATCGGATGTGACCCCGGCGGGGAGCACCACCCAGCCCTTCTTTCCAGGTTGGCCAGCCTCTCCCATCCTGGGGGTGCCTTAGCAATGTGCCACCAGTTCGGCCCACTTCTTCTACCTGGGGCCAGTGGCCTGGCTATCATGAGCTATCCTAGCAGGGAAATAAGTGAATGCTGGAAGGTTCCTGGATTTGGAGGGGGCCATGTGAGGGGGCGGCGGGGAAGCCAATGCCAGGAACAGAAGGAACAAGGTGAGCCTGGATGGAGGTGGTTGAGGTCAGGAAGTCAAGAGTTAGTCCTACAGTGGCCCGAAGGGGAGCAATGTGTCAAGGCCAGCTGACAGGAGGGAGACCATAGCTTTGAACCGTGGCCTTTCCCCAAATGCTCAGGCTCTCTCTCTGGACCCCTTCCCATGCCACGCTCTCTCCTCCTGCTCCAACCGAGACACATAAATGAACAGCAGCCTCATTACAAGGCCAGTAAAAGGGGTCTTGGAGATGACCCTGTCTGACACCCTCACCCTCTGCGGACAAGCAAAGGGGGCTGCTTGGGTAGGAGAACAGGGCAGGAGCCCGACACTTCACTGGGCCGTCTTGCCACTGCACTTTGTGGTTGAGGGGAGATGGGACAGAATTATCCTCCTGATCTGCTGAGACCTTTCAGTTTTTCAAGCCACAGCCAAGGCACTAAGTGCCCGGAGTCCTTTCTGCTCACATCTGCCCAGGACAGGTGATGCCCCACAGTGTGGAAACAGAGGCTGAGCGTGGGCAGTGTTGGGAGCAGACACATGTGCACAGCGCTGGCCCCCTGGGACCTGGGCCAGGGGTTCTTATGTCCTTAAAATAGGGATCACCTGGTTGCTAGGACGCCTGCCTATCCTTTCCACAAACTCAGCCCCTTACCGGCTTTTATGATCCAGAGATAAACTCCTAATCCTGTTGCAAGAGCCAGGAGGGCCAGTGCTCGGTGGGAGCCCACTTACCAAATCGTACTCCTCAGGGTCTGCGGCCATGCCCCGCATCCCGTAGCGGTGGGCATCTTTGGATAAGCGGTTGGCAAACTCCTCTGCAGTGCCCGTCTGGGAACCGTAGAACACGATGATGTTCCTCCCCTAGGGATGGACAAACAGAGAGAGTCAGTGAGGGGACCAGACCACAGACTTCACCCAGGGCTTCAGCAGAATTCGGCCAGGCAGACCTGGCAGCCAGGGCCCCACAAGGGTATCCTTTCTTTTCTGGTTTCAAGTCCTTTCTAAGTTGCTATGGGGCTAGCATCTCATTGTCACAGGTGGAGGAGGGCAAAAGTCACCCAAAGAACTCTAGCTGAAGCCACGAGGAAAACTTACATACACGCAGATGGATACACCAAATGGTATCTGCACGTGTGCTGAAGAAGCAGATTGCCACATCTCTTCTCTAGGTATTCTCACGGTTTCTGAAGCCAGACTCCAGGTTTCTGGGCCTGACTTCCAGTTGTGGGCCGTTGAGAGGCAATTGCAGAAGTAGCTTTGGATTCCTCAATCACAGCTATCTAAGGTGAGTCCCTGGGCTGAATTCTGAAGCCTAAAATGTCCTGGAACGAAGCCTGAAACCTGCCCCTTTGGCCCTTCCCACTTCTGTGTGAAATCCTTTCTAGATTAAGGGTCCTAAAATACTGAGAGTCAACTTTGGCTTTCACAGTGAACCCAACTTATACAAGTACCAAATAAAAACTTAAGGATTCCAAGGGCTTAAAGTGTTCTTACACCTTTTCAATTTCTTCCATTTTAAATGACTGTTAGATCATTTAAAAAAGGTATCTTAGAGGGCTGGCAGGTGGTGTGGTGGTTAGGGGCACTGGACTCCCACTTGGCTGACCGCAGTTTGAGTCCTGGACCTGGTGGCTTGCTTTCTCACTTTCTCTCTCTCACTCGCGCTGTCCCTCTCTGGTCAAATTAAAATAAATAAATAAATAAAGTGAAAACAATTCTTAAAAAAAAAAACACCCACAAAATGTAGTTGGGGGGGGGCAGCAGGTAGTGAGGTGGATAAGGAGCTGGATTCCCACACGGCCCACCTCAGTTTGGTTCCCAGGCTTGCTGGCTTTCTCTCTCTCTCTCTATCTTGTAAGCATATGTCCTGTATAGCAAATTTAAAAAAAAGGGGGGAGGGCAGCAGGTGATGTGGTGGTTGAGGGAGCTGGACTCTCACATGGCTGACCCTGGTTCGAGTCCTGGACCTGACAGCTTGCCTTCTCACTTTCCTTCTCTCTCTCATTCTCTCACTCTGTCCCTCTCTGGTCAAATTAAAATAAATAAATAAAATAAGTAAAGTTAAATAAAAATAATTCTTTCAAAAAAAAGTGGCTCAATATTAACAGTAGCATCAAAATATGAGATATATGATATAAATGCTCAGAATAGGCAAGCCCACAGAGATAAACTATATTAAGGGTTGCTGAGGTGGAGGATTAGGCAGCGGAAAGGTGACTGCTAATGAGTATGAGGTTTCTTTTTGGGATGATGAGAATGTTGTAAACTCAGTTGTGGTGACTGCTATCAAACTCTGAATATACTAAAACACTGAGGAGTATACTTTAAAATGGGTAAATTGTATTGGTCTTAAATTTTATCTCAATAAAGGTGTTACTTAAAAATTAATACAGGGGACCAGCAGGTGGCATGATGGTTAAGGCACTGGACACTCCCATGTGGCTGACTACCATTCGAGTCCTGGTCCTGGTGGCTTGCTTTCTCACTTCCCCTCTTTCCTTCTCTCTCTGTGTCTTTCTCTGTCAAATTAAATATAAATGAATGAATAAATTTTAAAAAGTTTTAAGAAAAGAGTGGGGATGGGGATAGTGGGTAGTATCTAGCACTACCAGATAGTAAAATAGATTTTAAAAATTTAATACCTTTTTTTTTGGTTAGAAAGAGATTTTTGTTATAGGGCTCATGTGCTCGCTAGAGAGACAGAGACAGAGAAATCACCCCCCGGGGAGATGGCCATACCACAATCCCTTCTCCATTCTCCTCTCAGAATTCTGGGCACACATACACATGCACACAGTGTTTTTAATTCTTTTTAAAGAATTATTTTCAGGACCTGCAGTTAGCATAATGGCTATGTCACTGGAATCCCATGTAGTTGACTACGGTTCGAGTCCCGGACTCGGTGGCTTAAACTCATGCTGGGTGCATGCGTGGAGAAGAGATTGCGGTGTGGCCATCCCCCCTGGAGGGTGATTTCTCATTTTCTGTCTCTCTCTGTCTCTCATGCCCTATAGCAAAAAAAATCTCTCCAAAAATAAAAGAATGATTTTCTTGGGCCAGCAGATGGCGTGGTGGTTAAGGCGCTGGACACTCCCACATGGCTGACCACAGTTTGAGTTCTGGACCTGGTGGCTTGCTTTCTCACTTTCCTTCTCTCTGTGTGTCTGTCTTTCTCTGGTCGAATGAAAATGATTAAATGAATAAATAAAATTAAATTCTTAAAAAAAAAGAATTTTTTAAAATTATTATCATCATTTTTATCTTTATCATCATCATTTTTAATTTGACCAGTGCAAGACACAGAGAAAACAAGCTGTCAGGTCGGGGACTTGAACCGGGGGAGTCCAGCCATGTGGGTATCCAGTGCCTTTAACCACCACGCCACCTGCTGCCCACCCCTTGTTGCCCAGTGTGAGTTTTAAGCCACCAAGTCTGGGACTCGAACCATGGTCAACTACATGGGAGTCCAGCAATGTAACCATTACATCATCTGCTGGTCCATATATATATATTTTTTTTAAGAATTATTTTATTTAACTGTAATTTAGGGTGCATGAGCTCACCAAAAAGACAGAGAGGTAGAAAGCAAGAAATCATCCCCCAGGGGGAGATGGCCACGCTGCAATCCCTTCTCCCTCTACTCTCCTCCCAGGATCTTGGGCATGTATGCACATGTGCCTGGTGTGAGTTTTAAGCCACTGGGTCTGGGACTCATACCACAGTCAACTACGTGGGATTCCAGCAACATAACCATTATGCCATCTGCTGGTCCCTTATTGTATTTTTTAATTTGGCCAGGGAGAGACAGAGAAAGTGAGAAAGTAAGCATGCAACCAAGTCTGGGACTTGAACCATAGTTGGCTATGTGGGAGTCCAGCACCTTAAACACCTGCCACTTTCCAGCTCCCAAAATTCAATAATTAAAATATGATATTGTATGCAAAGACAACTAGATCAAAGTACTATTGGGTTGTTGAAAAAATCATGGTGCATTTTTGCATAGAAAAATATATCATGACTTTTCTGGCAACCTAATGAATAGGAACATATGGAAACAGACCTAAGTACATATGGAAATTAAATATATGCCAACGGTGGCATTTGCAGACAGTTGGGCAAAAATGGACTCTCTAGTAGGCTGGATCCATACCTCACATCTCACACCAGCATCAACTGGTAACAGATCAAATTTTAAATATGAGAACTCCTTTATCTCGTTAGAGTGAGGGAGGCCTTTCAAATTATGACTCTAAGTCCAGAGGTTATAAGAGAGATTAATCAAGTTGGCAATGTAACTTTTACACAGCAAAATGAACCAACAAACACATGATAAACCAAGTCAAAAGGCGAATTATTCATAGGCAAAATATTTCCAACTCACATTAGGGCAAGGGGTTAATCTCCCTAATAATTTAAAGGAGTTCCTCCAGAAAGATCAATGCTGGGGACCAGCAGTTGGCATAATGGCTATGTTGCTGGACTCCCATGTAGTTCGAGTCCTGGACTCAGTAGCTTTAACTCATGCAGGGCGCACGTGCATGCGTGCCCAACATCCCGAAAGGAGAATGGAGGAGAAGGGATTACAGCATTGCCATCCCCCCTGGGGGGTGATATCTCGCTTTCTGTCTCTCTGGCTGTCTGGTGAGCACACACGCTCTATAGCAAAAACCTCTCCCCCCCCCAAAAAAAAAAGATCAATCCTAACAGAAAAACGAGTAAAAATATGTGAATAGAAAATCTATAAACAAAGGAAAAAAAATGCCATCTAAGTAAATGAAAATCTACTTAACCGTATTCAGGAGAAAAATGTGAAGGAGAACTTCACTGAGATATCTTCTTTTTAACCTTAGAAAACTGGTCAAAGTCTAAACTTTGATAACAAACTCTGGTGGCAGGCTGTAGAGAAAGGGGCTTTCCCATGCATTACTAACCCTGAGGAATGCGCCCTGGGGTGACCCCTGGGGAGCAACTTGGAAGCTTCTGCCACAATGACAGAGGCAGATATCTTTCTATCCAACAACTCCACTTCCAGGATTATACTGTATTTGCAAAGGTGCACATTCATCTGTATATTCCAGCAGCACTGTCTGTACGAGCTAAAGATTCCAACTATCACAAGTGCCCAACAAGATGCTGTAACACAAACGGTGATCTGTCCAAAAGGCCACATAATAGAATCATCATGCAGCTATAGTAATTTGTATTGATATAGAAGGATCGCCAAGAAAGATTTTTAAATTAAGGGGAAAAAAGGAGCCAGGTCTTTAGCAGAGGATGTCATGTGCCACACTCTGTATTTTAATGAGTGTAAGAGCCTCTATGTTCTTACTTGTATGTACATGAAGGAGCTCTAGAAGGGCCCAGCAAGTACAAGAACAATGGTGACAAGAAGCAGGACAGGGCTTTCCACTGAAGAGTTCATGTTTGGAATTTTAACCATGGGAATGTAGTAGTTCTTCATAAAATTAAATAATTAAACAAAAATCAGAGATACAATTGTAGCTGTGTCATGACCATGGCTGTGAGGCTTACACCTGCTCCTAGATAGAGCCCGGAAGGGAAGGGGTTAAAGACAGCATTGTGAAGTAGAGGAAGGGTTTATTCTTCTATTTCCATTTGTTCAAGAAATAAACTCTCAACACACACACACACACACACACACACACACACACACACACACCCCAGCAGGGA
>NW_006159974.1:243781-246812 GCF_000334495.1 Tupaia belangeri chinensis | reverse complement strand
ATTGTGAAGTAGAGGAAGGGTGTATTCTTCTATTTCCATTTGTTCAAGAAATAAACTCTCAACACACACACACACACACACACACACACACACACACACACACACCCCAGCAGGGAGGCTTCGGGGCTTTGGTTTGACAAGAACGTACATGCACATGAGTGGACCTGGGTCCCTGGTCTGGCTCCTGCTCACGCCCACCTGCCCTGTTCTCTGTCCAGGGAAGCTGGCTTTCTGCTAGACTCCCTTGTGCACCTATCAGGGTCAAGACTCATTCAGAAGAACAACAGCATGGAGAAGACTCACCGTTTTCTTCATCTTTTCCACGAAGCTGCTCTCTTTCACGGAGGAGGTCCTAAAAAACAAGAGCCCAGTGGGTGTGGGATGTAGGTGTCATGGGACGCAGGTGTTGTGGACATCACATATCAGAGGGGACATTCCAGCTGTGCCCCAGGCCCTCCCCAGTAACTAAGCCAGCAGCTGGCCTTTGGTCCAGGATTGGGGCTGCCAGAGGTCCCAGGGTCCCTGGTCCAGCCTGACCTCCCCATCTCCCTGACAGTAAATCCAAAGCCCTGGGACAATACTTTTAAAGCCAAGACTGCCAGAGAGATGCGACCCTGTTTCCCTCAAACAATAAGGAGTGCAGGTTTTCACTTCCCTCTTCCTTCCCAACCTCAGCCAAAGGCCCTCAAGACCTTATTTCACCTTCCGCCTCCACCTCCACCTCCTCCCTGAATCCCACCTCACACAGGAGTCCCTTAAATGCATTTTTTTTTTCCTTAAATGCATTTTTAAAAAAAGTTTCTGCTATATGGCATGTATACTCACTGGGGGAAGACTTGGGGGTGAGAGAGAGAGAGAGAGAGAAATCCCCCCCCCGGGGGGCATGGATGGTCACACCACACAATCCCTTCTCCTCCTGAGATTTTGGGCATGTATGCAGGTGCACTCAGGGTGTTTTTCAGGCTGCTGGGTCCAGGACCTGAACTGTGTAATTGGCCATGCAGTGAACATTCAGCTGCCTTAACCACACCACGGGCTGGTCCCTAAATAAAGTTCTGACCATGCCACTGCCCCGCTCCACTCTAAAACTTTCAGTGGCTTCCAAGACCCACAAGGCAACAGCATAAAAGTCTTCTCAGATCTGTCCCCAGCTTTGCCTCCCACTCCACAAGGAAAGTGATCACAACACAATCCTGTCTCCATTTCTCCATCCTGCTGGGATTTTGGGCATGCACACACATACACCTGGCATGTTTTTAAGCCAAGAAAGAAAGTTAAAAACGAACAAACAAAAAAACACACTGCATCTTGACTTACACAGCCTCTCACAGTGCTTGCATGACACCTGGAACTTGGTTAATACCCCAGAGAAAAATGGGTATTTCCTGGATTAAGGAAGCTCTTTGGGTTGATGTGTGATTTCAAAGACACCCAGACACAAGGTGGCATATGCTAGGACTACCTGACGGATGGCATGGCTCATGCCCTAGGCTCATGCTGTCAAAGACAGCATGCACTTGCACTAAAGAAACAAGGAAAGGCCCCTCAGGGACAGGAAATTGACTCCCGAGAAAGAAAGCCACAGAAGTCAGGCTGTATGGGGGCCTCTGGATGAAGACCAGCTGGTGGGGAGCTCAGCTCCAGCGTGGCAGCCAGACGGTGGACAGGGAGGGGGCCTTGGTGTGACCCACTGATTCAGCTGAACAAAGCTGAATTCCAGGGTGGCTGGAATTGAGTGGGGTATCCTGGAGGCAGGTCTGGTTGGAAACATCAGCTGTGGTGGGCAAGGGAGCCCTCCCTGCCCCAAAGCATGGGTTCTCCCCAGCAGTACAAGTACCTCTGAGGCCCAGCAGCCCCTCTACCAGCTTCTGCTCTGGAGCCAGGAGGAACTCTCACCTCTCTCTCCTTGACTCTCTGATCTCTCTGGACCCTGCATGGGCAGTGGCCCAAGAGGAAAGGGAGCCCAGGGAGACTGAGAAGACCCTTTGTCTCCCAGTCACTGGCCCAGCACCTAGCAGTTCCCTGATGTTCCTGCTCTCTTCCCACCCACAAAGCCCCACTGCACTAAAAGCTTGGGTCCACACCTCAGACTGCTCCTGCTGGCTTTCCCCCGCCCCTCATTGTTTCTGACCTAGGCTTGCCCTGGGAACCTGAGCCTTCACAGGTGAAGTGTCCAGCCCAGATCCATCTCTTCAGAGCAGGGAAGTACAGCCTGTGGAGCCAGGACCTAAGGGCCACCCAGTGCCCAGGCCTGGCTGGCTCCTCCCTCCTCTGGTCCCCTGAGACGGCCCTACTCCAGTCAACTGTACCCAGCAGTGTCTTCAAACCTCCTGTGCGTCCCTGCCCCGGAGTAAGTTCCTCCACACTTTGGTACGGATGCCAAGTGTCCCCCTGCCCAAGGGGTATCGACATACTCTGACGCTATGGACACTATCTGGAACTGACCTTCTCAGGGTGGGCTCGTCCCGCGGAGAGGAGTATGCACAGCCCATGGCTTCTTACTCCCAACTCCAGTCTTAAAGAAAAAGGAAAGTTCTCGCTCTCTCCTGGAAAGCGGCAGGGAGCCAGCAGATAGGAAGTTGGGCTCTGTCCATTCTCTGCTCAGTGCTGCCTGG
Organism: Tupaia belangeri chinensis; assembly: GCF_000334495.1. Classification (NCBI taxonomy): domain Eukaryota; kingdom Metazoa; phylum Chordata; class Mammalia; order Scandentia; family Tupaiidae; genus Tupaia; species Tupaia belangeri. Next base: position 244,197 of record NW_006159974.1, on the reverse strand, counting down.
GCCCATGGACTCCACAACTGCTCCAGGATACCCCAAAGTCCTCTCAGAATCTCCCCGAGCTCCTGCCTGCATCCGTCCCCATGAGCCTGAGAACTCAGCAACATCTGGCAGTTCCAGCGGGGAGGAATCAGGACTCAAGACTGAAGCCTCCCATGATGCCCTGCGGCAGGGCACACACCCCTCCTCCTCCTGTATGGACCGAGGGAAGGAGAAAACCTTTCCAACCCTGCTGCGGGTCTCCTTGGTAACTGTTTATATCTGAGCCTTTCTCCCCACACCCCCTTCTTTCCCATTTAAAAAAAAAAAAAGAAAGAAAGAAGTCGTCGACTGAATACAGCTCTCCGGACTGTGAAGGCAGCTGTGCAGTTGCTATGGCAGGGCCGCCTGGCCATCGAAGCCACGCTGAGCCCCCGGCC
>NW_006159974.1:242934-243742 GCF_000334495.1 Tupaia belangeri chinensis | reverse complement strand
GGGCAGCGCGCCTTGTCCATAGAAGCCACGCTGAGCCCACGGCCAGGGCGCTCGGACCCTATTCAATTACATCTGGCTGCCATCCTCCCCCACACAAAAGAACCGAGGGAAGCAGAGCCGAAGACCCAGGGATGCTGTGGCCGTGGGGGACACCCCACCCTCCTGTCCCACGCAGCATGGGGAACACCAGCAAGATGGCTGTGCCTCCTGCTGCGGAGATACTCTGCCCAGAGGAGCTCCTGGCAGAGGTGCCCAGCATGAGCGGCCCAGCGGAAAGCCCAGGGCTGGTTATGCAGGGGCAGCAGCTGGCCCAGGCTCTGCGCCGAGCCCATGTGGCTCCAGATCGCCTGGAGGACGAAAGGTTCCAATTAGGCCCGCCACTCCTAAATTAAGAGCAGGAGTCGCTCGGGTTCGGGCTTCAGAAGTCCACTGCAATCCACATGTGGGGGAGCCGAGAGGGAGGAGCGAGAAAAGCCCTGAGTCACTTGGACCGAGATGAACCAAGCTGCCCCAAAGCAGTTCACTTTGTTCCGGCCCCAGGCAGCACTGAGAAGCACTTCTGAAACTGCAACTCAAATTTAATTTTCCACACAGCAGAGCTGACTTCTGGGACTTTCCCTTGCCTTTGGTGACATACAAGAGTTTATGAATGGCTCCCTTCCAGAGCCTGGTGTCCAGCGGCCAGGTCACAGGCACCCAAAGGTGAGAGAGAGTGTGAAAGCTAAGAGCCGAGTCTGCAGCAGGATGGAGTGGCTCTTCATGGCCTTTCTCGCGGAAGATGGCTCCACTAAGTGGTCCAGCCTTCCCT
>NW_006159974.1:193272-242903 GCF_000334495.1 Tupaia belangeri chinensis | reverse complement strand
CAGCACCTGGGGCACAAGCTGATGGTTTGAGACCCACCCTAAGTGAAAACAGAAAGCGTTTTGCTGGGGCTTAAATGAAAAACAGCAGCTCTCAAGAGGGCTGGACAGTGACACAGGTAAGATATAACACTCTGCAAGGCTGACCGATGTGAGAAGATTGTGGGTTCACACCTGGAGACGTCCCTGAGAACACTGGGCACACATATGCCCACGACCTGGGGCCAGCTGGGGGTGAGCACATCAAGACCCTGTTATGGTACTGTCTCTCTTGCTCATAGAAGAAATAAGTAAAATAATACAAATAAATAAGCTTAAAAGAAACCCCAGCAGCTCTGTCACTGCCAGGCCCCTCTTGGCCCCACTGGACATGGGGCCAGGGAGCTGCCTCCTGAGACAGCTGGCATGGGCAGGTGGAAGGTCAGAGCAGGTGTGAGAGGCTTCCAGAAGTACCACTTAGCAAGGGCCACCCCATGACCCCCAACCCCGTCCGAGACTCCTGGCTCCTTGGTGACCTACCCCAGCCCTGGCAAAGAGACACCTTTCCCACAGTGGCCCTGCATGTCCTCATCTTGGGGCTCCTGAAGGTGCAGACCTTCTCCCTCCATTTTCCTATTTGGTCTCCTAGTCTCCTTCGGGGGCACCTCACCCTCGACACACCCTCAATGAGGGCACCCTCCTCTGCATACCTGCCCCGTGGGTGTTCTCAGGGCCCCTGGGCTGTAAGAGCACTCATCACCCTGAACCACCCTCACCTGCTTTAGCTGCATGTGCGTCTGAGGACACCAGGCACAGACGGAGCCACCATCAGCACCCAGTGCCTGGTACTGCCCAGTGAAGCCAAGAGGGTGGTCAACACCTACTCTGCATGGCTGTTTCCAGACAGGGCACATTCGGTTTCAGGAGAAAGGATGGCAAAAGCACCTGATGTCATCAGGCCCCAGGGAAGGAAAGAAGGATGAGTGAAGTCCCCGTAGTAGTCAGGGGGCAGTAGAAACCCAGACCTGGGGTGTGGATGCGGCATGAATGTCCTGGCCCCGTTTTCTGGCCATTTCCACAGTTGGTGGGAGGCCACACGTTCTGTGCACCCTCTACTCCCCGTGTCCACACAGCCTCCTCCTAGTGCTCTTTTCTTTATAAACTCAGGGGGGTTTCAATTTCCATGCTCAGTGGAGTCACAGACCTGCCACGGATAAAAGACCATGAGCTGAATGAGGCTCGACCTCCAGCTCACTTTCCACCCGTCATTGCAACAGACGTGAGATGACGCTGGCAGCCTTGACTCCTGGCTTTCTGTCAAAAGGCAGGCCCAAAATAAAGATCACTTAAAAAATGAGTCTTTTGTGGCTTTTCAAAAGCAACCCCCAGTGGGACGCCATCAGCAAAACCCAGGCTGTGGGAAACACTATGAAACAAATGATGTGATTTCCTCCACACAAATGCTGCAAGGAAGAAAAGGGACCAAGGGAAGCCTAGGAGTTAAAAGGGATTTAAACCTATGTAACTGAGCAGCAGCCACGCTCACAAGCCTATGGCTACGTAATTCCATTTATGTGACATTTTAGAAAAGGGCAAAGTACAAGGACAGAAATAAGAGCAGTGGTTGCTAAAGGCTAAGGGTTGGGGGAAGGACAACAGGGGAACTTCCTGGAGTACTGGGATGTTCTAGATCTTGATTTGTGATGCTGATTATTCAACTGTAAAATCTGCCAAGATTCTTATTCTGTGCACTTAAAAGGGGAGAACTGGGACCAGCAGATGGCTTGATGGTTATCTTAATGCTTAATCTCACATGGTTGATAGCTGTTTGAGTCCCAGACCTGGAGGCTTGAAACTCACATGGGGTGAGTGTGCATGCCCAAAATCCCAAGAGAATGGAGAAGGGACTACAGTGTGGCCATCCTCCCTGGGGGATGATTTCTCTCTTTATGTCTCTCTGGCGAGCACACATGGCCTATGGCAAAAATCTCTCTACAAAAGGGGGGGGGACACTTTATTGTATGTAAATTACACCTTACTATAACTGATTCCACCCAAATGAGAGAGCCCTAAAAGATTTATTAATCAACTGCAGTGTATGTATCTTATTTAGATACTGAATTAGAAATAAAAAGTTAAAAAAATAGTGATCAGTCAGTTCAGGAGCTATGAGCAAATGCTGTCTGCGTGTCTAATGATGCTGAAGAACTCAACTGCTGACTTTCAGGAATGTGAGAACTGTAATGTGTGACGCTTAAAAGGGAGAGACCTGGAGCCACAGGTGGTGTAGTGGTTAAGGCGCTAGACTCCCACTCCGACCACGATTAGAATCTGGGACCTGGCAACTTGATAATCACACCAGGTGCATGTGTGTGAGTGCCCAAAATCCCGGGAGGAAAATGGAAGAGAAGGGATTGTATGTGGCTATCCTCCCTGGGCAGTGATTTCTCCTTCTCCTTCTCATGGTTTCTCTGGCAAGTGTACACACCCTATGGCAAAAACCTTTTTAAAAAAAATGGTGGGGGCTCTTTTGGTTGGGACTACCATCTTTCAGTAATTCACCGAAAAGACCAACACAAGGAAAAGAGGAGAGGCACCCAATATATGTTCTCTAGGCCTTTAAGAAAACATGGAGTGATTCCTTTGTTAACATACATGGGAATCTACTAGAAAGGTGATAGTAGACTATTCAAAAGGAATGCCCCACAAATGTTACCATGGCAAAACTGGAAGAGTTTACAATGTCACCCAAATGCTGTTGGCATTGTTGTAAACAAACAAGTTAAGGGCAAGACTTTTGCCAAGAGAATTAATGTGTGTATTGAGCATATTAAGCATTCTAAGAGCAGAGACAGATTCCTAAAACATGTGAAGGAAAATAACCAGAAAAAAGAAGGAAGCCAAAGAGAAAGGTACTGGGGTTCAACTGAAGGGCCAGCCTGCTCCACCCAGAAGCACATTTTGTGAGAACGAATGGAAAGGAGCCTGAGCTCCTGGAACCTATTTCCTATGAATTCAAGGCATGATGGGTGTTAAAAATAAACTACAGTCTATTAAAAAAAAAAAGGGAGGGGTGGCAGGTAGCGTGGTGGTTAGGGATGCTGTAATCCCACATGGCCAACCATGGTTCAAGTCCTAGACCTGGCAGTTTTCTTTCTCACTCCCTCTCTCTTTTGTTCTGTCCCTCTCTGGTCAGATTGAAATAAAAAAATAAAGTTAAATAAAATAATTTTTAAAAAAAGAGTCCAGGGACTAGCAGTTGGCGTAATGGCTGTGTTGTTGGACTACCATGTAGTCGACCACAGTTCAAGTCTCGGACTTGGTGGCTTAAACTCACGCCGGGCACATGTGCGTGTGTGCCCAAGATCCCGAGAGGAGAATGGAGAAGGGATTGCGGTGTGGCCATCCCTCCTGGGGGGGGTGATTTCTCGCTTTCTGTCTGTCTTTCTGGCGAGTGCATATGCCATATAGCAAAAAACCTCTCCAAAAAATAAAAAAGAGAGAGTCCCTGAATTTTTGAGGATTAAAATATTTTTCAGATGAAATGATACAATTTCTGGGGACTGTTTTAAAATAATCCAGAAATGCAGGGGGCATGGAAAGAAATGTTGGCCAGGAATGAGTAACTGTTGAAACTGGGGGGTCGGGACATATGGGTTGATGCTCTTGTACTCCATACTTTGAAGTCTGTTTGAAATGTTCCATAGTAAAAATAAAAAGTTTTTTTTTTTTTTTTTTTTTAATAAAGTTTCCTTCTTTCACGAGAGAGACACGTACATAAGCACCCTCACCAGGGTCTCATGCTGCAATCCCCCTTACACTCCAGCCTTTCTACCAGACAGGATCATGGGCCTGGTGTGTACAAGTTCATCCAGGAATGGAACCCTGATCCTACATATGGCTCCAGCAATGTGGGTGTCATGCTGCCACTGTACCACCAGGGCTGGGCCAAAAAGCTTTGTTTAGCACCCAGGAGCAGGCAGAGGTACAAGGGTCTCTGTAGAGCTTCTCAGGGCCAGGGGACAGACAGGAGCACAACAGCCGACCTGGCTAATTTGGGGGGTGGGGTGGGAATGAGGGTGCCAGCCCTATCCAGAAGGGGGAACACAGCTAGCTCCCTCCACTGCTACCAATCATCACTGTGAGCGTATAGCCAGATACTGATTTTTTTCAAAAGGAGCTGTGAGTTTGGGTTTTTATGTAAAACTGCCAGATATTTTAATGTTCTAATTAAAAAATATTTTTAAGACACTGTGTAAGCCAAACTCAGCAAGTGGGCCCCAGTTTACCCTAGAGGCAGGCACATGTTTTAATTCAACAGCCATTGTCTGAGCATCTTCACTCGGACCAGCAGCCCTGCACCAAGCTAGGGACCCAGACGGGAATGGGAGCTGCCTCTGCACGTGTGAGACAGAAATACAAATTCCCACCCACTGAGAGGCTGCTCCCTGCAGAGTGCTGTTTTATTATACACGAGTGAGCAAGTGTGGTGAGGGAACCAAGGGGACCCCAGAGCCCCAGGCTGCTCTGGAAACCAGCACACCCTGGATTCCTTGGGGTCTGTCCTGCAGTGCTAGCCTAGTGAGTGCTGCTGAGTGAGCAGGCGTGGGTAGGAATGCACCTTTATTAGTACTGTAATTAAGGAGCACCTTTAACAAGTCTTTAACTGCTCCTGCAAACAGTTCAAAACACCTCCCCTAGGGGCTAAAACACTTTCATGGAATAGCAGGGTCAGCACTGCACGACTTCAACTCTCCCCAAGCTAATTTACTGATCTGATCCAATCCCAGCAGGTTTTCTTTCTTTTTTTAAAAAAATTTGTTTGGTTTTGGTGGACACTGACAAGCTGATTCTCAAATTTGCATGGAAATGAAAAAAGGCCAGAGAATCTTAAAAGAAAAGAACTAGCTGGAGAACTTGGACTATCAGATGCCAAGACAAGATAATAGGAAACAGAAACAGTGTAGCATCTATCTGTGGAGAAACAGAAAATAGAACAATTTAACAAAAGAGTCTAGAGATCCACTCCTACAAATCTGGTCACCTGACATATATCAACAGCGACTCTGAAGCACAGTGGGTAAAGAACGGCTGTTTTCAATAAACCGCACTGAGACAAGGGGAGAAAAACATGAGGGGAATAAAAACAAGTGCTGGGGCCACATGGTAATACGGGGTTAACATATCTGGACCCACATGGGAAAGGTCCTGGGGTTCATGTCACTGCCCCCCCCCAACCCAGCACACTGGGAATGAACATACGGACCCATGACCTGAGTTGGCTAAGGCTGGGGATGGACCAGGTTAAGGTGCTTCTCTCTCTCCATCTCCTTTCCCTCTCAGAATACATAAACTTTAAAAATTAGTCTTCAGAGGACCAAAGGTGGCAAGGTGGTTAAGGCACTGAACTCCCATATGGCAAACCGCGGTTCAAGTCCCAGACCTAACAACCTGCTCTCTCACTTTCCCTCTCTCTCTGGTAAGTGTACGTGCCCTATAGAAAAATTTTAAAAGTAATAATAAATAAATTAAATAAATATTTCTTAAAAAAAAGTCTTTGGGGCTGACTCATGGCCTAGTGATTAAGGGTGCTATGGCCATCTGCCTAGTTTTAATCTTGGACCCGGCAGACTGAGGAACACACTGGCATGTGAATGTACGTCCAAGATCCCAACCAGATGGAGAAATGGAGGAGAAGGAACTGTGGCCCCATCTCAGGAGTGCTTTCTCCTCTGCCTCTGTCTCTCTTTGGCAAGTGCACCGCATCTTTTGGCAAATACATCAACTAATTTCAGGGGGATACATCTAAGTAGAAAGCTTCCAGAGAAGTGAGCCAGGTGGCGGCGCCGTGGTAAAATGCAACGCTCTGTGAGGCTGATCTACATGGGAAGGGTTCGAGTTCTCGTCTGAAGAACTCTGAGTACACCGGGCCCATGTGTGCCCAGGATCAGGACTGGCTGAGGCTGCAGATGGATCACAGTGTCAGGATGCTGTTGGAGGTGCTGCCTTTCTGTCTTTCACTCATGGAAGAAATAAGTAAATCAACTTTAAAAACATTGCAAGGGAGGGGCTGGCAGGTGGTGTGGTGGTTGAAGGCACTGGACTCCCACATGGATGATCACGGTTCAAGTCTTGGACCTGGTGACTTGTCGCTTTCTTTCTTTCTCTCTGTATCTTGCTCTGGTCAAATTAAAGAAAAAAATAATAATAGTAATAACTAAAATAAAGGAAATAATTAAAAAAAAAAAAAGGGAAGGGGATTGGCAGGTGGTGTGGTGGTTGAGGTGCTGGACTCCCATGTGGTTGACCATGGTTCAAGTCCTGGACCTGGTGGCTTGCTTTCTCACTCCTGTCCCCACTCTCTGGTCAAATTAAAATAATAATAAAAATCATAATAATAATTAATAAGAGAAAAGAAAATAATCCTTTATTTTTATTATTTTTTTTACATGAGTTTTGCCAGAGAAAGGCAGAGAGAAAGGGAGAGTGAGAAAGCAAGCTGCCAGGTTTGGGACTTGAACTACAGTCGGCCATGTGGGAATTCCAAAACATTAACCACCATGCCACCTGCTAACCCCAAGAAAATAATTCTTTAAAAAAAAAAAACTAGAAGAAAACATGAAAGAACATCATCATGACCTCAATTCCTAAAACCAAACACAAATGAATAAACCATGAAGACTGAGAGCAACCAAAAGATTGACAAACTGGACTAAGTTTAAAACGTGACCTCCTCCTCATCAAAGACACTATTAAGAGAGTCAAAGGGCTAGCTATGGAGGAGGGGAGATATTTGTAGTACGTCTATCGAAAAAAGAACTATCCCTGACAAATCAACAAGAAGGCTCGTCGAACCCAATGGGGAAAAAACCCAAAAAACAAAAAACAGGCAAAAGTCTTGAACAGCACCTTCACAAATTTAAATGGCCAGTAAATATACGGAAATGTGAAGAGCTTCATCTGTTATCAGAGAAATATAGACTAAAACAAGACTCCCACAAATCCCCCTAGAATGGCCTGTAATCCCATTTGGGGATTTGGGGATGCTGAAACAGGAGAATGTGAGCTTGAAGCTGTCCTGAGCAACATAGTGAGACCATGTCTGAAAAAGAGCGGGGTGTGGCGGCACATGCCTGTAGACCCAGCTATTTGGCAGGGCGATCATGACACTGCAAGAGTCTGTCTTAAAAAAAAAAAAAAAATTGGGGGCCAGCAGGTGGCATAGTAGTTAAGGTGCTAGACTCCTAAGTGGCTGACTGTGGTTCAAGTCCTGGACCTGGTGGCTTGAAATGCATGCTGGGTGTGTGTGCCCCAAATTTAGAGACAAGAACGGAAGGAGTGTGGTGTAGCCATCCCCCACTGGGGGATAATTTCTCACTTTCTGTCTCCCTGTGTCTCTGGTGAGGGTATATACCCTATAGCAAAAAAAAAAAAAAAAAATATATCAATGTGGAGAACACAGTCTTCAGGTGACTAATACCTTAAACAATTTACATATACCTATTCTAGAAGCCACCAGAAACCTGGGCCACATACATTCCTCACACCAAGGCTGTGACTCCCTAGAGCACTCTATGCTGTGGCAGAAATCACCTGTGCTCACTGAAAACACAGGTAGCCAGGGACACTGATGTAGGACGAATAGGAGGTCGAGGCCTGAGGCCCTATTGTACCTCTCTGAGCCTCAGTTTTCTCATCTTTGAAATAGGTGTATTTCAGTGTCTTAAGAGTCTGAAGGAAGCATGACAAAATAGAGAAAACACGGGATGTAGAGCTTGTAGACCTGGGTTCAAAAGCTAGCTCTGCTAACTGTAAGTTAGGTGGCACGGGACAAACTCCTTAACCATTAGCGCCTCAGTCTCCTCACAGGCAAAACAGGGTACTAATGCTTTCCTTGAAAGGCTCTTATAAGACTGTAGGCAGTATTAGTAAGAAGAATAGAAACAATAATACATAACACCTGAGAGTTTAGCATGCCCCAACAACTGAGCAATGTGCTCTACGACAGATTATCTCACTAGATTTCTACCCCTTTATGAGGGAAGTACTATAATTATCTCCATTTTACAGTTGAGGACATGGACTTAGGAAGATTAAGTCACTTGGCTAATACCGCATGGCTACCATGCGACTGAGTCAGGATTCAAACCTTATCATCCAACTTTAGAGTCCAGCACTTAGTCATTTTGCTAAAAATGTTTCCCATACAGCACAGAGAAAACCCCTGGCCACAGCAGGGGTTCAGCATGATCCACAGTGAGGGATGAGAAAGGAAGCTGTAAAGTGTAGGACACCACATACGTATTATGTTAAAATATGATTTACAAGGAAGGAAATATCTTAGAATCAGCACAAATGCTTCTGGACTTAACAGCTCCCACAACCGAGTTTTATGTCAAGTTCACTTTGCAAGGCCAGAGAGGTGACAGTGAGAACTAACGAAACTGGAGGCACCCCCAGGTTCCTCACTGAGGGCGGGGTGGGACTTCTGTTTCACAGATGAGGGAACAAGGCCAGCTAGGAAGCTGAGACTTGTACATGGTCTCCTTATCTTGAATACCACACTTTTTACCAAAAATATCTCCTCAAACCAAGAATGCACTCCTTTATCAGCTCTAGCTGGAATGTGCTGCATCTCAAGCTCAGTTGTCCTTCCTCCGTTTCTATATCTGGTGTTAAGCCTTGGGATGCAGCTGCACATTCCGGGACCTACTCAACACCCCTCCCACTGGACACAGCTGGAATGGAATCCCGCCAGGACGAATTCCTTCTTTCTTAAGAGTTCCCAGAGACTGTGTCTCCAGGCCTGGCCCTGTAGCCCCCCCAGCCACCCAGTGCTGGGCATGTCACTCAGCTTCTCCGTGAGGAGGGACAAGGCCAACTATGCTGCCTAACACACAGCCCTGTTACAGGGAGGCCCTGGTTGGACGAGGCCCATTAAAGCATTCTGCAGGCCGTTCAGTGCATCACCTGCCAGATTCTTGAGTGTAGATGCCTCCTATGGGCTCCTTCGTGGCCAGCATAGCACCTGGCACAAAAGGCACTCAGCAGCTACCTCACATCAGGAACCGTCCCAGGGGTCCATAACCACTGCCTCACTTCATACTCACAAGTACCTGCGATCGGGGTTACTGCCTCCATTCGGCAGATGAGGAAATGGAGGCAGAGTGAGGATAAGGGTTTGCCCAACACTAGACCATAAGCTTGATGAAGACAGGATTCATCTATTTTATTCACAGCTATAACTAAAAATCTTAAAAAGGAGTCTGAGACATGGCAGGGGGGACCTCAGTAAAACTTGCTCTGTGAATTGATGGTGAAGATAAGACTAACCTCAGTTTTTTGTTTTTTGTTTTGGAGAGGTTTTTGCTATAGGGTGCATGCACTCGCCAGACAGATAGAGAGAGACAAAGAGACAGAAAGTGAGAAATCACCCCCCAGGGTGGATGGTCACACCGCAATCCCTTCTCCTCCATTCTCCTCTCGGGATCTTGGGCACGCATGCACACGCACCCGGCGTGAGTTCTAGGCCACCGGGTCCGGGACGCAAACCACAGTCGACTACGTGGGAGTCCAGCAACATAGTCATTATGCTAACTGCTGGTTCCCAATAATTTGTACTCTGTGATAATCTGCTTTAATGCTTGAAGACTAACTTTTCTAGGAGAGAAAGCTGTTACTCAAATTAGAATAGGAATTCAGGTCTTGCTGTGAGCCTATGTGCTTCACCCACCTGGCCTGGAGGTTCTGACCTGACACTGGCCCCACACACTGCACCTGAGACTTGCTGAATCTGCGAATCTGGCCTGGCAGACACCCACCCAAACTGCAGGCCTCTGTAATCTGAGACTAGGGTTAAACAAAGCTAATAAGTAAATGTAAGAAAATGATTCTGGGGCCGGCCATGGTGGCACAGCAGTAATCCAATGCTCTGGGATGCTAGACCCACAAAGGTCCTGGGTTCATATCTGAGGTCTCCCTGTGTATGTTGGGAGCAGACACACATGCCCACAACCCTGGCTGGTTGAGGCTGAGGGTGGATCATAACATGAAGGCCCTATTGGGAGTGCCTTTCTCTCTTCTCTCTCTCCCCTTCTCTGTCTCTCTCTTATGGAAGAAATAAAAAAATAAAATAGGGGGCTGGCAGATAGCATGGTGGTTAAGTGTGCTGGATTCCCACATGGCCAACCATAGTTCAAGTCCCAGACCCTGCAGCTTGCTTTCTCATTCCCCCTACCCTCACAAATAAGTAAATAAATAAATAAAGTTAAATAAAATAATTCTTAAAAAGAATAATAAAATAGGGACCAGCAGTTGGCATAAGGGCTATGTCGCTGGACTCCCATGTAGTCGACCGTGGTTCGAGTCTTGGACCGGTGGCTTAAACTCACGCCAGGTGCATATGTGTGCGGGCCCAAGATCCCAAAAGGAGAATGAAGAAGGGATTGTGGTGTGGCCATCCCCCTTGGGGGGTGATTTCTCACTTTCTGTCTCTCTGTGTTTTTCTGGCGAGCGCACACACCCTATAGCAAAAACCTCTTAAAAAAAAAAGTAAGTAAATAAAATAAATAGACAAAAAGAAAAGAAAATTATTCTGGCTACAAGACCTTAAAGTCTGGAGGATGAGTTCCATGTGTGGCTCAGCAGGAGTCAATCTTGGAGGTCGGGGTGTGGTCACTTAGTCATTCGTTATCATTTCCTCCATACCTACAATCTGTCTACTATTTCCTTAATATGTTTTTATTAATTGATCTTGTTTTTTTTTTTACTTATTCTTAAAAGGAAGCATTATGCGAGTTTACGAAAATCAGCTAAATAAATACAAAGTTATGTTAGTACAGTCAAGCTTGAGATTGTTGTTCCCAAGGCTTTAAGCTTAAGGTTGCTCCTTCATTAAAGAAATAAATTAGCAGATGTGGGAAAGTCATGACATATTTTTTGTGTAAAAAAAAAATGTCATGATTTTCCCAACAACCTAATATTAAAAACTGCGATTCTCCCTGTCAGAGGACTCAAAGAAAATTAAATAGAAATGACTGTCTCACTATGTGGTCTATGCAGCAAAAAGCATCTCCAAGATTCCATCTGCTGAAAAAAAACATAAGGATCACTGGGTCCCGAGTAAAATAAAACCTGGGTTCCAGCTCCGGAGCTGCCATCTGATGGCTAATGCCCTTGGGTGGCTCCTTTAACACCCCTGAGACTTAAGTTCTTTATCTGTGTCTCTACTCTGAATGGTTCCTGTGAAGCTCAACTAAGATGCAGATCTAAAAGAGCCTTATAAGCTCTAACGTGCTGGGAAATATAAGAGATTCTCAAAATGGATTTGAAGTACAGTCTACCCATCAGACAAAACCCAAAACCCAACTAGAAATGCTCGAAGAACCTTGCTTCCATCTTGGTCTGTGCCCCCAGGACAGAACACTGTGTGGAGAGACGAGAGGTGCTCGGGGATGCCCAGGAAGGGGAACAACAACGGGGACGCTGAGCAACGTCACTTACATTGCCTGAATTTTGGTGAACTCAGGGACTTCTTCCTTTTTCTTTCTGAAGAGGAACCAGTAGGTTAGGAGACCCAAGATGAGTGAAAACAGGATCATGTCTGTCATGCTGAAGAGAGATACTTCTTCGGCCACTGTCTCAGACACGGTGGCACTGCTGTCCGCGTGGGAGTCCCCCATACTGATCACAAAACTGTCAGGAGAGAGAAATGGCAGGCATCAGCAGGGAGGACTGGGGTATACCTGGGGTCAGCTGGGGGGCCCACCTGGATGCTTTACTCTGGGACTCATCCATGCCCCGCCCCAGGCTGCAGCAAACGGGCACAGCACTGGGCAGGAGGTGTTTGCTCAGTGAGGTGCCCACCAAGACAGCTGCAGCCTTAGACCAAAATTAACACAGCAAACAGCTTCAGTGGTATCAGCCCCGGTCGTGGTGTGGCCTGGGTACAGGCTGGAGCTGGGTGCAGAACACACTGCAAACTAAGAGTCCTAAGGCTATGGAGTATCCCCCAACCCCACACAACACCAGATGGGGTGATCCATACCAGAGGGGCAGCCACTTCGTGGAAACCCTTTTCCCAGTTGGATGGCAGGCCTGGGTTGCCCCACACAGTGCACAGTGCAAAGGTCTTTAGGATTGGCTCTTGAGTGGCTCCTGGAAAATAACCTCTGAGCCTTGGGATATCCGCCTGATAAGAACGTCTTCATCTACCTGAGACCTTGTATGTGGGTAGCAAATACTAACAGTGAGATTTACAGTGAATGCCTGGTTTGGTACATCTGGGGCTTTGAATCACACTGCACCAGTATGCCAGTTAGGGATGCTGAGGATTCATATACGATACATTTAGAAATGGGGTACTCTTGGCTTACATAACTGTTCCCCAGTAAAAACCCTGAACACCACGTCTTGAGTGAGCATCCATGGCTGGCCATACTTCTACGTGCTGTCATACATCACTGCTCAGAGATCTAAAAGCACAGTCCGTGTGGCTCCCTGGGAAAGCACAGCTGATGCTCACACGTGCTTTCTCCTGGCCTTCACCCTCTCTGTCCTTTCTCTTTGCTGATTTCAGTTTGTGCCCTTTCTCTGGAACTAACCATAATCGGAAGTAGAAAGCTTTCCTGAGTTCCACGAGGAAATCCTCTGAACCAGAGAGGTCCAGGGGACCCCAACTCATCACCCTAGTAATGCTCACCTAGTCCATTCACCTGGCAGGTAGGCAGATCTGATGCAAGTTAACAAAGGCCAGAGCAAGAGTCCCTGACGCCTGAGCATTCCACTTTAGCCTTTAGCACGAGGCTGGGCTCAGCTCTGGGATCTGGAATCTGGAATCATTCCATTTTCTAATCACAGTTATTACCCAAGTGGTTGCTTTCACCACAACCAGCGCCCAGACTCACTCATTTTTTTTTGGAATGCCTTGGTCCTATCTAACAATTCTGGCAGTGGAAGGTTGCTTCATATCTGACTCCCCCTAACTGTCACTGCCTCCAGGAAAACACCGGGTCAGCCCCGAAACAGCTGAAGTGTCCAAGGGCTCTGGGCCTCCTGGAAATTCAAAATAGGTCCTCAAGCTAAGGTCTTTGCTTTCTCATTAATTTGGGTGCTTGTTTAAAAATCACAGTTGCCAGCCTCTCCCCCTCGAGATCAGATGGGGACCACAGCTTTTTGCACCACTGGGGAAACTAACAAGCAAGGAGGGGAACAGGTGCTGCCTGCTTTGCATGTGGTTCACGAGAGGCGGGGCTTGGCCCCGAGGCCCCAGTGGCGCCTTAGTGCTGGACTGGAAGTACAACAGGATCAAGAATGTTCCCAGCAGCCTTGACTTTGAAGCAAACAACTTCTGTTCCCTCCTCCCCCCAACCAGAAGAGGTTTTTGCTATCGGACGCATGTACTCACCAGAAAGACAGAGACAGACAGAGAGGCAGAAAGTGAGAAATCACCCCCCACCACATTCCTTCTCCTCCATTCTCCTTTTGGGATCTTGGGCACACACGCACATGTGCACAGTGTGAGTTTAAGCTGCTGGGTCCGGGACTGGAGCCATAGCTGACTATGTAGGAGTTCAGCAATATAACCATTATACTCTCTGCTGGTCCCAAAATCAAACAACTTCTGAGAGCCTGAACTGCAAACGAGCTGGGGAAAAGGGCCTGGTGATTCTCTTAAAAGCCAAGGTCTTGGGCAAGCAGGTGGGGAATCTGAGGCTCCAGGGGAGTGAGCAGCTCGTGTGAGGGACAAACCTAGAAAGGGGCCCCAGCTTCTCCCAGAGGATGGCTGTGTTCACACCCACCTACTCAGTAGACCACAGGACCCATGTCTCTCCCCCCATTGTGTGTGCTTCTTGGGGGGAGAACAGGCTGTTAGGCACCTCTTTGACTGGCACAGGGCAGGAAATGGAGGACTGCTGGCTAGTCAGAAGAAAGTGAGGCCTAGAGGAAATCCTCAACCCTTTGCCTCTCACACAGGGCTGGAGCCATGAATAGGCCCTGGTTAAGCCACTCAGACGGTCCTTTTCACACTGAAGCATGCATATACGCTCAGATGGCTCTGCAGCCTCACTTCGACCCTCTCTCCAGTTCGCACTCTGAAATCCCACCCTGAGCTTGTCAAGTGGCAGAGGTAGTTTTCTCTCCCTGCCTCCTACTCATTCTTCAGATAAGGTCTGTTTTGTTTTGTTTTTACTTAAGAGAGGTTTTTGCTATCGGATGTGTACACTTGCCAGAGAGAAAGAGAGACAGAGAGACAAAAAGTGAGAAATCACCCCCCAGGGGGAATGACCATACCGCAGGATCTTGGGCACGCACGCACACGTGCCTGGTGTGAATTTAAGCTGCCAGGTCCAGGACTGGGACCATCCTTTCCATGAGGTGCAGCTTCTTAGCATATCATCTAGGCTCAACCAGTAACTACTTAGGGAATGAAGGAAGGGAGTAAATAAAGTGATTACAACACAAGCAATGTAAAATGTGCATGAATCAATGACATGAAGCATGAAGACTGGAAAGAATGTTGAGTTTGGAGCATGCCTATCTGGCCACCCTCTAGGATGGCTCCCAGACTTTCTTAGATCACGTGGTTCCTGGTTTCTCAGCAAACAGGTTATGGTATCCCTGGGCCAAAAGAAATGCCTAATAGCTCCATGTATGGAGCAGTTAGGTGCAAACGCTCCCTGCAAATCCAGCTTTGCAAAGACACAAGGTCACTGGAAAGAGGTCATCATGATCCAGGCTGAAGTGCAGCCTCCCCAAGTTCATATTTTGCGTGGAGTGCACAGAAGAGTCTCTCATTGCCTGTGACAGATGTGAGTTTCACCTCTGAGAGTTTGCTGCAGTTTGGAAGCCACCTCTGGTATGTGACATACTAAAATGGGAAAATCTCAGACACCCTGTCCTATGTGTCAGAGAGTGGCAAGGGTGACCACATGTTGGTCTGAGGTCCCCAAGCCTTCCGAGGCAACTCTGGGATCTCATCTAATCCTTCTGCCTAGGCTGGGTCTTTAATCTGTGATTTTTTTCTTTCTACCTTCAGCAAAAAGGATCACAAGACAAACAGAGCTTGTAGGGTCAAATGTGACATTTGTTAGCAATAGCCAAAAAAAAGGGAAACTAAAAAAATGACTGGGCTCTTCCCATAGCCCTGACACTTGGACAAATCTCTTACCAATAGCAGGCTGTGAAGTTCTCATCTCAATCTTTTTAAAAAAATAATTATTGGGGGCCAGTAGTTGGTGTAATGGCTATGTCACTGAACTCCCATGTAGTCAACCATAGTTCGAGTCCCAGACCCACTCATGCCGGGTGTCTGTGCATGCCCAAGATCCTGAGAGGAGAATGGAGGAGAAGGGATTGCAGCATGCCATCCCCCTGAGGGGTGATTTCTTGCTTTCTGTCTCTCTGTGTCTTTCTGGCAAGTGCATGCACCCTATAGCTAAAACCTCTCAAAAAAAAAAAAAAAAAGAATGATTTTATTTCTATTTGTTATTATTATTACTTAATTTGACCAGACAAAAACAGAGAAAGAGAAAGGGAAAATGAGAAAGCAAGTTGTCAGGTCCAGAACTTGAACTGCAGTTGACCATGTGGGAATCCAGAGCCTTTAACCACCATACCACTTGTTGGCCCCTAAAATAAGTAAGTCTTAAAAAAAGATTAATAATAATAAATTAAATTAAATCAATTTTTAAAATAAAAAAAGAAGGAACCAGCAGATTGTGTAATGCTTATGTCACTGGACTCCCATGTAGTTTACCATCGTTCATTTCTCAGATCTGGCAGCTTAAAACTCACTCCGGGCACATGTACGTGCATGCCCAAAATCCTGAGAGAATGGAGAAGGGACTAAGGCATGGCCATCCCCCCTGGGTGATTTGTTGCTTTCTGTCTCTCCGGTGAGTATGCACACCCTATAGCAAAAATCTCTCTCAAAATAAATAAATAAATATGCAGATCTAATTTAATCTTTTATCGTAAATTGCCTCTTCATAAGAATTTTCATTTTTATTATAAAATACTGTATCTATTTGTGTATTATAAAATACTGTATCTATATGTGTGTGTTTTTGCAAGGAAAAACAATGTAGTCATCCCTCAGTATCCACAGGGTATTGGGTCTAGGATCCCTGCAGATATCAAACTTCAAAGATGCTCAAGTCCCTAAATATAAAGTGGTATAGAGTATTTGCATGACCTAAGCTCATTTTCCCATATCACCTCTGAATTACTTATAAAATCTAATACAATGTAAATGCTATGTAAATAATTGTTTAGGGCATGACAATAAGAAAAGAAAGTTCTGTACATGTTCGGTGCAGATTTAAAACTAACTACAAAGTACACAACAGCAATAACAGAATATTTCAAATCTATGGTTTGTTGAACAGGTAGATGACAAACATACAGATACAGAAGGTATTTCAATGGCTGGCCAGTCCTGACAATACAACAGGGTAAAGGGCAATATGTTCAGGCCAGGGGCACTGATAGGAGCTTTGTCAGCTTCTGAAGGGGAAAGTGAGACAAAAAACAGAAAGGCTCTGTTTACAACATTGGAGTAGAAGGTCATCCATCTTCCAGGAAATATTTCTGCTTTGTATTTACCGATGCAACTTCTGGTAAGTACACAAGACTAAACCACCACCCAGCACTGACGTTAGAGTGAGTCTGCCACCTGAAGCAAAGAAGTAACAGGAAGGAAGGAAGCAGGTAACTTAGTTGGCCCCTTCAGCAGGGGATGCCCCTTAGCATCCCTCAGCAGCAGTCGCTGTCCACACACAGATGCCTAAATAGGGTCTGGTGTCTACCTGCATCTGTAGGGGAACAGGGTCTGCTCAGGTTCATAAACCTCTGCCAAAGTTTAATGGCTTCAAGATGAGGGAAAACTCTCATGAAAACAAACCTTACTGTTGCCTGATAGCTCAATATCCAGAGACTAAGAGATGCTCAGGGACAAGTATGTCCCCAAGGCACTGTTAAAAAGTAGTGCTGCAAAGTACACCTCAAACCAATTCCTCTACAGCTGGAGTATCCAGAAAGTTTATTATCTAAACTAAGATGTTAATGACATGGCTTTTTTTTTAGGTTTAGGGTCTGCTCAGCTTCTTGAATCTATACATTTACGCCTTTTGCCAAATGTGGGAACTGCTCAGCCATTATTTCTTGGATATTTTCCAGCACTATCCACTTTCTCCTCTCCTTCTGGGACTATGATGTCATTGTTAGATTTTGTTGTTATTGTTATTAGTCCCACTAGTCTCCAAGGCTTTGTTTTTCAATCTGAATTTTCTTATTCAGATTACACTATTTCTTTTTTAAAAAGAATTATTTATTGATTCTATTTATTATTATTATCTAATTTCCTTAGGGAGCATGCACTCATGGGAGAAAGGGAGAGGGAGGAAGTGAGAAACCAAGACGCCAGGTTCAGGACTTGAACTGCAGTCAGCCATATGGGAGTCCAGTGCCTTAACCACCATAACACCTGCTGGTCCCAGAATAGATCTTTTTGGTTTTTTTTTTTTTTTTGGAGAGGTTTTTTGTTTTTTTTTTTTTTTTTTTTTGGGGAGGGTTTTTTTTTTTTTTTTTTTTTTTTTTGCTATAGGGCGCTTGCGCTTGCCAGACAGACAGAGAGAGACAGAGACAGAAAGCAAGAAATCACGCCCCAGGGGGGATGGCCACGCTGCAATCCCTTTTCCTCCATTCTCCTCTCGGGATCTTGGGCGCACACGTGCCCGGCGTGAGTTTTAAGTCACTGGGTCCGGGACGCGAACCACGGTCGACTACGTGGGAGTCCAGTGACATAGCCATTACGCTAACTGCTGGTCCCCAAGGATCTTTTTTATAGCTTGTGTGATTCCAACACCTGTGTTGTCTTCATGCTGGTGGCTGTTGACACCATTTAAATTGGGATTTTCCTGGGCTTCGAGGGTGATTTTTATTACATCCTAGATATTTTGAATACTAGACCCTGAATCTTTTTCTTTTTTTAAAGAATTAATTAACTTTACTTTTTAAAATTTAACTTTTATATATTGATTTATTTTATTTATTTTTTAAAATTATTTTTATTAGCTTTATTTATTTTAATTTGACTAGAGAGGGACAGAGTGAGAGAGAGAGGGAAAGCGAGAAAGCAAGCCACCAGGTTCAGGACTTGATCTACAATCAACCACGTGGGAATCCAATGCCCTTAACCATCATGACACCTGCCAGCCCTTGTATTTATTTTTAATTTGACCAGAGAAGGGACAAAAAGAGAGTGAGAGAACGAGGGAGAGAAAAGAGAGAGGGAAAGTGAGAAAGCAAGCTGCCAGGACTGGGACTCAAACCAGTCGGCCGTGTGAGAGTCCAGCGCACCTAACCAACCACATCACCTGGCAGCCCTTATTTATTTATTGATCTAACTATCTATCTATCTATTTATTTATTTATTTAAATTTGACTAGAGAGGGATAGAGAGAGATAAGAGAGAGAGCGAGTAAGCTTCCAGGTCTGGGACTCAAACTGCAGTCAGCCATGTGGGAGTCTAGCACCCTTAACCACCACGCCACCTAGCAGCCCTTATTTATTTATTTATTTATTTATTTAAATTTGACCAGAGAGAGACAGAGTAAGAGAGATAGGAGAAAGAGCAAGTAAGCTTCCAAGTCCGGGACTCAAACTGCAGTCAGCCATGTGGGAGTCTAGTCACCCTTAACCACCACGCCACCTGCTGGCCCCATAAGTAAACTTTTCTTTTTTAAGAATTATTTTATTTAACTTTATTTATTTATTTTAATTTGACCAAAGAGGGACAGAGTGAGAGAGAGAGTGTGAGAAAGCAAGCTGCCAGGTCCAGGACTCAAACTATAGTCAGCCATGTTGGAGTTCAGCACTCTTAACCACCATGCCACCTGCCAGCCCTGATCCTGAATCTTTTTCAATCTTCCCTTTTTTTTAAAATTTTGCCAGATGGGGACCAGCAGATGGTGTGGTGGTTAAAGGTACTGAACTTCCACATGACCAACTGTGATTCGAGTCCCGGACCTGGTGGCTTGTTTTCTCACTTTCTCTCTCTTGCGCACATGCGTGCACTTGCACTGTCCCTCTCTGGTCAAATTAAAATAAAAAAGCTTAAATAAAATGATTCATTTAAAAAAGTAATTTTTGCTAGGTGGTATACACACTCACCAGAGACAGACAAAAAAGGGCAAGTTAAAAAGCATCCCTCCCACCACGCACCAGTGCCATGCCACAATCTCCTTTCCTCCATTTCTCCTTTCAGGATTTTAGGCATACACTGAATTGAGTGTGTTTCTCAAGCTGCTGGATCCCAGACTCAAACCATGTAGCTGGACATGTGGGATCCAGTCACCTTAACTACCATGCCACCAGCCAGCCTTCAATCTTCTCTTTTAGCAGTTCTCCTCTGTCATCCTGCTAGTGGTGAGGAAGGTACCTGACTCATTGCTGTCCGGTGGGAGTTCAGTCTCTGCACTAGGCCTCACCTGACAAGCCCTAATTAGGAGGAGAAGGGTGTCCCACAGGGCTTCCATTGACACCTCAGGATGGGGGCACCTTGGAATAGAGAGGTGGTAGGAAGTCCTGTCTTCCAGTAGGCTTCCTCAGTCATCATGATCCAAGGGAAGTAGGTTTCCTTGCTGTCTCAGGGAGTTAAGAGTTCCTGGCTCTTGACGAGTGTAAAAATGTTGCCAGTATCGCTCAGTTATTTATTTAAGGAATCGATACAAGTTTGATGTGACTAAAGAATTAGCATGAACAACTACAAGAAAGAACATTTTCAAAAAAGTCGAGAAAACAGTAGTTTAATACATCCTGACATGGAACCTGCTAATATGTACCATAACTGACGGTGGTCAAAAAATGTTGTCTGTCTGTCTATCTATCTATTGAGCAGAAAAAGGGTTAGACAAATTTACAAAGCCTGTAAAAACATGTGATTATTCACTATATTATTCATCAGCAGATACAACACAGAAAATATTTTAATCTTTTTTTCTGTTACTGGATCACAAGTGTCAACAGTGAATTTTATTTGCTTATGGACTAAGCCATTGTCAGGTCTGTCATTTTTTGTCAAAAATAGTAGCTATCTTAACTGTGCTACCATAGAGCAGTTCAACGGCTTGGTGGTGGTAAAGTTTAGTGTGACTATTTTGAGCTCATAGTTGATACTGAAATTGTTCTAAGCAAGAAGAAATGCCCTCAGCCACTATTACTGAATACTAAATAGCTTAGGAAATAAGCTTTTGCTGCAGACTTGATGTTTTTTAATGAGGCCAATCTAAAATTATAAAGCAAAACATATACTGTGGTAAAGTTAATTTCAATGAAACTAACATGGAATCACAAATAATATCAAGCTGATTTATACAATTCCTGGATTATCAAGGGTAAAACAAGAAGTGAGATCTCCATTGCCACAAAATTTTGTTCATTTTTTTAAGCTCAAACCATAGTTACAGCAGTGTTTTTCAGATCCTGATTAAAGTGTAAAGGAAATTCACATATTTAAGCATTCATTTAACTGCAAGAGAAGAGCTTACATCTAACTCTCAATTGGAAGTGATTGAGCTGCACTGTAATAACATGCTAACAGCCAAATATCAAAAGGATGCCCTGGGTCAGCTGGTGGTATGGTGGTTAAGGTGGCTGGATCCCAAATGGCCAAGTGCATGGTTCCAGACCTTGGCTTAAAAAACACACTGGGTACATGTGTGTGCGTGCCCAGGGACAGAGAAGTGGAGAAGGGATTATGGTGTGACCATTCCCCATGGGGGTTGCTTTCTCAATTTCCCTGTCTTCATCAAGTGCACACACCCTCTCATAAGCTAAAAATAAATAAATAAATAATAAATAAATAAATAAAAGGAACAAAACAAAAACAACAACAACAAAAAGGAGACCCTAGCAAATTTCTATAAATGCTACCTTCCAGAGATTCATTTGGTCTATTAAAATTATGTTTTATGAGCCAGCCAGTGGCATAGTAAAGGCTGCTGGATCATACATGGCCAACTGTGCAGTTCGAGCCCCAGACCCAGCAGTTTGAGAAACAAAACATCAGGTGTGGGTGCACATGGCCAAAACCCTGACAGAAAACTGGAGAAGGGATTGTGGCATGGTCATTCCCTCTGGAGAGCACACATACCCTGTAGGAAAAAAATTACATTTATAGACTGATACCATTATTTGCAGTACCTATTAGTATGAAAGACATTTCAAAGATGAAACATGTAAAACTACATTACAGATCAGGACCAGCAGGAAGTGTGGTGGTTAAGGTGCTGGACCCTCACACATGGCTGACCACAGTTCAAGTCCCGGACACTTTGGCTTGGGATCTTGGACATTCTCTCTTCTATGTGCATGTATTTGTTCAAATTATAATAAATGAATGAATAAAAATTAAATAATTATTTAAAAAACATTATAGATCAGCGCTAACATAACTGATTTTGATAAAAACACTAAGCAAAATGTTACCCTCACAAAGTAAGTCCACTCTTATTAGTAGACCTGTATTTCAGAAATGATACTCAATTGTTATTATTATTATTTGTATTTTGTTAATAAAAAATGTTGTGGAAGTTTGTGTTTCTTTTGGTATATAAGTATTAAGATAATATCCTAGATTTTTTTTCTTGGCCTGCAAAGCTTCAAAATTTTATTACCTGGCCTCTCTTACAGAAAAAGTTTACTGATCTTGGCTCTACATAACCAAAGCATACCTAGTTAACTGGGCTATGAACTGAAGTCTGGATCCTGCTGGGTCTGGAAGCAACATGGAAATAACCACCAAGGACCATACCCAGCTCTAAAACTCTAAGCTGGCAAGGAAATACTTCTGAAATAGGTTAAACATTTTCCTGCTGTCTTTCTAGAGTCCATGGCAAGCACCTTTTCTAGGTCACACAACCATTTATGTCAATGTGCAATGTACTTAGGGCCTAACGAGGTAGGGAAGGCTGCTTGATCCACACAGAGAGAACCCAGACTGTGGGCTCTCAGGCTCTTGCATCTGAAGGACGTTGGCATTGTTGTGAGCCTTTTTTAAAATTTAAGTTTCTTTTTTTTTTCATGAGAGTGAGAGACAAACAGAGTGAAATACAAACATCCTCAACATAGTCACATCATGATCCCCCCGCCCACCCCATGATTTCCATTCCCCAGTGACCCTGGATCCGCGAAAGACTAAGATTCAGATCCCAGGTTAACCTGTGCATGTGGGGTATATGCACCTATAATCCTGGCTGGCTGGGGAGCTGGAATCCCTTCTCCTCCACTCTCCTCCTGGGATCTTGGACATGCATAAACACGTGCCTGGTGTGAGTTTTAAGCCACCAGGTTCAGTACTGAAACCGCAGTAGACTACATAACCATAATGCCTCCTGCTAGTCACACCACCCACCCCCTGCATGGCTCCTATTCTTAATAGCTTATGGTTTGGAGTGGGTTGTAGAAAATGTTCAGGTACACATACATCACGGCAAAGTGCATGCCTCTCTCCCTCTTCTATCTACTCATCTAGTAAACAGCAGGGGGGCACCCGCTGCACACCAGGAACGACCTGTGTGGATTCAGATGGGAACCCTACTACCATACTTCAAGGGGCTCTCCACCTACGCAGAGACTTCAAAAAGTTCATGGAAGTGCTGGGCCCCGTAGTGCAGTGGTTAAGCCCCATGCATAGGAAGTCGGATCTCATATGGCTGACAGTGTTTTAAATCCTGGCCCCAAAAGCTTGAAAAATATGCGAGGGGTGTGTGTACTCCAAATCCCAACAGGAGGAAGAAATGGAGAAGATGGGATTGTGGTGTGACCATGCCAAATTGGGAGGTGCTTTCTCTATCTAAATCCTCTCATCAGTGTACATGCTCTCTGACAACAGTTTATGGAAAAATGCAATTAAAGTATGAGTTCATTTGGGTGTAAAAATTTTTGAAATTTTGAAATTTTCATATTTACTTTCCACAAGATTTTTGAAGACCCTGCACACTGGGAATGGCAGACATATCCCAACAGTCACAATACCACGGGGAGGTCGGGGCAGGGAAAAAGAGAGCTTTGAGGGTAAGGGCAAGGTGGTCCTAAGGAATCAAGGAAAGGGTACTCAGGGGCCAGTTACCGAGTTGGATTGTGAAGAATTACCAGCGTCCTCCAGTCAGATCAGGAGATAAGAGAAGTTTCTAACAGAGGAAGCACGTACCAACGCCTAGAACACAAAAGAGCAGACTGCAGGGACCAGCAGTAAGCGTAATGGCTATGTCGCTGGACTCCCATGTAGTTGACCACGGTTCAAGTCCCAGATCTGGTAGCTTAAAACTCACACCAGGCGCGTGTGCGTGCGTGCCCAAGATCCAGAGAGGAGAATAGAGGAGAAGGGATTGCGGTGTGGTCATCCCTCCTGGGGGGTGATTTCTCACTTTCTGTCTCTCTGTCTTTCTGGAGAGCACACGTGCCCTATAGCAAAAACCTCTCCCCCAAAAAAGAGCATACTGTAGAATCTGCTGTGCTGAAGCGGTGTGTAAAGGGATGCATTTTTGCATGTGAGGGTATATGGGTGGTAAGGAAGAGACAACCTTCTAAAAAGAACTGAGATCAGTATGCCAAGGGCCCAGGAGCCTTGCAGGCCAGTGTGATGCCTTTGGGTTCTGGGTAGTTGGTGACAACATCCAGGTAAGGGGGTGGTATGATTAAAACACTGCAATAGTTGGGAGCCAGACAATGGCACAGCACTAACACAACACTCTTGTGAGGCAGACAGATCCATGTGTGAAGGTTCTAGGTTCACATGGAGGCCTCCCTAAACACCCCAGGCATGAGTGTACCTGTGACTGGGGACAGGCTGAGTGTGGACCATGGTGTCAAGACCCTGTTAGAGGTGCATCCTCTCTCATGCAAGATAGAAAGAAATGAACTCAAAAACAAAACAACAAAAACACTGCCCTAGGAAGGTAATGCTGACCAACAGTGCATGCATCTTCAACAACGGTCACAGGGCCTGACCAAGAGGTCACAGGGCCTGACCAAGGTGTCCCAGAGAACATTCTCCGCAGCAGATACTCAGATGCCCCCAGCTGATGCCCTTTCCCCAACATAACATGGCTCAATTTGGAAACACATGACCGGCATGTGTCTGACGCAATGCCACAAAAGAGGAAGGCAGTCACTAAAGCGATGGCTGTAGAAGAATGACTCAGCAGCACAGGCCAAAAGCAGGTATTACTCAGCACAAGTGGATCTGACCACAGCCACAGGGCTGACCTTGCAGCTGCAGCTGCTCAGGCTTGCTTCTATAGGCATCTCCTTGGCCTTGGCCACCTGGTCTGAACCCCCAAAACCCACAGCTCCCCTAAGCTCTGGGCAGTGTGCTCCAAGGCAGTTCATGGATATAACTCAATAACACTATTATCTAACTGACTGGCCTTTTTAACTCAACTAATTTTGAATAAAAACATGAAAAAGAGAAACACAAAGCTAGGGGACTGGCCTTAGCTTCCTCAAGTCTGGTTCTGCCTCCAGTGCATGTGCAGGAACAAGGGACGAGGGTCTGGGGAGAACACCTGAGAGCAATCAGAACCTTCCACATGGGGAGGTCACAGCGTGTTACAGTTCACATGGCGTGACCACGGCAACAAGTCTGCAGCACAGACAGTGTCACTCCCCAAACTCCTGCAGAAGAGAATGGGAGGGCCCTTGTCAATTTGGCTTCCTCCAAAGTGAATGCACACTGAGGGTTCATTAGAAGAGTTACAAATACTCATGCCGGGTGCGTGTGCGTGCGTGCCCAAGATCCCGAGAGGAGAATGGAGGAGAAGGGATTGCGGCGTGACCATCCCCCCTGGGGGGTGATTTCTCGCTTTCTGTCTCTGTCTCTCTCTGTCTGTCTAGTGAGCACACACGCCCTATAGCAAAAACCTCTCCAAAAAAAAAAAGAAGAGTTACAAATAGGCTCCAACCTTAGCAACAGAGATAAACTAGAACACAAGCAAAAAGGAGCCCCAGGATGGAGAGCTCCCCACTTACATGGGAAACAATAAAGGAAGTGGAAATAGAGATGTTTACCCTAAAGAAAAGAAGATCAGGGGTAGCTGATTCCCTACTTTGGATGATCAGAAATCTGAGAGAAGAGAGAGGTATGAAGTAGGGAGGTGTCATAGGACAGAGATTTATATGCTCTCCGAGCCAGAACTTTCTGACAAAAGTGTCTGGGAACAGAACCGGCTCTTGTGATGCCTGGCTCCCCATCACAGGTGTGTCAGTGGATGGCTGGGTAACATGGGTTTTGCAACAGAGTTCCTGCACCCTGACAGCCTGGACACAGTCCTACCAAAAGAAGATCTATTCAGTAGAACTGGCTGGTGACAATGCCAGGGAAAAACCCCACATCTCTGGTCCGAGTTTATGCTTAAAGACCAATGCTTGGATCTTCTTTGATCCCTCACACACACACACACACACACACACACACAAGCTGTCAGACAGTGGACACAGTGCCACACAATCCCACAGCTGACTGTTAAGGACTTGGGCAAGAGGTGGCCCCCTGAAAAGGCAAGAAAGGAGAAGGACAAAATCTATTTAAAAACTGGCCCAAACACAGCACTGGGCTTTTCACTTTTCAGCTTTAACAAGGAGATTTCTCAGACTCCTGGCTTGCCAAAGCACACCACCATCACGCCACCATTATGTCTTTTCAAACCCAACTAAGTCTCCATAGCAAAAGTTGCTATTCCCTAATAGTATTTTCACGGCCCCTTCTGGCTTGAGGAGAAAGAGCTCAGTATCTGTAAACCATGGCACAGAGGAAAAGGAATTGTAGACTCAGGACTTCCTGCCCAGGTGCCTCAACAACCATTTCTACGGAGTGGTATTCACCACCTAATGTCCAAGCCTCCCATTGCTTAAATGTTCTGAAGGGATGAAAACTTGGGCCAGCACCTGACAACTCACATAGCTACTGGGTTGTTGGAAAAGTCATGATGCATTTTTGCACAGAAAAAATAAACCATGACTTTTCCAACAACCCAATATTTTCTCTCTACAATTCTCCTTCATTTCTCCCATACACGAATAATAAACATATACATAAGTATACTCATACCAAAAGTAGATAAAATGTACTCTATTTTTAAAGTATTTTTTCCTGTTGCTGGATGATCCCTTAAAATATCTTCTTTGGTTGCATAATAGTCTACTGATTTGATGGGCCATTATTTATTTCTTTATTCTTTATCTACTAAAATATTTTTAGTCACTCAAATATAGGCCAGACCTTGGTCTGGACATGAGTTAGAAAAGGCGTAAGAACATGGCCCTGCTGTGTAGAAGTCAAATCTGGGGAAGGAAGCAGGAAATGTTGCAATCAAATGTGAATACTGCTCTAAAATGAGTGTTTACCAGATACTGTGGGAATAGGAGGAAACGACGAGAAACCTGCCCCATGGAAGTGGGGAAATACTCCACATACAGGCTATTTGCTCAGCATAATTTCAGTCTTTCATTTTGCTTAGTAACAGTAGTTCTAAATGCCCACTACTATAAGTAGACACTGGGCCTGGCACTTTTGGGGTGTATGTTCATGTCTCAGCTGCTCTAAGCTAAAGTTATCTTCTTCTAAATGACAAAATCAAAGCTCAAATCAGTCTGGCAGTATGCTGAAGGTCACGCTGCTAGTAAGTGGTGGAGCTTGAATAAAAATGTTTGTCTATTTTTCAAGTTCACTCTGACCTCCTCCCTAAATAACATGAAGAAAATCATCTTTAGGGTCTGGAAGGTAATGCAGCAGTAACATAAAGCTCTGTGAGGCTGACCTATATGGGAAGGTTCTGGGTCTGTGTCCAGAAACCTCCCTGATATGGTGGGTGGTGGCATCAAGATCATATAGGAGGGGCCAGCAGGTGGTGTGGTGGTTGAGGGCGCTGGACTTCAACATAGCTGATTGTGGTTCAAGTCCCAGACCTGGCAGGTTGTTCTCTTTCTCTCTGTCCCTCTCTGGTCAAATTTAAATAAATAAAAAATTAAATAAAATAACTCTTTAAAATTTTTGTTTTTTTAAAAAGACCCTATTGGAAGTGTCTATCACTATTTCTTTTGCAGAAGGAAGGAAGGAAAGGAGAAAGGAGGGAAGGTAGGTAGGTTAGGTAGGTTGGTTGGTTAAAAAAAAAAAAAAGAAAACATCTTTAGACAAATAGCTTTTCTTTTTTTGAAAAAAAATCTTTATATTCTAAACTGCATTTAAATTTTTATGATTCTTGATGTATAAGTACTTTTGAATAGGATTAACCTCTAGCTAGACTGACTAGAAAAGAAGAAGACAGAAATTATCACTAAAGAAAAGAATGGGGGAACCAGCAAATGGCATAATGGCTATGTCACTGGACTCCCATGTAGTCGACCACAGTTCAAGTCCCAGACTCGGTGGCTTAAATTCATGCCGGGCGCATGTGTGTGCGTACCCAAGATCCCAAGAGAAGAATGGAGGAGAGGGACTGCAGTGTGGCCATCCCCCCTGGGGGTTGATTCTTGCTTTCTGTCTGTCTTTCTCTCTCTGTCTTTCTAGCGGGTGCACGCGCCCTACAGCCAAAACAAAACTCTCAAAAAAAAAAAAAAAAAAAAAAGAAAAGAAGGAACATCATTAGATTCTATAAACATTAAAGGGTCAATAAGGGAAATTATTAACTATGCCAACACTTGATAATTTAGATGAAATGGATAATTTTTGTTTGGTTCTGTTTTGTTTTTGCTATAGAGCATGTGCGCTTGCCAGAGACAGAGAGCAAGAGACAGGGAAAGTAAGAAAGCATCTCCCCCCACACACACACACCCTCCCAGGGAAGATGGCCATGTCTCAATCCCTCCTTCTCCTCCATTCTCCTCTTGGATTTTTGGTACACGCCCAGAGTACTTTTCAAACTGCTGGGTCTAGGACGCGAACTGTGCAGTTAGCCACCTTAACTACCATGCCACTGGCTGGCCTGAAATGGACCCATTTTTTTAAACATTTTTTTTTTCCCAGAGGGCATGGGCTCTTGCTGGAGAGAGGAGGGGGGGAAGACAGAGAGAGAGAGAGAGAGAGACAGAAAGCACTCCCCTTCCCCATGAGGAATGATCAAATCACAATCCCTTTCCCCCTTTCTCTCTCTCTCTTTTCAAAATTTTAGGCACACATGTACATGTGTCCACCATGTTCTTGAAGCCTTGATTCTGGGACTTGAATCATGCAGTCAGTCATGTAGGATCTAGCCATCTCAATCACCAAGCCACAGGTTGGTCTAACAAAATTCTTAATAGGCAGAAACTACCAGAGCCCATCCAAGAAAATCAGATAACCTGAATAGATCTCTAGCGAATCATCTGAATAAGGACTTAAAATTTTACCTAAAATAAACTCTAGGACCAGATGCTTCATTGGCAAATTTTATTAAACACTTAGGGAAGAATGAATACTAATTCTACACAAACTCTTTCAGAAAGTAGAAGAAAAGACTGCCCAACTCATTTTATGAGGCCTGTATGGCTGATACTAAAACCAGACAATGTCAGAACAAAAAAGCAAATGACAGGCCAACATGTCTCATGAACACATTAAAATCCTCTAAAATGTTAGCAAATCAAATCTAACAATATATAAAAAGGATACCATATCACAACCAAGTGCAGTCTATTCCAAGAATACAAGGTTGGTTCAATACTCAAAAAAATTGAGATCAAACCACAGCTGGCCATGTGGGAGTCCAGCACCCCTAATCATCATGCCACCTGCTTGCCCCATGACAGTCAGATCTTTGTTTCTAAACCATTCTCCATCAAAAGGAACCAGGGCTCCTTGAAGACATGGATGACCCCAAAACTGAGACAAGAAAAGTAGTAGATGAATTTAGATCATCAAGACTAAGGAAGTGCATAAAAAATGATGAAGATATATCAAAAGATGGGTCTACTTGAAGGGGTTCCCATTGGCCCAAACTGGAACACATGAGTATCAAAATATTAATAATTAACATTAGCAATGTATTATAACAGAATAACCCATAACTAATAAATACAAAAGAAATGAAGGACTTAGAAAATCACCAATTAGCAACCACAACAAAAACCATTGCTTCAGATAAGAATCATGAATGTTAAAACTTGTGGATAGGGGCTGGCAGGTAGCATGGTAGGTAAGGCATTGCACTCCCACATGGCCAACTCTGGCTCGAGTGTAGGACTTGGAGGCAGGCTTTTTACTTTTCTTTTCTCTCTCTCTCTGCCTGCTTCTGGTCCAATTTAAAAAATAATAATAATAAATAAAATTAAATAAATAATTCTTTTAAAAAGTTTGTGGATAAAAGTTTGATGAGAAACTTAACTACAAAAAGAGAAACAGACTTGTACAGGGGAAAATTTGCCTGACATTAACATTACCAAGTGATGAAAGTCAACAGCTGCAATAGTTGGACAAAATGACATCATTCACTACCCAATAAGGAGCACCCTGGACACAACGCCATTTCTGTGATAACTCACCAAAGACCCATAATCTAAATTTTATCATGAGAAAACGTCAGGCAGATCAAACTGAGAGACATTTCACAAAGAAATGGCCTGACCTTTTGAAAACATAACAAGGCCATGAAAGGCAAAGAGAGCATAGGAACTGCCCTAGATCAAAGGAAAAACAAAGAAGTTATAGTTCAATACAACATGATATCTTGGACCAGGAAAAAAGATTTCTTCTGCTACAAAAGATATTAGCGGCAAAATCTGAATACACTAGATGAGTCCATATGGTGTATCCACATAATTTCCTAATGTCGATCACTGTTCTATGTTATATGAGAAAATGTTCTTAAATTTTAGAAAACCTACACTAAAATACTTAGGAGTAAATGAGCACATATTTGCAACTTACTCTCAAGTAGTCTAAGAAAACAAAATGTTGGGACCAGCAATTAGCGTAATGGCTATGTCGCTGGACTCCCATGTAGTTGACTGTGGTTTGCGTCCCGGACCCGGTAGCTTAAAACTCACACTGGGTGCGTGTGCGTGCGTGCCTAAGATCCCAAGAGGAGAATGGAGGAGAAGGGACTGCGGCGTGGCCATCCCCCCTGGGGGGGTGATTTCTTGCTTTTTGTCTCTGTCTGGCGAGCGCATGCGCCCTATAGCAAAAACCTCTCAAAAAAAAAAAAAAGTTAATATTTAGAGAATCTGGATAAAAGGGTATTAAAGAATTCTTTGCACTATTTTTGCAACCTTTTTAAAATTTTTTATACATTCAATCACATTATTTAGCTTATATTTTTGCAACTTTTAAAAAACATCTGGTGCAATTTAAAAACAAAAAGTTAAAAACCACACAGCTCAACTTTTCCTTTTTGGAGTTTTTTTTTTTTTTTGCTATAGGGCGTGTGTGCTTGCCAGACACAGAGAGAGACAAAAAGTGAGAAATCACCCCCCCGGAGGGATGACCAGCTGCTATCCCTTCTCCTCCATTCTCCTCTTGGGATCTTGGGCATGCACACACATGTGCCTGACGTGAGTTTAATCCACCAGGTCCAGGACTTGAACTGCAGTTGATTACATGGGAGTCCAGTGACACCGCCATTATACCAACTGCTGGTCCCTCAAGAGATCTGTCGATATTAACAATGTACTGTATGTTTGACAATTGCTGGGAATGGATATTAAGTGTTTTCACCACAGAAAAATGTTAGATACGTGAGGAAATCTGCTAATTAGCTCAATCCAGCCATCCTACACCATATATATTTCAAAACATGCTGTACACAAAAAATATATGCAGCTTTTGCCAATTAAAAGATTTTTAAAAACATGTTTATTGAATAAAATGTGTTAAGTTTTTAAATATTAAGTTAAAATATAACACAACAATAACTATGTCTTTTTTTTTTTTTTTTGAGAGGTTTTCGCTATAGGGCGTGTGCGTTCGCCAGACAGACAGAGAGAGACATAGAGACAGAAAGCGAGAAATCACCCCACAGAGGGGATGGTCACGCCACAATCCCTTCTCCTCCATTCTCCTCTCGGGATCTTGGGCATGCACGCACACGCACCCGGCATGAGTTGTAAGCCACAGGGTCCGGGTCGCGAACCATGGTTGACTACGTGAGAGTTCAGCGACATAGCCATTAAGCTAACTGCTGGTTCCCAGCAATAACTATGTCTTTTTATTCTACTAATTTTTGTTGTTGTTGTTGGTTTTTCTTTTTTTTTTTTAGGTTTTTGGCATAGGGTCCATGTACTCGCTAGAGACAGAGACAAGCGAAGAGTGAAATCATCCCCCAAGGTGGATGGTCATGATGCAATCCCTTCTCCTTCACTATCCTCCTGGGAATATGGGCACACATACACGTGCTTAGAGTGATTTTCAAGCCACCAGGCCAGGATTTGAACCGTAGCTGGCCATGTGGGAATCCAGCAACTTAACCATCACACCACCTGCTGGCCCATTTTATTGTTGTTGTTGTTTTTGTTTTTAATATAAGAAATAGAAATCCGGGGTCTGCAGGGGGCATGGTGGTTAAGGTGCTGGACTTCCACATGGCTAACCAATGTTTCAGTCCCAGATCTGGCAGCTTGCTTTCTCACTTTCCCTCTTTCTCTTTCTCTGGTCCAATTAAAATAAATTAACTAATTAAATTAATAATTCTAAAAAAAAAAGAATAAAAGAAATATAAATCCAACCACCCCAACCACCACACTACCTGCTGGCCTATACCAGGTTTTTTTTTTTTTTGGAGAGGTTTTAGCTATAGGGTGCGTGCGCTCGCCAGACAGACAAAGAGAGACATAGAGACAGAAAGCAAGAAATCACCCCCCGGGGGGATGGTCACACCACAATCCCTTCTCCTCCATTCTCCTCTCGGGATCTTGGGCACGCACGCACACGCGCCCAGCGTGAGTTTTAAGCCACCGGGTCTGGGACACGAACTGCGGTCAACTCCGTGGGAGTCCAGCGACATAGCCATTACACTAACTGCTGGTTCCCTATACCTGGTTTTAATGTGTATATTATAGGATTTGTTTATTTTTAACATTATTAGTTTTATACTACATATAATTTTGTCTTTTACTTTTTTTCATTTATTAAATTGTGAAAATTTTCCCATATATTATAAATTTTCAAATATCATTTCAGCTTTTGAATATAAAGTCATTTAACTGGACATTTTCACTATCATAAATATTGCCATGAAAAATGTAATTAATATATTTTTCAATTAAGTCTTTGTAAACCTCTGATTGGTTCCTTAAAATAATTTCAGAACTTATCTTAGAAATATTTCTTAATCCAAAGGAAAATATATTTTTGAAGAATTATTTAACTGTTTTTTTTTTTTTTTTGTAATAGAGAACAAACACTCACCAGAGACAGACTGACAGAGAGAGGACGAGTGAGAAAGCAAGTCGCAGGTTCAGGACTCAAAACGTTCAGCACCTTAACCACCACGCTACCTGCTGGCCCTGGAAAACAAACAAACAAACATTTTTTTTAGTAAGAGGTTTTTGTTATAGGGTGCGTGTGCTCGCCAGAAAGACAGAGAGACAGAGAGACAGAAAGTGAGAAATCACCCCCTCCCCCCAGGGGAGATGGCCACGCAACAATCCCTTCTCCTCCATTCTCCTCTCAGGATCTTGGACACGCACGCACATGCGCCCAGCATGAGTCTAACCCACTGGGTCCGGGATTTGAACGGTGGTTGACTACATGGGAATCCAGCGACATAGCCATCATGCCAACTGCTAGTCCCGGAAAAAATATTTTTAAGGTTCCCAACTAACTAGCAAATTTTTTTCTAAAAGCAATTTATTTATTTTTCAACATTTCTCTGCAGTTCTTCCTCTTCAAGATAACATTGCTAACCTGAAAAGATGGGAGCTACTTGATCAAGTTCTGCACTCACAGAAGCCTGGGAGAGCAAAAAAACTTAAAAATGAAATACACAAATATATAAGCACTCAAGAGAGCTTGTGACACCTGTGCCCCAGAAAGGCAAAGCAAAGCAGGCTGCGGCCTGTACCCTCCTGGTGGAAGACCATAGCTGCTTCGCTGCCAAGATAAACAGTACAGATGGTGAGGGCCAGTTCATGCTTGGGTTGAGCCAGGCATGACACAAAGTAGTTAAAAGGGTGCTTCTTGATGGAAGGGGCACAAAATGGCAGGTGATAGCAAGATGAGAAAAACACACACAAAGGCCTGAAAGGAAACTGGGATCCTGGCTTTGAAAAGAAAAACTGGTTCAATGTTGCTTTCCCATTAAGAGTGGTTTGATTTGGACAAATTCCAACTTTCCACTGCCACTTTCCCATCTATAGCAGAGTTTCAGAGTCAGCCACCATGGCTGTGCTGCTAAGATGATGCAACCCAGAAGCAAAGGCCACACAGGGGGTCTGAGTTTGGTTCCCAGATCAACTTAAAACACAGGTTGGGCACAGTAGCACGTGTCTGTAATCCCAGGTAACCAGAAGGCGGTGGCAGGAGGATTGTGCTATGACAAAAATCTCTCTCTCATAAAAAATAAAATACAGCATCATCATCATTAACTTTCAAAGGGTTGTTGTGAGTATTCTATATATAAAATGGCACGTGACACGTGGTAGATGTTCAAAACACATAGGATTACTTCTGCTTCCTACTAATACTTCTCAGGCAAAGGCAGATTAAAAATAATGCACATTATCAGGCAGCAGGTGCCATCGTGGTTAAGGCGCTGGACTCCCTCACAGCTGACTGCAGTTCAAGCTCTGGGACCCAGCAGCTTGAAAATCATGCCAAGCATGTGCTCAAAATTCCAAGAGGAGAATGGAGGACAAGGGATTGTAGCATGGCCATTCCCCTGGAGATTCCTCACTTTCCCTCTGTCTCTCTAGTGAGTAAGTGCACACACCCCATGACAAAAAACACAAAATAAAAATAAAACGCATGTCACTTCACACTCGATCTTGGTTTCTAAACACCATTCTCCAATGAAAGGAACCGGACTTTTTTTTGAGAGGTTTTTTTTGCTATAGGGCGCATGTGCTCACCAGAAAGACAGAGACAGAAAGTGAGAAATCAACCCCCAGGAGGGATGGCCACATCTCCTCCATTCTCCTCTCAGGATCTTGGGCATGCACGCACATGCACTCGGTGTGATTTTAAGCAACCGGGTCTGGGACTCAAACTGCGGTCAACTACATGGGAGTCCAGCGACATAGCCATTACGCTAACTGCTGGTCCCAAGGAACTGGGACTTCTTAAAGAAATGGTTGATTCGAGGGATTAACCTTGGAAAGCAAAAGATGAGCTTGAAACACCTTTTGATGTTATAAATTAAAGAAATCCTGGGACCAGGAGATGGTATAAAGGTTACATTGCTGGACTCCTACGTAGTTGCATGGTTCGAGTCCTGGACCTAGCAACTTAAAATTCAGGCTGTGAGCATGTGTGCCCTATAGCAAAAATCTCTTAAAAAAGAAAAAAATCAATCCTTGGGCCAAAGGTGGTGTGGAGGTTAATGCAGATGGATTCAAAATGGTCAGCTGCTCAATTCGAGTCCCAGACACAGTGGCTTAAGAAACACACCAGGAGCAGGCAGGTGGCCTCAATAAAATAATTCTTAAAAAAAAAAGAAAGAAGGAACCATACCAGGTGCATGTGTGTGCGTTCCCAAAATCCCAAGAGAAGAATGGGGTAGAAAGGATTGTGGTGTGGCCATCCCCACTGGGGTTGCTTCTTCACTTTCCCTCTCCCTCCCTCTCTCTGTCTCCAGCGAACACACAAGTCCTATAGCACAAAAAAAAACCAAAGAACAAAACCAAAGAAACCTCCACAACATAAACAAGTCAATATAATTAAAACTCCATTGCTATGATGATGGAGAACTGTCTTGTGGTGTCTATAAAAGCATTCACAATTATCACACTGCTTACAGCACTCACCCATTATCCAATGAGAGTTTTTTTTATTGTCCTGACCATGTTCTTTTATGAGGCAAAACTCTGACATCATGCTGTCCCATCAGCCCCACATATACCCCTTTAGACTGGTTGCTTAATACTTCATCTGGTAGATGCCACCAAGAGAGCTGTGTACTCGGCTGCAGCAAACTATGGAGACATCTGGGTCAAGAGACTCGTCCTGCTGCATTGCTGTGGCTTCCTGTTAGAAAGACTCCCACATCACAGGCTGGTAGTACTCAGTCTACCTGAGCCCCAACCCCCATCCCAGTACCTTCAGGCTGAGCTTTATGCAATGTCCTGTGTGGGCAGGCTGACTGCTAAGCCTTTGGCTTCCATGGATGACTCAGTAGTTCAAAAAGCAACTTTGTTTTTTTTTTAATTTGTCAGAGGGCACATGCACTTGTGGAAGACAGAGAGAAAGACAGCATGAAAAAGTATCCCCCAGCGGGCATAGTCACATCACAATCCCTTCTCCTTTATTTCTCCCTCTCTATGCAATGTTAGGCAATCACACACATCCACCCAGCATGTTTCTCAAGCCGCCAGGTCTGGGACTCGAACTGCGTGGAATTCAGCCACCTCGACCACCATCCCTCTCCTTTCTTTTTAAAGACAAGGTCTCTTGGGCCAGGAGGCTGTGCAACACTAACAACGGCTGGACCCACATGGGAGAGGTCCTAGGTTCACATCCTGGGACCTCCCTGAACACACCAGGCACATGTGCCCATGAGCTTGGCTGGCTGAGACTGGGGGTGGACTGCGGTGTGAAGACTCTGTTGGGAGTCTCTCTCTCTCTCTCTCTGCCTTTCTCTCTCATGAAAGAGATAAATACATAAACTTAAAAGGAAAAAATAAAAGTCAAGCTCACTATGTTGCCCATACTGGCCTGGGGCTCCCAATCTTCCTGTCTAGGCCTCCCCAAGTTGCTGGGATCGCAGGTGCATACCACAGCACCCAGCCTCTATGTTGGACTGTGAAGTGAACCCAGGTCTCCCATGTGGTCCAAGTCTGTGGACCATAGCATCTTAGCAGCAGGAGCCACCATGACTGGGCCTCAAGCAGCTTCTTTCTTGTCAATCTACCATTTCCACATCTAACTCCAGGGCTGCTGTGACAGGAGGAAGGCTGTTGGAGATCTCTTAGCTGCTTTCATCCAGAAGTGACATGCCTCATTTCTTCTCACAAAGGAACACAGGCTGAAGCTAACTTCAAGAGTGTCAAGAAATGTGGGGAACACAGGAACACTCAGCACAAATGGGTCTCCATAGGTGTGTGCAGGGCTTGATCAAGGTGATTGGGAGCCGGTGGCAGAACTGGTGGGAGTCGAGTTGCTCAAGGATGTGTGTTTCATAAACCAGATTTTTAAAAATTAAGATAGAATTCACACGCCATAAAATTCACTATTTTCAACTATGCAATTCAGTGGTTTTCACTATATTCACCTACTGTGCAACCATCACCACTAATTTCAAAACATTTTTATCACCTTCAAAATAAATTCCATACCCACTGGCAGTCACTTTCCAGTTATGATTTTACTTAACTTTATTTACTTATTTATTTTTAATTCGACTAGAGAGGAACAGAGCGGGGGACAGAGAGAGAGAGAGAGAGAGAGAGAGAAAGCGAGTCATTATATCTGGGACGCAAACCACAGTGGGCCACAGGGCAGTCCAGAGCCCTTACCTACCATGCCACCTGCTGCCTGCCACCCAGTTCTGGTTTTTTTTTTTAAAAGAATTCTTTATTGGGGCTAGCAAGTAGCATAGTGGTTAAGATGCTGGACTCCCACGTAGCCAACTGCAGTTCAAGTCCCAGACCCAGTGGCTTGAAACTCACACCAGATGTGTGGACATACATGCCCAAAATCCCGAGAGGAAATTGGAGAAGGGATTATGACATGACCATCTTCCCTGAGGGGTGATTTCTTGCTTTCTGTCTCTCTGTCTCTCTCTTTCCAGCAAGTGCACGTGCCTATAGAGAAAACAAACAAACCAACAAACAAACAAAAACAACTCTCCTAGAAAAAAGAGAATTAGGGGCCAGCAGATGGTGTGGTGGTTGAGGGCACTGGACTTCCACATAGCCAACAGCAGTTCAAGTCCCTTTCCTGGTGACTTGTCTTCTCACTTTCTCTCTCTCTCTCCTTCCCTCACTCTGTCCCTCTCTGATCAAATTTAAATAAATAAATAAAAATGTTTAAAAAGAGAGAATTATTTATTTTATTTATCTTTTCTTTTTTTAAAATTTGCTACAGTGCATGTATGCTCACCAGAAAGACAGAGACAGACAAAGTGAGAAAGCAAGCCACCAGGTCCAGGACTCGAATTGTAGTCAGCCATGTGGAAGTCCAGCACCTTAACCACCATGCCACCTGCTGGCCCAGTCCTGATTTTTTTTTTTTAAAGTTTATTTCTTCCATGAGCTGAAGAGCAAGAGAGAGCACCCCCAACAAGGTCTTTACATCACATCTACTCAAACCTTGCCTAGCCTGAACCACGGGTACATAACGTGCTTGCTGTACTTAGGGAGGTCTCCAGATATAACCCTCTGCATGGTAAGCCACACACTGCACAACTTCCTGGCCCCCTCATCTGTTCTTAGTTGATGGACAGAGTGAACTAGCTGCTCTGAACTTTAAGAACTGAACAAATCTGTAGTCCCAAGCAGCCATGCACTATTCTCAACTCCAGTTTTTCTATCATTTTCTTTTTTAAAAAAGAATTATTTCATTTAACTTTATTTATTTATTTATTTTAATTTGACCAGAGAGGGACAGAGTGAGAGAGAAAGAGTGGGAAAGTGAGAAAGCAAGCTGTCGGTCCAGGATTTGAACTGCGCCTGCCATGTGGGAGTCCGGCACCCTTAACCACCACACCACCTGCTGGTCCCTCTATCATTTTCTATTGGGTTGTCGGAAAAGTCATGCTGCATTTTTGCATAGAGAAACACAGGAAAAAATACATCATGACTTTTCTGACAACTCAAGACCTGCCTTGATGACCTCATCTATTTACTTTTTCCTAAATCAATATTAATTGTGAAAATAATCCATACTTAGTACTTACAACATTCTACTAGAAATGACATTCTACTATGTCGTTTCATCCTCACAACAGCCCTTTGAGGTACAGGAGTTGTGATGATCACATGGGTGATTGACTCTTACACGAGTTAATGAATACTGTGATAAACTCATCTGTTCCCTTTTTTCGTTAATGTTTGCCATGCAATGCCATCCTTCTGTGCCTTGACTTCTAGGAAGCTCAGAGCTGAGTTTTATACTTAAACACAATGGCTTCCCTTGCTTATTTTCTGGCACAATGGCTTGCCTCCTAGGGTTTGTCTCTCAATATTAGGCTCTCAGCTTTTAGTGCTTTCTGTAGTTTTTGGTTTTGTCAGGGAGACTGTGGGGCTTAAAATTCAATAAACTTACAACCCAGCTGGGCCATGAAAGAACACAGAGCAAAGTTGAAAGACCTTGGTTCAAACCCCAAAATGCCACCTACATACTGCAGGACTCTGGGCACACTACCTATCACAGCCTCAGGCCCCTTGCTGGCCATCCTCGTGGAGCTATGATGATTACATGAGACAGAAACACTAAGCACAAGAACTGCCGTACAATAGACAATGCAAAGATTAAACTAAAACTTTATTTATTTTTATTAGAATTAAAACATACACATACGCAACAAATTCACTCATGTCTTAAGCATTCAAGTAACTGGTCTAGAAATACGGGCCAGCAGGTGGTGCAGAGCAGTCAGTTGAGCTGTTCAACTCTATATCAGTTTGAAAATCACATTGGGCATGTGTATGCAAATACCCAAAATCCCAAGAGGAGAATGAGATTGTCATGGTCATCCCCTTGGGAGATGATTTCTTTCTCTCTCTCTCTTTCTCTCTCAGGTGAACACATGCACCCTATAGCAAACTTTAAAGAGAGAGAAAGAGAATAAAAATATCTAGAAACACTTGCAATAGTATTGGGGAGGGAACATCCAAATTCTTTCTCTTCTTTGATTATGAAATAATTATTGAATTGATGATTCAATAAAACTATCAATTGCAGAAGGAACCTGAAAACATTTCAAAGTTTATATCTATGTAGAAAACTTGAATCCTACAAAAACTTTATTGAAGTTTTATTAAAACAGGGCGAGCAATGGAGAAGCAGTAAAACATGATGCTCTGCAAGGTAATCACACATGAGATGGTTCCCAGTTTAAGTATGAAGACCTCCCTGAGTACATGGACAGATCTTGGGACAAGGTAGGAAAGAGTAGGGGGAAAGAATTATGACTCAGGGAGGCCAGTCGGGGGGTCAGCACAACAGTAAAAAGGGATTACAAAAATATCATAGCAGTTGAAAGAGATTCAAATACCCAAAACTGTAAGACCTGGGCTGGCTCTGTAGAATAGTGGATAAATATTGTGCATATGGAGCGGAATCAATCCCACATGGCCAGCTACAGTTCAAGTGCCAGTCCTGGAGGCTTAAAAATGCTCCAGGCACTTGTGCATACATGCCCAAGATCCAGACAGGATGGAGAGAGGGAAGAAATAAGGATTGTGAGGGACCAGCAGATGGTGTAATGGTTATATTGCTGGACTCCCACATAGTCGAAAGCAGTTCGAGTCCCAGATTCAGCAGCTTAAAACCCACACAGGGTGTGTGTGCATGCATGCCTAAAATCCCAAGAAGAGAATGGTGGAAAAGGGATTGAGGCATGGCCATCCTCCCAAAGAATGATTTTTCGTTGTCTCTCCGGCAAGTGCATGCACCCTATAGCAAAAATCTCTCTTAAAAAATAAAAAAAAAAAAAGAAAAAAGGATTATGATGTGACCAGGTCCAACTGGGAGGTGTTTTACCTCTCTATAAATTAAAAAACAAAACCAAGGAGCTGGCAGGTGGTATCATGGTTGAGTCTCACATGCTGGAGTCTCACATGGCCGATCACAGTTAAAGAGTCCTAGAACTAGTGGCTTGCTTTCTCATTTTCCTTCTCTGTCTCTCTCTCTGGTCAAATTAAAAAACAATACTAAATAAATAAAATTAAACAAATAATCTACAAACAAGGGAGCCAGCAGGTGTGGTAGTTAGCGGTGCTGGATTCCCACATGGCCAACCCTGGCTCGAGTCCTGGACCTGGCGGCTTACTTTCTCACTTTCCCCCTCTCCCTCTCTGGTCCAATTAAAATAAATAAATGAATAAAGTTAAATAAAATAATTCTTTAAGAGAAAAAAAAATCAACAGACAGAATCTGATGGCACCAGGAGATTCAGTATAAAGGAAAAAGGAAAGGTATCTTGATCTTATACCTCAGAGACCTGGAAGATGGCAAGGCCACTGATAGGGACAGAACCTTATTGGTGAGGGGTTTCAGATAGATGGGATAGGTCTGTTCATTGCTGCTGTGGTGATCAATGACCTTTCAAGTTCACAAGTCACATTACATAAGGAACCACGTCCAATATCTCCATTAATACTGTGTGGTTTCACAAACAATGGCAAAGGTTCCAAAACCTTTACCCAAATCAACAGTTGCTTTTCATCTGAGACCACAAATCCCTGATGCTTGGAATGTGTACCAACCTCAGCCCCACCCCTGAAACAGCTCAGGCCCAGTTGGCTAATATTTTTCCAGTGTATTTAAGAACCGCCTTCCCATTTGCAGTGTTGAAAACCAACCCCAGGTGACCTGAAGTCATTACATCTGCATCCAGGGAAGGTAACAAAGAGTTCACATGTTCCCACTTAACCCTGCAAACCTTTGTACAGACCACACCTATCCAACGTAATGATACATATCCATGAAGATCAAAATATCACAGGACCACAGTGTTCTACACACTTACATAAACTCTTAACCAAAGTTAAGAGGTGATGTGGAAGCTGAACTGTGCAAGGGATAGTATAGGCAAGGCCAAGAGAAAATAGCACTGAAGATAAAACTAGGAGAGATTAAAATTAAAAAAAAAAAAAAAAAGCTCTTCCACAGGAGGCCTACACACTGCCACTTGTGCTGCCACCATGTCTCCAGTGACCCCTGAGAAGTTCCAGCACATCTTGCAACTATTCAATACCAACATCGATGGGCGGTGAAAAAGTCTTTGCCATCACTGCCATTAAGGGTGAAGGTATGCTCATGTCGTGTTGGGGAAGCTGACACTGACCTCACCAAGAAAGCTGGAGAGCTCACTGAGGACGAGGGGGAACGTGTGATCACGATTAAGCAGAATCCACGCCAGTACAAGATCCTGGACTGGTTCTTAATCAGGCAGAAAGATGTAAAGGATGGAAAATATTGCCAGGTCCTGGCCAACGGTCTGGACAACAGCTGCGTGACGACCTGGAGAGAATGAAGATTCGGGCCCACAGGGGGCTGCACCACTTCTGGGGCCTTCGGGTCCAAGGCCAGCACACTAAGACAACTGGCCATTGTGGCCATACCATGGGGGTGTCCAAGAAGAAGTAAGTCTGGGTTGGCAGGTGGCATGGTGGTTAAGGATGCTGGACTCCCACATGGCCAAGAGCAGTTCGGATCCCTGACCTGGTGGCTTCCTTTCTCACTTTCTCTCACTCTGTCCCTCTCTGGTCAAATTAAAATAAATAAATAAATAAAGTTAAATAAAATAATTCTTTGAGAAATAAAAAATCCCTGTAGGCCTTGTCTGTTAATAAATAGTTTATATACCAGAAAAAAAGACTAAACAGTATTCATAAAATTTCACCTAAGAGCAAATTACATAAACTCCATGTTAGAAACATTTGAATTTATATACCCAGCAAACATCTATCTTCTTCCTGTTACTACAACCAGGTGGACAAATGTCAACTTTCCTATTCTATTTCCCTGCCATGGCCTCTCTCCTACAGAATTCAGTTTGCTAAGAACAGTTTGCAGTTGATAGTACCACAGTTTGGCTCATCATCATATGCTAGTTTAGTCTTGAAACTGACTAGTATCTAGAAAACATGAGTAAAATTCTCTCAGGTACGGACACTGTAGAAAGGAGATCAGAGGGCTTCAACCCTCCAGGACTCCACTTAAATTAATTCCTCGGGGCTGGTAGGTGGTGTGGTGGTTGGGAGCACTGGACTCCCAAGTGGCCAGCTACAGTTCGGGTCCCAAATCTGGGAGCTTGCTTTCTCTCTCTCTCTGTCCCTCTCTAGTCAAATTTTTAAAAATAAATGAATAAAGTTAAGTAAAAATAATTCTTTAAAAAAAAAAAGACAATTCTAGGGAGCAGCAGTTAGTGTAATGGCTATGTCGCTGAATTCCCATGTAGTCGACTGCAGTTCGAGTCCCGGACCTGGTGGCTTAAACTCACGCCGGGCTCATGTGCGTGTGTGCCCAAGATCATGAGAGGAGAACGGAAGAGAAGGGACTGTGGCGTGGCCATCCCACCAGGGGGTGAATTCTTGCTTTCTGTCTCTCTCTCTTTTTCTGGCGAGCGCATGCGCCCTACAGCAAAAAACTCTAAAAAAAAAAGACAATTCTAAAATTTTCCCCAGCCCATGTCTCCTCTTTATAAGTGAAATAAATATGTGGCTTTCTCCAAAAGTTATCCAGAAGGACCAGATTCTCAGGTACTTTGTTCACAGTACGAGAAGACTTCAGTTTGTAGAAATAGAATTAAAGTATGAGTTTATTCTGATGTGAAAGAATTAAAGGAGGTCTCACAGCCTAGTGGTTAAGGGAGCCAAATTCCACATGGCTGATCACAGTCTGAATACAACCCTGGTAGTTTTTTTTTTTTTTTTAAGAATTATTTTTTTTAACTTTTCTTTTTTATTTTAATTTATTTTATTTAACTTTACTTATTTATTTTAATTTGCCCAGAGAGGGGAATAGAGAGACAGAGAGAGACAGAGAGACAGAGATAGAGAGAGAGAAAGTAAGCCATTAGGTCTGGGACTCGAACCCCATGGGCCATGTGGGAGTTCAACACCTTTAACCACGATGCCACCTGCTGGCCTGGCTGTTTAGAAAACACTTCAAGTACATGCCTCAAATCCTTTACAGGATGGAGAAAAAAGGGACTGTGGAATGACCACATCTCACTGGGGGTGCTTTCTCCTTCTAACTTTCTACCTCTCTCTCTCCCTCTCTCTCTGGCAAGGACACAGTGCTCTTTGTAATTAACATAATGGGTATTTGCCATGAACTTCTTGAAGATCCCTCATAGCTCTAAGCATAAAGCAGGCTGCCATATCAACCAACATCATTCATAACAGGGGCTGATGAATTTGGTTTTGACAGACCCATCCAACAGGGGGCTACCTGTCTACAAAGCCACCACCTCATATGCCTCCTGTGCCACCTTCACATACACTCACATGGCTGTGTGGCAAGTTAATCCCAACAGGTACACAACTGATATAAACATCTCACTTGGAGACAGGTGTGGGGAGGAAGAACACTTTTAAGATGCTTAACTCTCCAAATTAACATGAGTGAATGAATAAATAAAATTAAATAAACAATTATTAAAAAAAAAAAAAAAGACGCATAACTCTCACACAGTATGATTACAAAATCAGGCACAGTAAAAATTCCGCAATGACTGTTAATCCACCCAGATAGAAGGG
The DNA here is from genome assembly GCF_000334495.1 of Tupaia belangeri chinensis. Lineage (NCBI taxonomy): Eukaryota > Metazoa > Chordata > Mammalia > Scandentia > Tupaiidae > Tupaia > Tupaia belangeri. The sequence goes on along the minus strand of NW_006159974.1, from coordinate 199,373 downwards.
TAGTGGGCAGAAATAAAGTCTGAATACCCAACACAAGAAAACATTGATCTGAATTAATCACATCATTGACCTTTTTTAAAAGCCTTGCCATTTGTTTACATGGTTCAGAAGGCACTTTCAGACAAGCTCCACCATACAACCTCGCCCTCATGCAACCAACACACTATGCACCCCAGGCATGGCATGCCTTTGTGCTCAGAGAATCCCTGCCTCCCAGTCAAGGCCTCATTGCTCACACAACACCTCTACTGTGGAGCCATGTATGTCCCCCAGACCCACAAGGCAGCTCCTGCATGCTCCCCTCAACACACTGTCCCAACAGCACACACCAGGCTCAGCACTAACAAGCATGCCCCACCTATCACTTCAAAAATGAAATCCACACACTCTGTCATACCTGTTTACTTTTGTTTGTTTGCCTCCCCATCAGAGTTCTTAAGTACCTTAATCATACCCTAAAGAGGCTTTTACCCTGATGGCCAAAGATGTGTTTTTTAAGAGTCATTCCACAGGGATCTAAACACTGCCAAGAACAAGGAGAACCACCCGCTGAAGAAGCAACACTTTCTGAGTTGTTTATTACAAGAGGCGGGTGGAGCAGGGATTCTTTCCCCAACATTACTGACAAAAAAAGTAGCATGTCAATAGTTCTGGCAGTGCCACGGGGCAGGTACCCTGTAAGGCTAGAAGTCATGTGGCCAACCGTGGGCTCAAATCCCTGGGTTGGACTGAAAACATACCTGCCATGAGCAGGCATTAAGGATCCTGAGACATCAAGGAAAGGGGGTGGCAGTGTGATGAGACCCTATCAAGGGTGTTTCTCTCTTTCTCTCTCTCGTGCGTGCGCTTGTATGGACCAATGGCCTATATAAGCAGGAAGCTACCACTGACCCAGGTGCTTCTACCCAGCTACCCAGTGACCCAGCTACCTAATGAGTCTACATTTCTGTCGAATGCCAGATAACAGAACTGCACAAGAAAGTTTTGTTCTGTTACCTGTGTAAAAATAAATAATAATAAAGAATTGACATTTTCTATCTTTCTATAAATTATTCATATTATTATTATTATTATTATTAGATTTTTGCCATAGGACACATGCACTTGCCAGAGAGAGAGAGAGAGAGAGGTGAAGAAAGTGAGAAAGTATCCCCCAGGGGGATGGCCACACTGCAATTCCCTATTCCCCGTTCTCCTCTCAGGATCTTGGGCACACGCCCAGCATGATATTCAAGTTGCAGGGTCTGGGACTTGAACCACAACTGGCAACGTGTGGATCCACTGACTTAACCACCATGCCACCTCCAAGCTCCTCATATGCTTCTTACACTACAAAATGTACTTACTTATGCTCTGTGGGAGGAGCCATCATATATGGGCAAGGAGGTTCCTCTCCACCAAAAACAATCCTCTATAGTTAGAAAATGAGATAACACAGCACAAAAGGAGTGAGGGTTTTGGAAGTGGACAGCCCAAGGTGAGGTCTCAGCATCAACCTCACGGTCTTGAGCAAGTGAATTTACCTCTGAGATGGCCTCCCCATTGTGAAGTGGACATGGAAACACGAACATTGTGGGGTCATCAGAAGAACTGAAAATTCTTGGGCCAGTAAGTGCCATGGTAGTTAAGGCAGCTGAACTCCACATAGGCAATTCAGTGGTTCAAGTCCTGGATCCAGTGGTTTGACAAAAATGCCAAGCACGTGTGCATGCATGTGTAAATAATAAGTAAATGAGAGAATCATTTATTTAATTTTACTTATTATTATTTAATTTGACCAGCGAGAGAGAGAGGAAAAGTGAGAAAGAAAGCCTCCAAGTCTGGGACTCAAACTGTGATCGACCATGTGGCAGTCCAGTGGCCTAACCACCACACTACCTGATGGCCCCTGTATTAAAAGTTTAAATAGTAGACTGCCCTCAGTCCATAATCCTGAGTGCCTATTCATGCCAGGCATGCTTTCAGGCCAACCCAGGGATTTGAACCCATAGCTTCTAACCTTGCAGGACACCTGCCCCATTGCTATGCCATAGCAGCTTGGCCATGTTTTTTTTATTTATATTTTTTATATATATATACCCAGGTCGAATCCCGGTGGATTGAAAAACATGCCAGGCACATGTACATGTACATGTATGTCCAAAATCCCAACAAGATAGAGAAATGGAGGAAAAGGAAATGTTGCATGAACGTGCCCAATCGGAGGATGTTTTCTTCCTCTCACCCTCTTCTCACTCCCTGGCAAGTACACGCATCCTCCAGCAATTAAAAAAAAAAAATTAAAACTTTAAAATTTCCTGTTGTTGGGGCAAGCAGGTGGTATAGTGGTTAAGGCGCTGGACTCCCACATGGCTGATTGCAGTTTGATTCCTGAAATAAGTGGCTTGAATTTCATGCCAGGTGTGTGTACATGCATATCCAAAATCCTGAGGGGAGCAAAGAGAAGGAATTGCAGTGTGGCCATCCCCCTTGAAGGGTAATTTCTCACTTTCTGTCTCTCTGTCTCTGGCCAGTGCATGTGCCCTGTAGCAAAAACAAACAAACAAACAAAAAAAAAAATTTGTTTTTATAAGTCAAAAATGATTAAATAATTTTGGGGGGGGGGTCAGAGGGCACATGTGCTCACCAGAGAGAGAAAGAGGAAGAGGGAGAAAACACTCCTCCCATGAGGCCCAATCACACCACAATCCCTTCTCCTCCCTTTCTCCTGCACATCCATGTACACACATGCAGCATATTTCCCAACAAGGAACTGAGACATGGAACAAGGACTCGAATTATTGTCAGCAATGTAGAATCCAGCTCCCTTAAGCACTAGACTATGGGGCCAATAATTTTTTTTTTTTTTTGAGTTTTTTTGTCATAGGGTGCATGTACTCGCCAGAGAGAGAGAGAGAGACAGAGAGACAGAGAGACAGAGAGCAGGAAAGTGAGAAATCACCCCCTGGGGAGGTGGCCAGGCTGCAAACCCTCCTTCTCCATTCTCCTCTCAGGATTTTGGGCGTGCACACACATGTGTCTGGTATGATTTTCAAGCCAGGGCCAGGACTCGAACCATAGTACACCATGTGTACTAAGAGTCCAGCATCTTAACCACTACACCACCTCCTGGTCCCAATAGTTTTTATATGTGAAAAACAAATCCAAAGAACATATCCTACATCACTACTGGTGATTTTCTGTCTCGGTGTAAAGCTATAGTGCACATTTCTGTAAACAGGTTTTTTTTTATAATGATCATTTAACTGTTATTGTAAAGAAAGAAATACATTTTAATTAAAATAGTCATTTCTCCATTTCACTTTTTCCTAACTTGAATGTTTAAATGTATCTGACATACAATAAAAAGTTAAATCCCAAAGCACTCCCCTGAGGTCCATGGGCCTGGGGTGCTTTGTTAAAAGCACAGTGCTAATCCCAGAGCTCAAACTCAGTTTCTCTGTATCCCAAATGAATGCTCTTCTCCCTACAGTACACGGAAACTGTGACTATCACTGCCAGCCTCTCCTACAGTTAGAGAGAGAGAGAGAGAAAGCATTCTGCAGTGGGTGTGATCACGCCACCCACAATACCTTCTTTTTCATTTCTCCATCCTGTTGGAATTTGGGGCATGTACACTCAGCTCCCAGAATATTTCTCAAGATACCAGGGCCAAGATTCAAACCACAGTCAGGCATGTGGGATCCAGCTCCCCTAACCACTAGGCTTCAAGGTCGGCCCAAGAGCTAAATTCTTTCTTTTGAGAGGGTTTTTTTTTTCTTGCTATAGGGCACGTGCACTCACCAGAAAGACAGAGACAGACAGAGAGACAGAAAGCGAGAAATCACCCCCTGGGGGGGATAGCCATGCTGCAACCCATTCTCCTCCATTCTCCTCTTGGGATCTTGGGCATGCATACACATGCGCCAAGCATGAGTTTAAGCCACCAGGTCTGGACTCTAACTGCAGTCGACTACATGGAAGTCCAGCAATGTAGCCATTACGCCACCTGCTTGTCCCAGAACTAAATTCTTTCTAACTGGAAATGTTCCATGAATTTAACAAACAGATGTTCTGGATTTGCCAGAGTCCTGGTTTCAGTCTATCTCTTGAGTACATACAGATATTCAGATACTACCTAATGCAGATTCTGATTTTCAAGGTGTAAGGGAGATCAGTTTGGAGCCAATTGCCAGTCCTAAAATTTCAGACTTATCAGAGGCTATCTGTGGTCATTTACAAACTCCTACTACCCAGGAGTGTTCACCTGACTTACTCATGTTGACTGCAGTCAATGCTGCTATTTACAGGGGCTGAAGTACATCCCTGGGGTTTGTTTCATTTCAAATCTATTATTTTTAAAGTGCTAAATGTGAAGAATTTTGGAAGGTCAAGACAGCTTCCAAGTTTTCACCACCACAACACAACTGAAAGCTACCATTCCATCCTCTGAAATGTAGATCCTTTTTAAAAAAGAATTATTTAATATTATTTAACATTTTTTAAAAATTTGCTACAGGGTATGCATGCTAACCAGAAAGAAACAGATAGAGACAGAGAGAGAGAGAGAGAAAAAGAGAGAGAGAGAGAGAGGGAGGGAGGGAGGGAGAGAGAGGAAGTGAGAAAGTAAGCCACCAGCACTTGGAATTGTGGTCAGCCAGGTAGGGAGTCTAACACCTTAACCACCATGCCACCTACTGGCCCCAATGTAGACAACTTTTTATAAACTCCTTTTAAAATGACTAAGCTGGGACCAGCAGTTAGCATAATGGCTATGTTGCTGAACTCCCACAAGTCCCGGACCGGGTGGCTTAACTCATGCAGGGCGCGTGTGCGTGCGTGCCCAAGATCCCGAAAGGAGAGTGGAGAAAAAGGGATTGCGGTGTGGCCATCCCCCCGTGGGGCGTGATTTCTCACTTTCTGTCTCTCTGTCTCTTTCTGGCTAGCGCACATGCCCTATAGCAAAAACTTCTAAAAAGACAAGACTAAGCTATGCTGCTGCTCAGTGAAACTGTTTCCCACATTAGAGGGTATGAAAGTTGTGAACAGTAGCTCAAGAACCATTTCCCATGGACAGTGGCACCATGTAATGCTGTTCAAGGCTGACCCCATGGGAAGGCTCAGGGTTTGTGTCTGGAGATCTTCCCTAAGTACTCTGGCATGCACAGGACCCAGGGCTATGTGAAGCTGGGACTGGATCAAGGAGTGACCCGGGGTGGGCGTGGGAGTTATCTGTCTCTGTCTCTCTCACTCAGGGAAGAAAAAAAAATAAACTTAAGAAAAGAACTGGTTCTTCAAAAGTAAGAACTCCTTAGTTCACACACACAAAAGCACAAAGTGGACCTCTCTGGATTCACCAGTTTACTAATCAGGACTTTTGGACCCTTTTCTTGACCCAGCCAGGCCCACAACACTTAACTGGTACAGGCAAAACTTTTGAGTGGTTAATGAATCAAGGCCTTCGCCACCAACAGGGACTGAGGAACTGCAGCACTGTATAGTGAGAGCACTGGATCCCGCAGGATTAGATAACCACTCTGCCAACAAGGAAGGTTACAGTTCACTCTCCAAAACCACTAACTTGATCCTCTGAATCTCAACCCTCTAAGGGGTAACAGATAGTTGGATAACCACCTGTGCTACTGAAGAACAGAGGCTGGAAGTTAAGGAATTCTGCCCAAGTGCTAACACGCAGTCACAGGAACACCCACCAGCCTAGTCTCTCTTCATGCCAGCATTATTTCGACCTTGGCCCAGCTCAGAGCCAAGGCTACAGCTTTTAGGGATCTAAGATAGAAGGCAGCCGTCACTGAAAGGGTCCCAAACTCCTCACCAGCTTATACAATGGTGCCTGGCAGAGAGAAATGAAAAGCAGAAAGTCGAGGTCAAGTCCCCTGATGCCCACCCCACCCCCTGCCACCCAAGAAGACCTCGACTTCTTACCCAATGGCTCAGGAGCTAAATGGATCACGGCGGCCCAACAAAGCCTGATAAAGGTTTGTCGCAGCGGGTCGCGCTGCCCCTTGAGACGCAGGTGATTCTCAGGAGAGGCCAGACTGGCGGCCTCTCCAGGGCCCTCCACTGGGCCCACCTGATGCTCCAGGGTCAGATTCCGGTCCCAT
>NW_006159974.1:192283-192877 GCF_000334495.1 Tupaia belangeri chinensis | reverse complement strand
GGGATTCGCAGGAGAGCCCAGACTGGCGGCCTCTCCAGGGCCCTCCACTGGGCCCACCTGATGCTGCAGGGTCAGATTCCGGTCCCATTAGCGCTCGCCTAGAGACTCTTACCCGAGTTACCCCCGTAACTCGCTGTCTGCCGCTGCCCATTGTACGGATGGGGAAACTGAGATTGGAGAGTAAAAGTGGCTCAGACCGAGGGCGACGGCGCAGTGACTGGACCCCCAGTTCTCATATGCCGAGATAAGATCCTCGGCTGAAGGGCTTGCCAGGCGCTTTGGGGACAGGTTGTGGAAAAGACGACCCTCAAACGCCGCGAGAGGTCCGCTGGAGGGGAAAGGCCACTCTAAGGGCCGGAGCGGGAGCCGCGCCTTTCGCGCAAGCGTCAGGCTAGACCCGCAGCGATCCGGCCGGAGATCCCTCACCGTCCCCGTGCGGTCGCGGCGGGCAGGAGCGTCTGGCACCCCGGACCTTTGGGGCTCCGACCTTGCCCACCCAGAGCCCACGGATTCCTGTACTCACCCTGGGCGGCCCGACTGCTCTCTGGGGCACCTGGGCAGGACTCAGGCCCGCACCACTGTGGCGCTCCCACA
>NW_006159974.1:159833-192240 GCF_000334495.1 Tupaia belangeri chinensis | reverse complement strand
CCAGGCCGCGCGCGTGCTCCCGAGGCAAGGCTTCCTTCCCTCCCTTCCCCCTGCGAGTGCGAGCTCTTGGTTCGGCCCGGCCCGGCCACGCCCCCTCGCCTCTCCAGGGCTGCCTGCCTCACAGCCGGGTCAGTTGTACACGGGTAAGGGGTTTGTGGCGGCGACTCTCTTGCGCTTTCCCTCCTGTTTCTCCCGACGGGTACCGCCCCCTCTCTGGGGTCCCCGAGGGCTGTGGCTGTTTACTGCCCCGTCTGGCTTCCTGCTGCCGGGCGTCGCACGTATGTGATCACTGCATTTTTTCGCGTTTCTTCACTGGAAAACGGCGAAGCTGCAGGCACAGATGTTCCAGGGTCCCACCGGCCTGATCGCGTGTGGCTCGGGGTTGAATGCTGGCCTGCTTGGGGTCGGGAAGCGAGCGCACGGGACCCGGACTGGACCGAAGAGAGTACCTGGGATTTGAAACCTCGGCTGCCTTGGTCGGGGCTGAGTTCACCTCTCTGCCTGAAGCTTTGATTCCTAGTTAGTGTCGTGGGGATTAAGTGAAATAAACTCGTAAAGGATTTACCGCAGTGCAATAGAAAGTGCCCTAGAAATGTAAGCCATTGCCGCCATCACTACTGCTAGCACAAGCTCTGCTGCAAATTCAACAGTGGGCAGCTCACTTCCCTCAAAGCTCATTCTCCACCTTTAAAAACGGGACCGGGGACCAGCAGATGGTGTAATGGTTACGTCCCAGACCCAGAGGCCTGAAACTCGGCGGGTGTGTATGCCTGCGTTCCCAAGATCCCAAGAGGAGAATTTCTCATTCTCTGTCTCTGGCGACGCAGGCGCCCTATAGCAAAAAAAAAAAAAGCTAAAGAAAAAAAAAGGGGAGACCATCAGGTGGCATGGTAGTTAAAGCGCTGGATATTCTCATATGACTGACCATGGTTCCAGTCCTGGACGTGGTTGCTTACTTTCTCACTTTCTCTCTCTCTTTTTTCTCTGTGTGTGTGTGTGTGTGTCTGGTCAAATTAAAATAAATGAACGAATAAATAAAATTAAATAAATAATTCTTAAAAAGAGTATAGTCTTAAAAAAAAAAGTGGAGTTTACCAGCAACCAAATAATGTGAGACCAGTAAAGTCCTATATAAAGAGGACTTTTGCTATTACCATATTCCCAGTTAGACTTTCTTCCTAATAGCCAGTCCTTCCAAGAGGTGAAGGCGATGGCCTTTAAGACACAGCAGATCCCAACTAGGACTGAATGTGTAACTCCTAGACTGGGCTCTTAAGAAACTTTATTAGAAATTAATGACTCAGATATCTAACAATTTCTCTGACTCACTTTTTTTTTTTTGAGAGAGAGATTTTTGCCTTAGGGCACATGCCAGAGAGAGACAGAGAGACAGAGATAGTGAGGGAGAAAGAACAGAGTCCTTTCTTTCTAAGTAATAATAACATAACTGGGGCTGGCAGGTGGCATAGTGGTTAAGGGTGCTGGACTCCCACATGGCTGACCTTGGTTGGAGTCCTGAACCTGGCAGCTTGCTTTCTCACTTTTCTTCTCTCTCTGTCTCTCTCTGGTCGACTTCAAAAAATAATAATAACAATAATAGTAACAACGATGAATAAATTAAATTTTAAAAAGTTTAAAAATAATGACAATGATAGATAAAGTCAAAATAATTCTAAAAAAGCCCATAATAATAGCATTACTGCAGAAACGGTGAGGAAATACCAGAAAACAGGCATCTTACTTCTTTTGCTTTTTCCTATTGAACTGATACTGGCCCCTGAGAAGTAAAATGAAGTTTTCTTTATTTAGTCTTTTATCAGATAAAAAGGAAACAGGTCCTAGAGTCCTCGGTATTTACTTTAAACACTAAGGTGAGCTCATGTTCTCTTTTCCTCCTGCCTGATCGATACTTTCCACCCACTGTGATTATGGTCCCCTGGTGACACATCATGAGAGCCTTAACTGTTCACCTTTTGCAAGACAGTCATGAGTAAGCGTGTAGTTAAAGACTGCAGCTATCCGGGTGTCCTAGAAGTGCTTTGTTTTGAGTTCTTCGTTTGGGAACAGACCTGATGGATGATTAACATCTGTCTGGACCCTCCTTGAGACAGCCTGGCACCAAGAAAACAGTACTATGTGTCAAAGATGGCATCATAGAGATTTTTCTGGACAGCACTTGTACCTGCCCCTGGACCGGCACATCGTCACATTCCTGACCTCAGTTTAAAAGCCCTTCAGTCATGGAGACAGCACTTGAAAAGTCTTGGACACTTCCGCTCTCCTGGTTGGTCTCTTTGCGTTTCTCTATGCAAACTCTCATTGCCTCAGAGATTGCTCTACTGTGCAATGAGTAGGTCAGGCCCTGCCTGTGCCTTTGTCTGGTAACAGAACCACAGATTGAGGCCTTTGGGTTGTATCTCCAGGACCTCCTCTTCTTATCTTTGCTTCTGTCCCTACCCTAGTCCAGGGCCATCTCAGTTCACCTTTTACCTGGATGATCTCAGCAGCTTTCTGGGTGTGCCACCTCCAGTTTCTCTTACTCCCCGCTGTCCAGGGAAGCTTCTTTTCCTTATTAATTGCCCTGCTCACTGTTCTACCTTCCTGTCCCTGCTCCCAGTCCCCTCGAAAAAACATACTCTAACTAGCCAGCTGGCCGGGGGAGAAGTCTATTGAATGCACACCTTACTCTAATATAAATTCTAAACCCAAAAAAGTCCTTAGGAGAATGTGTCAAGAGTCTCCAGAAGGCCTAAGTGAAAAGACTGAGAAATCTTGCCTACATAGAAGTCAAAATATGTGTGCAAAGACCTATAAGTACATGATAGTCCTGGACCTGGCAGCTTGCTTTCTCGCTTTCTATCTTCCTCTGTCCCTCTTCTGTTCAAATTTAAATTAAAAAAATGAATAAAGTTAAATGAAATAATTATTTTTTTTAAAAATATCCAAACAACTTTGTCAATGGCCAAAGAACCAACTCTTAGTGACTCCCAGTACCGAACGAGTAGTCACTATAAACTTGATTTTTTGTAAATCAAAACCATTCAGTTAGGGTTACAGACAAGTGTTTCCTGCCAAATTCCCTACATTTCTGCTTATCTTCATTGTTCAGAAAGGGTAACTTCTTACTCTGATTAGCATTTTTCTGATCATTGTCTTTCACACTGATAAATACATTTTTTTATGGCTTTGTCCTCTTGAGTCCTGCTATGATGACTTAGTTTTATTTTATTTTATTTTTTTTTTTTTGTCGTAGGGTCTGTGCACCCACAGGGGGTGGGGGGCATTCCAGGGAGGATGGCCTTCTAGAATCCCTTCCCTTCCATTCTCTTCTCGGGATTTTGGGCATGTACACATGTGCCCCTGCCATGTTTCTCAAGGGGAATCCCGCACCTGTGCACCTGCCATGTTTCTCAAGGGGAATCCCGCACCTACTGCCTGGACTTAGTCTTTTTTTTAGTTTTTTTTTTGCCATAAGGCAAGTGCACTTGTCAGAGAGAGACAGAGAGAGGAAAAGTGAGAAATCATTTCCCAAGAGGGATGGCTATGCCATAATCCCTTCTCCTCCTTTCTTCTCCTGGGGATGTACACACAGGCATCCAGCTTGATTTTCAAGCTGCCGGGTCCAGGGTGCAAACCACAACCACCATGTGGGAGCTCAGTGCCTTCACCACCATGCCACCTCCTGGCGCCCTGATTTAGGTCGCTTTAAACTACAGCCCATTCCCCCCCACACCTTTCCAACATATTTATATACCTAATATAGTTCCTCTGTCAGTCACCTTTATACTTAAAGTAGCAGGTTTGGACCTTTGTTTTTTGATCCATAAACTCTGCCTCGGCCTCCCAACATCAGCTGTCTTGACCTCTCTATTTTCATTTTTGAGCTTGAGAACATTTACATTCTAAAAAAATTTTCTGTGCTTTGTCTGACACTTGGGCCTAAAAGTTAAGTCGACAAGCAATATTGACATTGTTCTGACACTGCTTATTCTATGTCAAATACATGCAGATTTTTTTTTTGAGAGGTTTTATTTTTTATTTTTATTTTTTCGCTATAGGGCGCGTGTGCTCGCCAGACAGAGAGAGAGAGACATAGAGACAGGAAGCGAGAAATCACCCCCCAGGGGGGATGGTCATGCCACAATCCCTTCTCCATTCTCCTCTCGGGATCTTGGGCACGCACGCACACACGCCCAGCGTGAGTTTTAAGCCACCGGGTCTGGGATGCGAACTGCGGTCGACTACGTGGGAATCCAGCGACACAGCCATTACGCTAACTGCTGGTTCCCATGCAGACGTTTTGAATATCCAAACAACCTTTGTGTATATACCATGACATGGTATATACAGCAGAGCCAACCATCCTTATGATTACAGGCTCTTCCTGGGCAGCTTTCTTCTTCCTGGGGATATCTTTTTTTCCCCTAGAACTACATAGAAAGAATGAACCTTCAGTTTCTCCATAAATTTGGGGCAGGGCTAGAAGTTGGCACAGTGGTTACGGTGCTAGGCTCCCACATAGCTGACCATGGTTCAAGTCCCAGATCTAGCAGCTTCAGAAACATGCCAGGCATATGTGTACCCAAAATCCTGAAAGGAGAATGGAGAAGGGATTATAGTGTGGCCATCCCCCTGGGGGTGATTTCTCATTCTTTCTCTCTCTCTGTCTCTCTCTGATGAGTGCATATGCCCTTTAACAAAAATGTCTATCTAAAATAAATAAATAAGTAAATAAACCTGGTGCTATTAAGTTTTTCCCAGAAGATCTTATCAAGGACTCTCTGACAAACCTCGGGACCCTACCCAAGTTGGCTTGTGCCCAGGACAGAGGCCGAATTCATATCTGTGTTTCAGTTCTTGCAGCAGGTACTCGAGTGGGTCTCCTGAGCCTGGAATGCATGACCATTTAAAATCTGGCCCTAAGCTCCTTGCAGTTTGATTTTCATAACTTTCTTCCAAAACTCTACACTCCAGTGAAGCTGGAATAAGTGCTGAGTACTTGTATTCCTCTGAGCCATCTGGAATGTTATTCTTTCTTATGTTTACGTGTCTATATCTACCAGTGCTCCCACCTCTGGAAAGCCACTCTGGTCCCTTCTACTAGAAATGGTGGCTCTCAATGTACCATCCAGTCCTCTAAGGCCCAGAGTATTTCCTACTTTAGGGTTTAAAATTATTTTTAAAAATTTATTTGTCTATTTATTTGTTGTGATTTTCAAGTCACTAGGTCTGAGTCTCAAACCATGGTCCACCATGTGGGAATTCAGTATTCCAACCACCACACGATCTGCTGGCCCAAGTATTTCCTACTTTATATAGTGTCTCCAGAGCATTGTTCTCCCCATTGGTCTGGAGACTGTGTGTCTGCCACCCCACTGCAAGTCCTGCCAAATGCAGGTAGTAGGAGGCATTTGCTGGGTGGAGCCACAAAGGAGTCAGGAAAGATAGGCTATAGTAAAGGAGCTAGGGGAAAAATCTCAGGGTTATGAGGCAAGATGGTGGTTCAGTGTTAACAAAATTTAATCCACATGGGAAGGTCTTAGGTTCATATCCTAAGGCCTCCCTATACATGTGTTCCATGATCTGGGCTAGCTGAAGCTGGAGTAGATTGTGGTATGAAGAAGGTCTGTCTCTCTGTCTCTCTCCCCCATGGTAGAAATAAATAAATTTTTAAAAAGAGGGCCAACAGATGGCATAATGGTTACGTCACTGGACTCCCTCCCATGTAGTCAACTGTGGTTCAAGCTCTGGACCTGGCAGCTTAAACTCATGCTGGGTGCATGTGTGTAAGTGCCCAAAATCCCAAGAGGAGAATGAAGGAGGAGGGATTGTGGCGTGGCCATCCCCCATGGAGAGTGATTTCTCACTGTCTGTCTCTCTGTCTCTCTGGTGAGTGCACGCACCCTATAGCAATTTCTCTCTTATGGGATCAGCAGGTGGCATGGTGGCTAAGGGCATTGGACTCCCACATGGCCAACCACAGTTCAAGTCCTGGACCTGGTGGCTTGCTTTCTCACTTTCTATCTCTCTCGCTCTCTCTCATTCTGTACCTCTCTGGTCAAATTAAATTAAATTAAATTAAATTAAATTAAATTAAATTAAATTAAATTAAATTAAATTAAATTAAATTAAATTAAATTAAATTAAATTAAATTAAATTAAATTAAATTAAATTAAATTAAATTAAATTAAATTAAATTAAATTAAATTAAATTAAATTAAATTAAATAATTATAAAAATAAAATGGTCTTCTTATTAAAAAAATTCTCTCTTGGGACCAGCAGTTAGCATAATGGCTATGTCACTGGACTCCCACGTAGTCGAGCACAGTTCACGTCCCACACCTGGTGGCTTAAACCTCATGCTGGGCGCGTGTGCGTGTGTGCCCAAGATCCCGAGAGGAGAATGGAGGAGAAGGGATTGTGGCATGGCCATCCCCCCTGGGGGGTGATTTCTCACTTTCTGTCTCTCTGTCTCTCTCTGTCTATCTGGCGAATGCATGCACCCTATGACAAAAACCTCTCAAAAAATTTTCTCTTAAAAAAAGAGAAAGAGAAAGAAGGACCAACAGTGGGCGTACTGGCTATGTCACTGTACTCTCATGTAGTCAACCGGTTCGAGTCCCAGACCTGGTGTGCAGTGGTGTTACTGTGGTGTGCTGTGGGTTGCAGTGGGCTGTGCTGTTGTTTAAAGTGGGGGTATGCTGTGGCTTAAAGTGGGATATGCAGTGTAAGTCCATGAAGTTTGCTGTTGGTCCTAGTGAGATTAGGGTGTGAATGGGGAGATTTTTCTTGTGTGTCTCACTGATGTGTGTGATGATGTCACTGAGGTGTGTTGTGGGTCGCAGGGGGCTGTGCTATTGTTTAAAATCTGCTGTGGTATAGCTTAAAGTGGGGTGTGCTCTGTAACTCAATTAATTTTGCTGTGGGTCCTAGTGAGGTACAGGTGTGAGTAGGATGTGTTGTGGGTCGTAGATTTGATCTTTGGGTCTCAGTGATATGTGCAATGGTCTAACTGAGGTGTGCTGTGGGACGCAGGGGACTGTGTTTTTTTGTTTGTTTGTTTGTTTTTTTAATTATTTATTTAATTTTATTTATTCATCCATTTATTTTAATTTGACCAGAGAGAGACAGAGAGAGAGAGGGGAAGTGAGAAAGCAAGCCACCAGGTCCAGGACTTGAACCATGGTCGGCCATGTGGGAGTGTCCAGCGCCTTAACCACCATGCCACCCGCTGGTCCCGAGGGGACTGTGTTTTGTTTAAAATCTGTCATGGTGTTTGCTTAAAGTGGGGTGTGCTCTGTAAATCTACAAACTTTCCTGTAGGTGCTAGTAAGGTTAGAGTGTGTGTGGGGTGTGTTGTGTGTTGCAAGTTTGATCTTTGGATCTCAGTGATGTGTGCAGTAGTCTCACTGAGGTGTGCTATGGGTCACAGTCGGCTATGCTGTTCTTTAAAGTTTGGTGTGCTGTGGCTTAAAGTTGGGTGTGCAGTGTAACTCAATGAATTTTTCTGTGGGTCCTTTTGAGGATAGGTGTGAGTGGGGTGTGTTTTGTGTCATAGGTTTGTTCTTTGGGTCTCAATGATATGTGCAGTGGACTAACTGAGCTGTGCTGTGGGTCACACTGGGCTGTGCTGTTGTTTAAAGTTCGGTGTGCTGTGGCTTAAAGTGGGGTGTGCAGTGGAACTCAATGAATTTTGCTGTGGGTTCTCATGAGGTTAGGTTGTGAGTGGGGTGCATTGTGGGTTGCAGATTTGTTCTTTGGGTCTCAGTGATGTGTGCAGTGGTTTCACTGAGGTGTGCTCTAATCACAGAGGGCTGTGCTGTTGTTTATAGTGTGGTGTATTGTGGCTTAAAGTGCGGTGTGCAGTGTAACTTAATGAATTTTACTGCAAGTCCTAGTGAGGTTAGGATGTGAGTGGTGTGTGTTTTGGGTCGCAGATTTTTTTTCTGGGTCTCAGTGATGTGTATAGTGGTGTCACTGAGGTGTGCTATGTGTTGCTCTGGGATGTGCTGTTGTTTAAAGTTGGGTGTACTGTGCCTTAAAGTAGGGTGTGCAGTGTGATGCAATGAATTTTGCTGTAAGTTCTAGTGAGATTAGAGTGTGAGTGAGGTGTGTTGAGTGTCACAGATTTGTTCTTTGGGTCTCACTGATGTGTGCAGCGGTCTCACTAAGGTGTGCTGTGGGTCGCAGTGGGCTGTGCTGTTGTTTAAAACTTGTAATGCTGTGCCTTAAAGTGAGGTGTGCTCTGGGACCAGCAGGTGGTGTGATGGTTAAGGTGCTGGACATTCCCACATGGCCAACCGTGGTTCAAGTCCTGGACCTGTTGACTTGCTTTCTCAATTTCCATCTCTCTCTCTCTCTCTCTGTCTCTCTATGGTCAAATTAAACAATAAATGGCTGAATAAATAAAATTAAATAAATAATTCTTTTAAAAATAAAAATAAAAAAAAAATTCTTTTAAAAAAAAAGAGAAATCCAAAAAAAAAAAAGAGAGGTGTTTTCTGTAACTCATCAAATTTTGCTGTGGGTCCTAGTTATGTTAGGGTGTGAGTTGGGTGTGTTGTGGGTCACATATTTTTTCTTTGTGTCTCAGTGATGTTATCAGTGGATCAGTGGTCTCACAGAGATGTGCTGTTGTCACAGTGGGTTGTGCTGTTGTTTAAAGTGATGTGTCCTCTGGCATAAAGTGGGGTGTGCAGCGTACCTCAATGAATTTTGCTGTGGGTCCTAGTGAAGTTAGGGTGTGTGTCAGGAGTGTTATGGGTCACAGAGTATTGCTTTGGGTCTTAGTGATTTGTCCAGTGCTCTCACTGAGGTGTGCTGTGGGTTGCAATGGGCTGTTATGTTGTTTAAAATGTGTTTAGGGGTGAAGGTTCAGGTTAGGTTTCAGGTTATGTTTACGGTTTGGGTTAGAGTTACGGTTAGGGTTAGGTGGTATGTTTAGGGATAGGCGTAAGGATTAGGGTTAGGGTTAGGGTGATGATAGGGTTAGGGTTAGGGTTAGATTTAGATTTAGGATTAGGGTTAGGGGTGATGATTAGGCTTAGAGTTAGGGTGTGGGTTACGGTTTGGTTTAGTGTTACAGTTTGGCTTAGGGGTTAGAGTTAGGATTAGTGGTTAGGGTTAGGGTAATGGTTATAGTAGGGTTAGTGTTAGGGTTAAATTTAAGTTTAAGGCTAGGGTTAGGGATGAGGGATAGTGTTAGGGTTCAGGTTAGGGTTACATTTGGGTGAAGGGCTATGGTTAGGTTTAGGGGTTAGTGTTAGGGTTGGACGATAGGTTTAGGTTTAGGACTATGGTTACGGTAGGGTTAGGGTTAGGGGTGAGTGTTAGGGTTAGTGTTGGGGTTTGGGTTTTGATTTGGGTTAAGGTTACAGAATGGGTTAGTTGTTAGGTTTAGGGTTAGGGGTTAAAGTTAATGTTAGGGTTATGGTAGGGTTAGTGTTATGGTTAGATTTAGGGTTAGAGCTAGGATTAGGGCTGATGGTTAGTGTTAGATTTTGGGCTATGTTTACAGTTTTGGTTGGCGTTAGGGAAAGGGTTAGGTGTTAGGGTTAGGGTTATGCGTTAGGATTAGGGTTAGGGTTAGAGTTATGGTAGGGTTAGGTTTAGGGTTAGATTTAGGTTTATGATTAGGGTTAGCATTGAATATTAAGTTAGAGATTGTGTATGGGTTACAGTTTGGGCTAGCGTTAAGGTTAGATTTAGTGGTTAGGGTTATTTTTATGGTTACAGTAGGGTTAGTGTTAGGGATAAATTTAGGTTTAGGGCTAGAGTTAGGGGTCAGGGTTACGTTTAGGGTTCGGTTAGGGTTCAGATTGGGTGAAGGGTTACGGTTAGGTTTAGGGGTTAGGAATAGGGTTGGGCGATAGGGTTAGGGTTAGCATTAGGGTTAGGGTTACAGGAGTGTTAGGGCTAGGGAGTGTTAGCGCTAGGGTTAGAATTAGGGTTAGTGTTAGGGTTATGGATGAATGTTAGGGCTAGGGTTAGATTTAGGTTTAGGATTAGGGTTAGGGTTAGAGTTAGGGTCTGGGCTAGGCTTAAGTTTGGGTGAAGGGTTACGGTTAGGTTTAGGGGTCAGGGTTAGGGTTGGGCGATAGGGTCACAGTTAGGGGTAGGGTTATGGTAGGGTTAGGGTTAGGGTTATATTGATGGTTAGGATTAGGGGTGAATGTTAGGGTCAGGGTTGGGGTTAGGGTTATGGTTTGGGTTAGGATTATATTCAGAAATAGGGATTAGGTTTAGGGTTGGGGCTAGGGTTAGTGTTCCGGTTAGGGTTACGGTAGGGTGAGAGTTATGGTTAGATTTAGGGTCAGGGCTAGGGTTAGAGGTGAGGGTTAGGGTTAGTTTTCGGGTTATGTTTATGGTTTTGGTTAGCATAATGGTTAGGGTTAGGTGTTAGGGTTAGGTTTCGGCATTAGGCTTAGGGTTAGGGTTAGGCTTATACCAGGTTTATGGTTAGAGTTAGATTTAGGTTTAGGATTAGTGTCAGGGGTGAGGATTAGGTTCAGGGTTTGGGTTTGGGCGACGGTTTCAGTTAGTGTTATGGTTAGGGTCAGGAGTTAGGGTTAGGTTTAGTGGTTAGGGCTAGGGTTAGGATTCTGGTTCTGGTTACAGGAGGGTGAGTGTTAGTGTTAAATTTAGGTTTAGGGCGAGGGTTAGGGGTGAGGGTAAGGGTTAGGGTTAGGGTCTGGGCTAGGCTTAAGTCTGGGTGAAGGGTCACAGTTAGTTTTAGGGGTTAGGGTTAGGGTTAGGTTGTGTGATAGGGTCAGGGTTAGGGGTTGGGTTACGGTAGGCTTAGGGTTAGGGTTAGATTTAAGGTTAGGGTTAGGGGTGAGTGCTATGGTTAGGGTGCGACTTTTGGTTACGGTTTGGATTAGGGTCATGGTTAAGGTTAGGGTTTTATTTTAGGGTTAGGGGCTAGGGTTAGGGTTATGGTTAGGGTTACGGTAGGTTGAATGTTATTGTTAGATTTAGGGTCAGGGCTAGGTTAGGGGTGAGGGTTAGGGTTAGTTTTTGGGTTATGTTTAAGTTTTGGTTAGCGTTAAGGTTAGGGTAAGGTATTAGGGTTAGGTTTCAGTGTTAGGCTTAGGGTTAGGGTTAGGCTTACTCTAGGTTTATCATTAGGGTTAGATTTAGGTTTAGGATTAGGGTCACGGCTGAGTATTAGGCTTTGCCTTGATGTTTGGGCAACAGTTTTGGTTAGTGTTACGGTTATGGTCAGGGGTTAGGGTTTGGTTTTGTGGTTAGGGCTAGGGTTAGGGTTCGGGATCTGGTTACAGGAGGATGAGTATTAGTGTTAATTTTAGGTGTAGGGCGAGGGTTAGGGGTGAGGGTAAGGGTAAGGGTTAGGGTCCAGGCTAGGCTTAAGTCTGGGTGAAGGTTCATGGTTAGTCTTTCGGGTTAGGGTTAGGGTTGGCGATAGGGTCAGGGTTATGGTTATGGTTATGGTGGGCTTAGGGTTAGTGTTAGATTGAGGGTTAGGGTGTGGGTTTTGGTTACGGTTTGGGTTAGGGTCATGGTTAAGGTTAGGGTTTAGTTTTAGGGTTAGGGGCTAGGGTTACGGTTATGGTTAGGGTTACAGTAGGGTGAATGTTATTGTTAGATTTAGGGACAAGGCTAGGGTAAGGGGTGAGGGTTAGGGTTAGTTTTCGGTTATGTTTACGGTTTTGGTTAGCGTTATGGTTACGGTTAGTTTTTAGGGTTAGGTTTCGGTGTTTGGCTTAGGGTTAGAGTTAGGTTTACGCTAGGGTTATGGTTAGGGTTAGATTTAGGTTTAGGATTAGGGTCAGGGCTGAGTATTAGGCTTTGCGTTGAAGTTTGGGTGACGGTTTCGGTTAGTGTTACTGTTATGGTCAGGAGTTATGGTTAGGTTTAGTGGTTAAGGCTAGGGTTAGGATTAGATTCTGGTTATACCCCACAAATGGGATACATTTCTGCCCCAACCTTATGCAAAGGGCTCCAAACATCTTAGTTCCCTTCTGACGTCAGGGGCAGCCGGGTCAGTCCTAATCAAAGTCCCTGTTTTCAGGCCTCTGGACTGGTGACGAGCCAGGTCTTTATAAAATAGAGTGAGAGAGCCAGTTGATGGCGTGATGGTTAAGGCAGCAGGATCCCGTGCTCAAACTGCCCAGTTTGAGTCTTGGACCTGGCAGCTAGAAAAATACTCCAGGTATGTGGACATGTGTGCCCAAAATACCAAGAAGAGAATGGAGGAGAAGAGACTGTAGCATGGCCATCTCCTTGCGGGGAGTGCTCTCTCTCTTTCTCCAAAGTGCACATGCTCTATGACAAATAAAAAATAATAATAAAAATAAAAAAATGTAGGCCAGGAGGTGGTGTGGTGGTTAAGGGTGCTGGACTCCTACATGGCTGATCACGGTATGAGTCCTAGACCTGAGGGCTTGCTTTCTCACTTTCCCTCTTACTCTGTCCCTCTCTGGTCAAATCGAAAAATAATAAAAATAAATAAAGTTAAATAAAATAATTATTTAAAAATATAAACACACACACATACATACACACAATAAAATGAAACAGAGCAAAGGCCCTAGCTGCCAGGCTTGCTGAGCTGATGAACATGGCCCTGCCAGCTGATGGCTGTGGTTATACTGTTTGTAGACACTGCTGTGAAGACCAGATAAGTCGCTGCAGTTCCCAGGGAGAAGCTGAGAGAACGGTTGCTAGAGGCAGCTGAGGGACCAAAACCAGACATCAATAAAACCTGAGGGCTACCAGAGGGGATTGTAGAAGTACAGGGGGGAAAGCAGAGATGCTGGGGATCTCAAAGGATGATCAACAGGCCACCTACATCAGAATTGCTATGGGGCTTGTTAAAATGCAGTATCTGACATCCTGGTCCCGGCCACTGGGTCAGACTCTGAATTCAAGGCAGAAATTGAATTTTAAATAAACTTCATTGTTTTCCACACTAAAATTTGAGACCTACTCTCTTAGGAGTTTACCTTGGCCAGAACTAAGGGTCGGAGTAGTTGTCCAAAGTGTGGCTCAGATAGATGGAAGAATGGGAGCATTAAGGAGGAGGGGGAGGTTGCTGTCAATTACAAAGCCCAGATGGGAGCAGCCTGGCTCCCTAAGTGTCAACATAACCTCCCCAGACCTTCATCCCTGCTTCCAGCCACCCCCGCACCTCTAGGTCCTCCTAACCATGTCCAAAGTTCAACAATTTCGAAGAGGCAGCTCTGAGATGAAAGAATAAACATAGTGTTTGGCAACGGCTGATCAGGTTTCCAATCGGGTTATGTCATGGCCCAGGCAACTGTGTGAACATGGGTGGGTCCTGGGGGTCCTTAGTATGCCACCCCAGGTGGTTTGGGCGAGGATTCAAATGACAAGGCCTAGTGCATACTGGTTTTCAAGGCCCAGGCTCTTTCTTCCTCCCCGCATCCCCCACACCACCCCCTTTCCTCTGTTCCTCTCTCTGTTATGTAACCAAAGTCTAAGCCCTTCCTGGATTCACAGAGCCAGGGCAAGCTTCCGAGGCAACGGGAGGGTGTCCAGGGAAGGGGAGACTGAAAGCCACGCCCGTCCTCCCTCTCTACCTCTTCATTCTCATTCATGTGTCACTGAGCCAGGATCCTTGCCCTTTCTCTCAAATGTGGCAAAGCCTCAGGATTCTGTTCCCAAAATTGCCTGGTTGCAGCTGATGGTTGCCATGGCAACTGGCACTGAAGCTCCTTGCTAAAGCCTGCTTTAGCACCCTCTGACCAGACAACTGTGCCTCCGCTGAATAGAAATGGGAGTTGATGGGCCCTGATCCCCAGCCTCCAAAGGCTAGTGGTCTCCTGGTCGACTCCCATTCAAGCACTTACTGGTCTAGTTCAGTGATTCTCAAAGTGTGGTCCCTGTACCAGGAAAATGAGAATTTGTTAGAAATTGCTAAATTTCAGGCCCCTTCCCAAATTTACCAAATCAAAAACTCTGGGGCTCATTTGGGTTTTAACAAGCCCTCCACGTAGTGCTGACATAGGTAGAAGATTGAGAACCACAGATCTAATTTCAACCTCAAGCCATTCGCCTCAAGCCACTTACAGAGATGGACATGATGGATCCCATACTGCAGATGAGGAAATTGGGGCTCTGTTTTACTCTGGTAGGCAGACCAGCTGGTAGTTTACAAAGAGGCTAGACTCTCATGGACCTCCCAATGCCAAATCCTACCTTTGTATCACCCGTGATGGGATGATGAACAAATATTACTCTTCCTGGATCCCCAGGCCCCAGTGATAGAAGCCCAGACCATTGGCAATATCTTGCACTGTGTCCAGCAGGGTCAGGGGCTGAGCTGGGGCTAACACGAGGCTGCCCACTCCTCCTGATGCACAGTGATGTGGCAAGGAGAGATGGATGCCTCACAGCAGAGGAGAGCTAGCAGTGGCCAGGAAAACAGTCTCAGTAACAGCCAGCTGCCCTAAGCTTGCTTACACGGAGCTGACACAATGCTCCCCAGCCCAGGCCACACTAGGCTTCCAAGCCACTTTCTGTCCAAACCTCAGCCTTGAGACCTTCGTGCCTACACGCTACGTTGGTCTCTCTTCTTTTCTTCCTTCCTTCCCTCCCCCCTCTCCTCCCTTTTCTTAGTTCATTCATTTACTTTTTCCATGAGAAAGAGAGAGAGAGTGCCCCTGCAGGATCTTCACGCCATAAGCCACCCCAGTCTCACCAGCACCAATCACAGGCATGCACACATGTGACCAGCATGCTTGGGCACATCCCAGGACACGAACCCAGGACCTTTCCCATGTGGGCTCCTTTATTTTATAACCGAGCCGTCTCCTAGCCCTGGTGTCTGACCCCATACACAGGATCCTATCTTATACGTCTGCTTGACCTTCCCCAGCCGCCAATATGGAATCTCTCTCTTCAGAATGAATGGCTCCCAGACTGTTTGCCACACAGCCTGTGACTGGGAATGCCTTGCCTTTTCAGGCAACCCATCCGTCTGTAAAATCTCTGACTGGTGTAAGTTTCCCTTTGAATGAACTGAAATACATCCTGGTATAATATCTACCTTTTATAACATGAACGTCTAATCCCCTTTAACAGAGATTACGGGATTGTTTTCAAAGTATGATATGAAGTAAAAGTACCTATGCTATCCATTTCTCCAAATCCCACCTTTGCAGGTAAACAAAGCAGGTAGAACATAAGGACCCATTAACTCTAGGAGAGAAGGGAGAATCAGACCAGGTGGGAATAGAAAGAGGCGGAAGGAAGAAGAGGGCCAGCTGATGGTATGAAGGTTAAGGGGGCTGGGTCCCACATGGCCAAATGCACAGTTCGAGTCCCAGACCTGATGGTGTGAAGACACACTGGGGATGCCCAAAATCCCAAGAGGAGAATGAAGAAGAAGGGGTCGCGATGTGGCCATCCCCCTGGGGGATGATTTCTCCCCTTTCCCCCCACCGAGAGTGCATGTTCCCTATACCAAAAAAATATAAAAATGTAGAAGTTACTTATCCCCCAAGTGACCCCAGCAAGACCAGCACAGGTTTTGTGGGGCCCATTCAAGAAAATACAATATTCCAAACAAAGTCATAGGTAGATGATCTGTAATGACAGAAAAGTTACAACTCATTCGTCTTTCCAGTTATAGTTTTCATATGTATTATTGTTTTCAGTAAATGAGAATCCTGGAGCTTCAGTGTAATGTCAGCTCCGTGGAGATAGACCCCGTGCAAGTCTCTCTGGGCCTCAATTTCTCATCTGTGAAATAAGGGTGACCCTATCCACTATTTCCCAAAGTTGGTTGGAGGAGTAAGTGAACTAAATAAAGGCGAAAATATCTGCCAATATTGTTATGTTCTCTGATTGCTTTTGTTTGTTTGTTTGTTTTTTGTTTTGAGAGATTTTTGCTATAGAGCACATGCACTCACTGAAGAGACAGAGAGAAAGTGAGATATCACACCCTGAGGGCATGGCCCTGCTGCAATCCCTTGTCCATTCTCCTCCTCTCAGGATTTTGGGCACACATATACATACGTCCAGCATGAGTTTCAAGCTGCTGGGTCTGGGAATTGAACCGTGGTTGGCCACATGGAAGTCCAACACCTCATCCACTGTGCCACTTGCTGGCCCCTGTTCTCTGATTTCTAAAGAAGAATTCTTGAGCCTGGATATGAGGGAAGACTAGGTTGATAGGTTGTTCTCAGGGTGAGGGTGAGAAGCTTAACATGTGAGCGATCTCAGCAAGTTTGTGGGAGTACCAGAGTCCAGCTGGTCCGAGGACTGGCTTTCTATCAGAAGGCACTGAGGGACCAGCAGATGGTGTAATGGTTATGTTGTGGAACTCCCACATAGTCAACCGTGGTTCAAGTCCTGGACCCAGTGGCTTAAAACTCACACCAGGAGTGTGTGCGCACATGCCCAAGATCCTGAGAGAAGAATGGAGGAGAAGGGATTGCCCTGTGGCCATGCCCCCTGGGAGGTGATGTCTCGCTTTCTCTCTATCTGTCTCTCTGGAGAACACACGAGCCCTATAGTAAAAATCTCTCTAGGGGTCAGGAGGTGGCATGGTGGTTAAAGGTGCTAGATTCCCACATGGCTGACTGCGCTTCAAGTCCTGGACCTGGTGGCTTGCTTTCTCACTTTCCCTTTCTCTCTCTCTCTGTCTCTCTCCAGTCAAATTAAAAAAAAATAATAATAACAGATGGAGTTAAATAAATAAGTACATATATTTTTAAAATCTCTCTTAAAAAAAGGCACTGGAATGGGGCCAGGTGCTGATGTAGCTGTAACACAGCTGGATCCACATCCTAAACATGCTGTGCGTGTGTATGCGCCCATGATCTGGGTGGCTGAGACTGGGCACAGATGGTGAGGCCAGTTCCCTTCCTCCCACCTGTCCTTTCTTGGGGATCATGGCATGGAACGTCCACTGGGTGTGCCTCTCTTTCTCTCTGTCTCCATCTCTCATGAAAGAAAGAAACTTTTTTTAAAAGAATTCTTTTATTTATTTATTTTTAAATTCATCAGAGAGAGACAGAGAGGGGGAAATTCATCAGAGAGAGACAGAGAGGGGGAACAGTGAGAAAGCAAGCCACCAGGTCTGGGACTTGAACCACAGTTGACCTTGTGAGAGTCTAGCACATCACCTGCTGGCCTCAAAAAATAAACTTAAAAAAAAAAAAGGCAAAAAATGACCTCTGATTATCATTTACTACTTTTGGTTTTCAGAAATTTTTTTAAAAGAATTGTTGATTCTGGGGACCAACAGATGTCAAAATGATTATGACGCTAGAATCCCACATAGTTGACTATGACTCAAGTTCGAGACTTGGTGGCTTAAAACTCATGCTGGGCATTTGTGCATGTGTACCCTAGACCCCAAAAGAGAAGGGAAGAGAAGGGATTGCTGGGTGGCCATCCCACTTTCTGTCTCTCTGTCTCTCCAGCAAGTGTACGCTCCCTGTAGCAAAAATCTCTCTCTAAAAAAAGAAAGAAAGAAAAATAATTATTTATTCAATTTTACTTCATCATTATTATTATTTTTTTTTGGAGAGGTTTTTGCTATAGGGCGCGTGTGCTCGCCAGAAAGACAGAAAGAGAGAGACAGAGAGACAGAAAGCGAGAAATCACCCCCCTAGGGGGGATGGCCACACCGCAATCCCTTCTCCATTCTCCTTTCGGGATCTTGGGCATGCATGCACATGCGCCCTGTGTGAGTTTAAGCCACTGGCTCCGGGATTCAAAACACAGTCGACTACATGGGAGTCCAGTGACAGCCATTATGCCAACTGCTGGTTCCCATTATTACTATTTCTGACTAGTGAGAGACGGGGGGTGGGGAGGGGGATGTGAGAAAGCAAATCACCAGGTCCATGGTTGGCCATGAGGGAGTCAAGTGCACCAACCACCATGCCCCCTCCTGCTCCGCTCAGGATTATTTTTCAGAAGAATCCTCCCAAAGTGGCCCTCAGTACACTTCTAGGAGAGGGGCTTTGCTCACATCTGGGTTGAAAAAAGCTTTCGCCCCAGAGGTGGCACTCAGGGCCTGAGAAAAACTATTCGCTTCTGGGGTGGGGAGGTCAGTGTGGTGTGTGGCGGGGATCAGTGCCCCACAAGGAAAGAAACCTGATTAGGCCCCTCATGTAGAACCAGGGATAATTACAGGATTATTTGTATTGTTTTGGCAATGTTGGCTCTGCCAGGTCTGCCAAGAGAAAAAGATGATGCTATAGCTCAGGACAGCAAAAACAACTCTGGCCTCATTTCCCAGAACATGTTTTTCAGGAGGGATTAGTGTTTGCACGAGAAAGGAGTCCATAAACTCTTTCCATACCGGCTAGCTGCCCTTAGCTGTGGCAGTCCACACCCTGGGTTTGAAAAGGGTGTTTCCTTCGAGGTTGGCCACCTTTTTTTTTTTTATTTATTTTTTTTTTTATCATAGAATGCTTGTGGTCCCAGAGACATTCAGAGACAGTGAGAAGAAAAACAAGAAATCACTCCCCAGGGCATGATTTCCCTTCTCTTCCATTCTCCTGCCAGGATTTTGGGCACACATGCACACGTACCCAGTGTGATTTTCAAGCCACCAGGTCTGGAACTCTAACCATGGTCGGCCATGTGGGAGTCCAGGATCTCCAGAGAATGCCCAAGCTCCTGGCCAGAGCCTGGTGCCTGGCGGGTCTCCAGTTCCAGGTAACCCACTCCGTAGAGAGTCCTGGCCTCCCAGACTGCAGGCAGTCAGACTGCATCCATCTCGTAGGCCCACTCGTGAGGGAGACACAGTCTCTCCTGACCCCTTCCCAGGTTGTCCAGAGCAGTAGCTTCCAAATGTCATTAGTCAGAGAGAGCCCCATCCAAGGAGCCAGCACCAGGCTCCTGCACACATTTGTACAAACACTTTCACCCTGCAGGGGGTGGGGGTGTCCTGGAAGCACAGAGCTAGAGATATGGGTGTTTCTAAAGCTAGAGCTAGAGACATTCAGGGTGGTTCTCCAGGGACTCAGCCCCACTCCCTGCAGCTGGGGAGCACCTCCAGGCACTTCCCAGGTGCTCCCACTCCTCACCCAGGCCACATAGAATGTGGTAGCAAGCACAGGTCTTGATGCGCAGTCCTGCGGCCTGGACCATTCCATTCCACTTCCTGCAGCCCCTAACAGAAGAGAGAAGGTGCCCACAGGCCCTGGAAAACCACTCAGTATTACCAGCCCTTGGCTTAAGGGCTCAGGGCTGGAGATCAGTGATGGCAGCAGGGTAGGATGAGGCTGGGAAAAGGAGAGGAGGAAGGTGGATGAGGTAGGAGCACCAGCATCCATCCGGTCCTGCCACAAACTGAAAGCAGAGCAAGGAAGAATCTTAAAGATCATTCTCCCAACTGCTTCATGTTATAGATGAGAGCTCAGTCCAGAGAGGTCAAAACACTTGCCCAAAGTTGCACAGAAAAGAAATGGCAGGGCCAGGACCAGAGCCCTTGGGTTCAGCATCCCTACCCCGTGCTTTTCCCTACTATGCCTCCCAGGCCTGGGCCCAAGTGACCGACAGGACCTGCACAATCTCCTGCCCGCCTCTCACCCAGAGACTGGAGCAGGAGGCGGGCATGGCAAAGCCCGGTTAGCTGCTCAGCCTGCTCAGCTGCCTTGCCTAGGCTCTGAGCTGCTGCCACCTGCCCCACCTGTGCAGTGACCTGCCAGGGACAGGCAGCCTGCTCTGTGCCCTCCTTCTCTAAGCCAGGCTTCCCTCAGAGGGCGGGATGGCAGGACTGCCACCTCCTCGTGCTCAGCCTCTTGCCCCCATCTGTCTATCCTGCCCTGTCTCCGTGCGGAGGAGGCACCCACCTGGCCAGCTGGGGATGTGGGTGCCACAGGCAGGGCAGGTCCTGTGCCTCTGAGGGCTGTCTTGGCTTCCCAGGACTCAGGCCACGGGAGTACTTTATGGCCAGAGAGGCGTGGTGTAAAGGATTATGGGAACTGCACCTGAGAAATGGCCCCACCCCAAGCACCCTGCAATGCACTGAGGGCAGCACTGGGCTAGAGCTGGTTCTGGAATGGCCTCTGTTCACAAATAAAGCACAGAAGCCATGGGGCAGAGCATGGTGAGGTGAGGGCCACTGCAGACAGATGACCAGCCCAGCTCCCTTTCATCAGTCCTCTCTTGAGGGCTCAGACCAGAGTGTTAGGAGCAGGGACCTCCAAATACAGCCATACCTGACAACTCTCATCTGCCCTGGGACCTCAAACAAGTGATGCCACCTCTGAGCCTCAATTTCTCATCTCCAAGATAGAAATAATAGTCATTTCATAAAGACGACACAGGACCGAGCCTATAGTAGGTGCTGATAGGTATTAGAAAGAATGAATGAGGGGCCGGCAGACAGTGTAGTGGCTATGTCCTTGGACTCCCACATGGCCGACCACGGTTTGAATCCCAGACCTGGTGGCTTGAAAATTACGCTGGGTGCATGTGCATGCATGCCCAAGATCTTGGGAGGAGAATGGAGGAGAAGGAATTGCAGCTTGGTCATCCCCCCGGTGAGTGATTTCTCACTTTCCCTCTCACTGTCTCTGTCTCTCTTTCCAGCCAGCACACATGCCCTATGGCAAAAAAATAAAAAAATAAAATAAAAAAATAAAGAAGAATAAAAAGGATGTGTGAACAGACAAAGAGAAAGGTGACCAGGATGGTGAGGGGTGCAGAGAGCAGTCCAGACAGATCTTAACCTCATTTCCCAATGCTCACCTTGCATGACCCAGGTTTGCCTGACACCTTTCCTGCTTCT
The DNA here is from genome assembly GCF_000334495.1 of Tupaia belangeri chinensis. Classification (NCBI taxonomy): domain Eukaryota; kingdom Metazoa; phylum Chordata; class Mammalia; order Scandentia; family Tupaiidae; genus Tupaia; species Tupaia belangeri. Next base: position 171,497 of record NW_006159974.1, on the reverse strand, counting down.
GTGACTGTGCTGTCATTGAGCCCAGAGAATGACATCCCTTCTCCTCAACTGTGATCAGTCTGGGGGTGGCACATGGTCCAATTCTGAACAATGGAAGCGGAGAATTCTGCTGGGAGGCTGCAGGGAAAGGGTTTCTGGCTCTTCCGGGAAAGGTACTAAAACAATGGCCACCTGTGTCTGATATTGTCATGTCCAGAGGATCCCTGGAACTTGTTTTGGGCAACAAGGGGGACTGGCCTGAGGATGAAGCCAATGGTGAGGACCACATCTTCCTAACTATGTCACGGGTCACGGGTCACACGACGCCAGCTGCCTGCCCCACCTCTGGACTTCTTTCGTGTAATATGAATGATCTCATTTGTTATGCAGTTCGAATTGGGGCTTTGTTACAGCTGAACACACTCTCTTGTCTCTGTCTCTCTTTCCAGCCAGCACACATGCCCTATGGCAAAAAAATAAAAAAATAAAATAAAAAAATAAAGAAGAATAAAAAGCCTCCATTTGCATCGCTGCCTGTCACCAGTGGAATGCCCACCCATGTGGCCAGCCCCAGACCTTGTTCTGGGACCCCAAGAAGAGCCAGGTTTTCTGCCTGTCCTGGAGGACTGACAAGTGATTAGACTGTTACAGGTTTAGGAGTGGAGTCTGGGGAGGGACAGACTAACTAGGCATCCAACTGGGTTCAGAAAGGTGAGAGGAAGGATGCTCAGGAGTTCTACAGACAGACAAAAGAATATTCTAGAGATGATGAGGTGGATGAAGGGATGGAGCTTGCTTTGAGAACATTTGGTGAGGCTGAAGTTAGACCCATGGCAGGATTGAGCAGGATGGAGAGCTTGGTGGGGGTCACACTCAGGGTCTCGTGAATGCTGGTGGGGAGGGCACTGACGGTTTTGTGCAGTGTACACATTTTAGATCTGAAGAGCCTGGGTGAACAGAGAGCAAAGACAGGAATCTCTTCTGGGTAGAGACTGGGAAGGAGTGGGGGAACTGGTGAAGGAGGCCCAGTCACGGGACTCAGTGACCAAGAAAGTAAGAACAAATGAGGAAGAGGAGGGAATGGCCAGGTCTCTGGTGTGCGTGGAAGGCAGGTGGGTATGCGAGTCTTGGAGTTGGAGACTATGATAGCCAGCTTCTGCAATGGTGCCCAAGAACTTCGCCTCCTGATATTTCTGTTCTGAGCGCCTCCTACACTGAAATGATTGTACTGTGCATCCTCTAGGATATGGCAGAGGGATTGGATTGTATGTGATTGTCAAAGCTAGGTCATCAAGACACTGTTACCTCTGCCTGACTCTCTCTCTTAGCTCACTTGCCCTGAGGGAAAACTGGCTGCAATGTTGTGAGGATACTCAAGCAGCGTAGGAGAGAGCCTCAAGAGGACAGAATCAAGGTCCTCTGCCAACAGCCAGACAGGAATGAAGCTTTTCCCTAATAGCTCTGAACAAGCTGTCCTGGAAATAGACCCTCGAGCCCTGGTTAAGCCTTCAGATGATATTGTCCCAGCCAGCATCTCCAATGTAAATGCATAAGAGGCCTTGAGTCTGGACTACCTAGCTAAGCTGCTCCCATATTTCTAATCCACAGCAACTGAGATGTTAAATATTTGTTATTTTAAGCTGCTAGGTCTGGGGTAATTTGCTGTGGCAATAGTACAGAAACTGAGACTACTGAGATTTTATTCTCCTAACTGTCATTGTAGGGCAAAGGAGGGTTATTTATGAGCTCTGGCCTGGGCTCTCTCAGACACAGGTCCCACCACCCATAGCCCAGTTTTGGTCCAGGTCCTATCATTGACAAACTATCATCCTGAGCAAGTCACTCTAACTCTCTTAGCCTTGGTTTCCTTATCTGCGGGACAGAGACTGTAACTACCTCCTGGCCTTGGTTGCAACAAGAAAAAATTCGCTTATGTGAAAATGCTCTGTGGCATTGTGGGGGGTGGCCTCTGGGCAAGTGGAGATATCAGTGAAGCCAGATCTTGAAGGACTTTGATAACCATGCTAGAGATTTGTGCTTTACCTTGAGAACGTTTTCATCTTACTAGGCTTCTCAGCAGCATTTAAAAAATATTATTATTATTATTTACCTAATTCAATTTGTTACTATTCTTATTTCATTTAGATTATTTTATAGATTCAATCAGTATACATTGCTTAGCTTTTAAAGTGAATTTACCCAGCACGAATACACTTCATGGCAATCCTGTTCAGGATACTGTACACGTTATCATCAACAGGTAATAATCCAGCTCTTTGTCCCATAAATGTCTTGTCTCTATTTTTCTCCTTAATTTTTTCCTCATGCTCTCCCCCTTCTCCCACCCTCTTCTCACATTGACTTCAGATGATGCGAACCATTTAGAAGCTTTTTCCATTCTTCTAAATCCTCTAGTCTTTCAGCTTCCACTAGAGAGGGCAGATAGTCAGTTTATGTTAAGTGGAGACATACCATGTCTTCTTTCATAGCCTGGCTTGCTTCACTCAGCAGTACATCTTCTGTATTTGTCCCCTTTCTATCCAATGCCAAGATCTTGATTTTTTTAATGGCTGAGTAGTATTCGATAGAGTATATGTGTCCCACTTTTCAATCCATTCATCAGACAGAGGCAGAGAGAGAGAAAGGGAAAGTGAGAAAGCAAGTCACCAGGCCCAGGACTCGAACCACAGCCAGCCATGTGGGAATCCAATGCCCCAACCACCACACAACCTGCTGACCTTGAAAAAACAATATTTTTTTGAGATAGAGTCTTGCTATGTAGCCTCCCTAGTAGCTGGGACTACTGTCAGCAGTGCTCAACACCTCTGACCACCCTTCTGCTTTAGCTTTTGTAGCTTAACCCTCTGGTCTTTGTACTTGTACTTAGTCCTTTGCAAGCTTCTGTTCCTCCACCTGGCTGGCCAGCCATCTGCCTCCACCCTGCGACTCTGCCAAACCATCTTCCTTTCCCCCTGGCACTTGCTTCAGCTGATGCCTCGACATTCATTCGTGTGACTCTGAATGTGTTTCTATGCCAGCCTGTAAGCTAGTTCTGGTGCTCTTTCTGTCCTTTCATCAAGCATGGTCCCAAACACATAGTAAATCCTTTAAACAAACCTGATGGATGTATCGATGAATAAAAAGGGTGCAGGGTAGGAGGGAGGGACGTGGAATTTGGTGTGGGCTGGGAAGAGCTGTAAGCTATCTCCTTGTTTTTCAGTCAGTGTCAGCCACAGCCATATTAGGGCTCTCCAGAGAAACAGAACCAATAGGATGTATGCATACATATACACACATGCAAGTGTGTGTGTGTGTGTGTGTGTGTGTGTGTGTGTGTGCCTATCCATAGAGAGATTTAAGGAATTGACTCGTAATTGTGGAGACTGGCAAATCTGAAATCTTTAGACCAACAGTCTGGAGACCCAGGGAAGAGTTGCAGTTCAAATCCAAAAGTCAACCTTTAGCAGAATTTCCTTTCCTCCAGAGAGGTATTTGTTTTGTTTTGTTTTTGTTGTAGGGTGAGTATTCATGTAGGAGACAGAGAGAAAGAGGAAAGTAAGAAGGCACCTCCCAGGGGATATGGTCACACTGTAATCTCTTCTCCTTTCTCCTCTCGGGATTTTGGGCACACATGCACATAGGTCCAGTATATTTTTCTTTTCTTTCTTTCTTTCTTTTTTTTTTTTTGAGAGGTTTTTGCTATAGGGCGTGTGCACTCACCAGAAAGACAGAGAGAGACAGAGAGACAGAAAGCAAGAAATCACCCCACCCAGGGCAGATGACCACGCCGCAATCCCTTTTCCTTCATTTTCCTCTTGGGATTTTGGGCACGCATGCACATATGCCCGGCATGAGTTTAAGCCACCGGGACTCGAACCGTGGTTGACTACACGGGAGTTCAGTGACATAGCCATTACACCAACAGCTGGTCCCTTTTTCCTCCCCCCTCCCCCACAGGGTTTTTATTTTTTTAGCCACCAGAGCTGGGATTCAAACCCCAGTTGACCTAGTGGCTAAGAGAGCCGCTAGGATATAGGGCTGGCCTTTTCTTTTCTTCTTTTTCTGTCACTTTCTTTCTTTCTAGAGAGATTTTTGCTATAGGGCATGTGCACTTGCCGGAGAGACAGAGATAGAGAGACAGAAAGTGAGAAATCATCCGCTAGGGGGGATAGTCACACTGTAATCCCTTCTCCTTCATTCTCTTCTTGGGATTTTGGGCGTGCACACACACATGCCCAGCATGAATTTTACGCTGCCAGACCCAGGACTTGAACCATGGTCGACTATGCGGAAGTCCAGTGACATAACCATTATGCCATCTGCTGGTCCTGAAGCCTGCCTTTCCTAATCTGGAGAAATGCCCTTCTATGGATGAGGCCCAGGTAGACTGACTACCCAGATCCTGGGAGTTAATGGTCCTCTAGCCTCTAGGACTACACTTCAGAAACTTTAATATACACACACACCTATCACCTAGGGTTTTGTTAACATGTAGAGTCCTGTTTCCATAACTGGTATGTTTCCCCTTTGTCTGTCTGTATCTGGGCCCAACCTTTGTTTACTCCAGGGTATAGTATTGCTGGACTTCACTGTGGAGGAGGGTTGAGGCCAGAAAGGCCCATGCACCTCCAAGAAGGCAGGCTTGGAGGGCTGGGTACTGGCCACAACTGCCATGCTTGTAGCCCTGAAGCTGTGTTCTCAGCTCATTGCATTGCTGCACCCGTGACCCCCAGGGGACAGTGAAATGCCCACTGGCAGGTTTGCAGAGCAGCTGGCAGCCAGAGCTTTGACATTCTGCTGCTTGGATTCACTCATAGTTTTTATTTGTTTGTTTGACTGTTTGCTTTAGCTACAGGGCATGTGGGCTAGCTATAGGGCATAGCCACAGAGAGAGAAAGAGGGAAAGTGAGAAATCACCCCAGTAAAGGGGTTGGCCTCGCCACAATCCCTTCACCTTCATTCCTCTCTCAGGATTTTGGGCATGCATGCAAACATACCTGGTATGTTTTCCAAGCTGCTGGGTCCATGGTCCCGCACACACACTTGAACACACACTTGGCAGTGTGGGATCCTGTCGCCTTAACCTCCCTGCCACCTACTGGCCCCAATCCTCCTTTTTAGTTGTGTGATCTTACATGATTTGCTCTGCTTCCTGTACCTCAGTTTTACCATATGAAGGAGAGGGTGGTATTAGCACCTGCTTTGTAGGATTGTTGGAGTCTACCTGGGCCTCATCCATAGAAGGGCATTTCTCTAGCTTAGGAAAGGCAGGCTTGAGGGACCAGCAGATGGCATAATGGTTACATCTCTGGTCTCCCACATAGTCAACCACGGTTTGAGTCCTGGGCCTGGCAGCTTAAAACTCATGCTGAGTGCATGTGTGTGTGTGTGCCCAAAGTCCCAAGAGGAGAATGGAGAATGGAGGAGGAGAGACTGAGGTGTAACCATCTCCCCTGGGGGGTTGATGGCTCGAAAAACATACCAGTTGCCCAAAATCCTGACGAGATGCAGAAATGGAGGGAAAAGGATTACAGCAATGACCACGTCTCATTGGTGGGTGTTTTTTTTTTTTTCTCTCTCTCTGGCAAACAAACAAACAAACAAACAAACAAAAAAACATGCTTGTGTTTCCTTGAGACTGGACCTTTTCAGTACAAGTTGCCTATCCTTGCTTTGCACAAGGCAATAAAACTACTTTCCTTCATCACACTGTGTCCGCAGTTTAGTGTGTGGCTGGTAAGCAGATGAGCTTGATTTGAGTACTACCTGCACGTGCACACACACGCACGCACATGCTTGCACTCATGTACACTGGCACATGACAATGCACATAGATGCACGCATGTACACAGTCACATGCACACCAGCACACAGGCAAGTAACACACACACATACACATAGATACATACACATATGCACACACACACAGCTCTGAGAAGACCAGGTCAGATAAGTCATGTCCAGCTGAGGCATTCTGACCCTCTGCTCCTAAAGCCCCCTGACTGTCAGGGCAGCCGAGGCAGCGGGAAGATCAGGGCAGGACCAGTGCTGACAACCAAAATGCTCATCAAGACTGCCTTCCTTTCTTCCTTGAGACTCTGTAGAATATCATCCCTGCTGCTCTCGTTCCCTCCCATCCTCCCAGTTCTGGATTTCCCCTTTAAGACTGGAGGTGGTAGGCAGGGCCAGGCCCCAGGCCAGAGAGGACTGAAACTTACTTAAGCTAGCAGGTCCCAGCTTCCTAGGGTCAGCAGCAACTTGAGCTCCCTGCCACCCTGTGCTAATAGCTGCAACCTGACTCCCACCCAGGCTACCGTTCTCAGAAGAGTCCAACTTCTCCCAAGTGCAGAGGCTAACCTCTTCGGAAAGCAGGGGGAAAGAACCAGGGTATTTCCATTAAGCTTGGGATTGCAGCAGGAGGGCTTGAGGCTAGATTCCATGTAGCTGCCTGAATCCCACACATCCGGGACTGATCACAGGAAGCCAAGAGGAACTAAGTCATGTTGTCTGGAGAGCCCGGGGCAGAGCTGGCCCAGGCCCAGGGCAGTCTTTCCTGCGGGAGGTTGTGGGCTTTCACTCCCTGTGCCACCTCAGGAAAGGCTGCTTTCTTCTCATGACCAGAGGGGCTCAATTCCCTTTCCAGCATGACCAGTGTGGTGTTCCTGGCCCAGCCTACTGTAGAGGGGCTCTTTTCCCTGGAGAAATCATTGCCGATTGGCAGGTCTCCTGCACTGTGCCACCTGCAGCTTCACTCTCCCACCTGCTGCCATGCGAACCCACACTTAGTGGTGCCCCGCCTCAACCTCCCCACACTGCCACCCACACATGTACTTATTTGCTCCTCTGTACGTGCCTGGGTTCTCCCAGGAAAGGAAGACTGATAGGGATGCTGTTACTGGGAACTGCTGCCCTATCCCCCAGACCCCAGGGAGGTCCTGACCCCTCCTCTTCTCCGTTTTTTTTTTTTTTTTTTTTTGTCTCAGCCTCCAGGGAAGGCGAAAGATACCGGAATAGCAGCCTGACTCCTCTAGTCCAAGCCAGGATGGGTGGGATACGAGCTCAGGCGCTGTCCCCTGTTCCCACAGCCAAGATGGCAGAGTCCTAGCGAAGTCTCCTTCCATTTCCCCTGGAGAACAGCAAGGGGAAGAGTAGGGGGCAGGTGGGATCTAGGGTGTGGGGCACCCAAGCTCCATCCTCCCAGCCAGGAGTTTGGCTCCACTCTACCCCACCTCTGATGGCAGGTAACCTGTCTTTGTACCTGGAGCCCTGAGAGTTAACTGAAGTTGGACCACACCTGGGAGTGCAGGACAACAAAGAACAAACAGGAGGCTCAAGAGTTTCAGGTTCCCTTCCCTGCCAGCCACAGGAACACCCCTGGCTGGGTGTGGGGCAGAAACGTGGGCCCATCACATGGCAGGCCAGGAGATGCCAAGGAAGCCAGCCTTGCTGTTCAGCAGAGGTTTCAGCCCCATGAAAGGGCCCGCTCTACCCGCCACGCATACTCATGCACAGGACAGCTTTGGAAAGAGGCCCAGGGCTCAGTCACTGGCCACAGGCCCCCCAGCCTCAATGGCATGCATAGCGAAATGAATCGAGAGACCTGATTAGGGTCTCCAGCACCCACAGGCCAAGTCCCAACCCTCCCAGACCCATGCTGCCCTGGCTCCTATGGCCTCTGCATGTCTTCCTCCCTGCACTGGCTCTGCAGGACTTCCCACACGCCACTGCTTGATCTCTCCAGGCTGAACACATCTGGCCTTGGGACATTGCATTCTTCCTTGGAATGTCCTTCTCCACATTCCATTCTGGAGAGGCCTGATTAGCCTTCAAGGTCAGCCCCAAGGATCACCTCCCCTGAGAGCCCTAGCTGAGGTCCTGCAGGGCTGACTGCTCCCTCTGCTGCTCTCTCAGGCAGGTGAGCTGATGCCTCTCCCAGAACTGATGCCTCCTGGGATTACAGTGGGTTCTTGTCTCGCTTACTGGACTGTGTTGTGGCCAGGCCTTGGTCATCTCTGTGATAAGGGCAAGATGTGCTCCATAACCATTTGATTAGAAAGTAAATGGTGAATGAATGAATGAAAGGGTAAAAGAGGGCATTACCAGGGCCCAGGCTCTCAGGATCCTTGCCAGTGAGTTCTCTCGTGGGCCAGCTGGACAGGGCATCTGAGTTCAGAACAGCAAGCTGGAAGCATGGTGTTCCCAGCCCAGCCTCCCTTGCACGGGCAATGACCTATACTGAGGACCCGTTGTGTGCATCGCCGTGCCTTTCTCCCCCAGCCACTCGGGTGTGTTTGGCACACACCCACCCGTGCCCACCCGGCTCTCTGCTCTTGTCTTCTGGTCACCTGGAATGCTCTTCACCTGCTTCTCTCATGGCTGTTCCTTGGATTTCTTTGGACCTCAGCAGAAATGTCACCTCTTCGGGGAGGCCATCCCTGATCACTCAATTTATAGCCTCTGGTAATGTCTGCTCTGGGCTTGTCACTCATATTTTATTTCATATCTCACATCATCTCTCATAGTTTTATCTGTCCGTGTGCTGTCTTTCTCCCACTCTCCTCTCCTCCCTGATTCTGAAGCTCTTTGATGGCAGGCATTTGGCCACCTTGCTACAGCCGCATGCTCAGCATGCAGCACCTGGCGTAGTGCCCAGCACTGTTATGTATCAGCAGTATTATATATTCAGTGATGAGTAGAGGCCAGGTCGTGGGGGTGCGGATTAGGTAGACGTCCCTGTCCTCGGGGGGGTTTGCTACAGTAGACAGACACCCAAGGAGGCCACCCGAACTGGTAGAATGTGTCCCAGTCGGTGAAAGTCTCCTCACCACCCATGAAAGCTACATTGATGGCATGTCCATCATGCCGGGTGCCTCTGTCCCTTACTGGGGTGCTCGCTTGTCAGTGGGGATTACTGTTTTCCTTCTATATGGGAAATGGAAGCTCAGTGAGACTGGGTAACCTGCCCCAAAGTCAAATAGCAGAAAGCAGCACCGTTAGACCCAGCCTGGGGGTGTGGTCAGTAGAAAAACGAACTGGTATGCTGGGAGCCACCTAACAAACAGCAGGTTTGGATCTCTGGCTGAAAACATGCCGTGTGCACATATACCCAAGAACCCACGGAGCTGGAGGGCCACGGAGGCTCCCTCTAGAGAGTGCTTCTCTCACAAAAAATGTTATCATGAATAAAAAATAAACTTTAAAAAAAGGAAACATTGTTTGTAGGCCTCCCTCTCTTTCAGGTGTCCAGTCACCCCTCTGATGGAGGAAACATAATTCGCCCTCCTTATGAGGAGGGCCTGAGGCTTAGATAGACCATGTAACTGGACAAGGCCTCACAGCCAGTTGCTGTGGCTTGGAAGCCTCTCTCTGACGGCTAATGTGAGCCTCTCATCATTCTGGGCTCTCCTCTGAGGCTACTCAGTAGGGCTTGCTCAGCCCAGGCTCACGGCCTAGGTGTGGGTGAGCAGCCAAAGGCCTGTATTTACATCCCCCAGGGCCACCTTCTCCCAATGCCTTAGGCCCTCTCTGCCTGCATGCCCCTCTGAACTTGAAAACCAAAGCACCCCAATGGTACATCCACCCACACCCCTTCTGCAGGGCAGTTTTTTCCTCCAGCTACCTAACTCGAAGTTTCATCTCTCTCACATCACCATCTCCTCCCCTCCCAGGGTCTTGTTGGCTTTTCTTTGGAAACTTGCCTCTTTTCCTCCCCACCTTCAGAAGCTCAGGTCCTGCTGCCTCATTCATGTGGCCCCGTGCTGGCTCCAGGGATCACTGGTCCCTTTCTGGGTGTTGAGTCACCTGCTGCAAAACTGGGAGACTTCAGTCAAATGTTTCATGGCAATGGCAGAATTAATGGCTGGGCTTCAAAAGGGGATATGTGTATGCAGTGCACGGGTGTGCGTGTGGGGTATGTGTGTGTGTGTTGAGAGTGTCAGACAGGAGTAAGAATGGGATATCAGAGCTGATCAGGCTGTCCATGGAGAGATGTCTGGGAGTGGGGAAGAACATAAGGCAGCAGGATAAGGGTGGAGGCTGGCTTTGGGCTCTAACTGCAGCCTATGTCAGGGAGCTCCCAGGGACTCTGAGCTGAATACAGTGACCTGGGGAGACAAACCTGCCTCTGTTGGTTTTCTAGGACTGTTGGAACAAAGTTCCACAACCGCACTTTGGCTTAGTAGGACAGAAATGTATTCTCTCATGATGAGAGAACAATGGCCTCTCCCAGGTGTAACCAAGCCGTAGATCACCAGAGTACTCTATCTTGTACTTAGTCTTGGAGTCCATCTTAATAACTTAACCCCTTGGGGCCGGTAGTTGGTGTGGTGGTTAAGACTCTGGACTCTCATATGGAAAATGGTGGTTTGAGTCCAGGACCTGGCAGCTTGCATTCTCACTTTCTCTCTCTCTCTCTGGTTAGTGTACGTGCCCTATAGTAAATTAAATAATAATAAGTAAAATAACTGACCTCTTACCTTCCTCTCAATGGATTGAACCAAATGCTTCTCTAATACAAGTTAATAGTTACCTTGCTGAATCTTTACAGATGCCAGCCTATGGTGACAGGGAAGGAGAAGACTCCACCAGCCCTTTCCCATATGACCGGCTAAGAAGACTATCAGCTCAAACACTGTGAAGCAACACCTAGACTTTCACTGCTTCTAAGCCAGGATCTAACTAGCTCTTGTCTTGACTAACTCCATTTTGCTTCTGCCACCTGGTTAATCATTGCTTATCTTTAAGTCCCTTGCAAGAAACTGAAGGGCAGTCATTCCACTCTGCCTGTCCAGAAAGAATACTGCTCCCCCCCTAACCCCCAAGCAGTGATTGCTCCCTTGAGGCAATCAGGTCTCCTTATGATCCTGCCCAGAGACAATGACTAGGACTCCTCATTTTGCCACAAGACAAGGAATAACTTGGCCTTTGATTATAAATGTACACTCACCCCTTCCCATACCCCACATAAGTTCTGTGTCTCGTCCAGTACAGCAGACACAGTTATGGACTCCAGTCTACTTTCTCCCTTGTGCTGGTCTGCATAAATTCCTTTTGGGGCTAGCAGGTGGCATGTTTTCAGTTAATAAATTCCTTTTGGGGCTAGCAGGTGGCATGGTGGTTGGGGCGCTGGGCTGCCACATGGCGAACTGAAGTTTGAATCCTGGACTTGGTGGCTTGCTTTCTCACTTTTTCTTTCTCTGCCTCCAGTGAGCGCATGTGCCCTATAGCAAAAATATAAAATAAATAAAATTAAATAGTTCTTTTAAATTAATAAGTTCCTTTCATTATTCACCAACTCTTGTCTTTGTCAAGTAGTGAGTGTCACAGACCTGGTTTCTGTTTCCTCTCAAACGAGCATCCCTGAGTCCTTGGATAGGATTCTGAATATGTGCCTGACGTGTTTTTCTTTCTTTTTTCTTTTTGCCGTAGGGCACACACATTTGCCAAGAGAAAGACAGTGAGAGGGCAAGTGAGAAATCACCCCCTAGGGAAGATGGCCACACCCAAATCTCTTCTCTCCTCCATTCTCCTCTTGGGATACACCTAATATGATTTTTTTTTTTTTTGGAGAGGTTTTTGCTGTAGGATGTGTACGCTCGCCAGAAAGACAGAAAGGGACAGAGAGACAGAAAGTGAGAAATCACCCCCCAGGGGGGATGGTTATGCCGCAATCCCTTCTCCTCCATT
>NW_006159974.1:150773-159768 GCF_000334495.1 Tupaia belangeri chinensis | reverse complement strand
GAACCGTGGTTGACTACATGGGAGTCCAGCTACATAGCCATTACGCCAACTGCTGGTCCCACACCTAGTATGATTTTTTAGGCTGCTGGGTCTGGAACTCCAACTGCAGTCAGCTATGTGGGAGTCCAGCACCTTAATCACCATGCCATCTGCTGGTCCCAGTCTGACATGTTTTTCAAGCTGTCAGGGCCAGGATTCAGACCTCAGTTGGCCATGTGGGATCTGGCTCCCGCTGCACAGTACTTACCTGCTGTGCTACAGGATTAGCCCTGAAGTCATATGTGTGCGATTGTGTAGTGTATCCTTGTGTTCAGGTAAGCTCATGCATGTTTTGTGTAATGAGTACATGTAGGTGTGTCCCTTAACCATATACATGTGCATTTTGAGGAGTGTATATATATCTGTTTGACCTTGATGTGTGGGTGAGAGCTCAGATTCATCTGTGTCTGCACATGCCTGTGTAGTTTGTGTATGGGTGTGCATGTGTGCTTGTGTGAGCCCTGTATTTTCCAATTTCCCTGGGCACTGAGAAGGCCAGAGCTGTCCCAGTACCACCTCTCTGGGTATCTATCTCCTTAGATCTGATCTTTCATCCCAGGAAGCCAAAGCCCACCTGCCCCTGTGGCTGGAACTAGGTTCCAGGTTGAGGAATTCCATCTAGGAGGTGGCTTTGGGTCATGACTCAGTCATGGCACAAGGGTAGGGTGGGGCAGGCAAGCCTTTGGAGACCTTTCTTGGGGTATTGGCTAAGGTAACAAGGGGGTTCTAAGGGCAACACAGGACTATACAGTCCCAGGTGGTCTCTCATCTGTCCTGAAGAGGGTGTTGACGTCTCTCAGAAGCCAAATTCAGGCCCAGCATGGTGTGCTGTTCTTGCGGCTGAGTTTTCCAGGCATAGAACAACACATCAGGGCTCACATGGCACCTTGGAATGCAGCCAGGGGAGGAGCCCCTGTGTCTCAGGAGCCCAAGGGCCCAGCACCCAATTCCAAGGCTAGCTTGCCTCCACCCTCTATCCTGTGTTTCCAGGAACCTCATCCTGTAGTTGTTGCTCTGCCTCCAACCCTTCTGCGCCCTGCCCCATCCCATTCACCTGAGAGTGGAGCAGGCACCTTCAGGCATAGAGCAGCCCTGGACTTTTAAGCAGGAAAATTCAAGCACACTTTCTGAGCTCTGTCACATACCTATATGACCCCAGAAAGTCATCGTATTCTAGGCGTCGGTCTCTGCCCACCCAACCTCACTACTGGTGCATCACTAACTGCAGCCAGCTCTTGGCAACCTGCCTTCCTGCCCCTGCCCGGCTTTCACTCCATCTTCCTGGCCCCAAAACTTCACCAGGTTGACTTTGTTCCTCTGACCCTCCAAACTGGGCTCCCATCACACCTCTCTATGCGCATTCCTTCTCTCTCCTTCCCTCCATGTAGCTTTGTTTTGTTTTGTTTTGATTCTGCATTATTTCTAAGACTGTGTCTATTAAATGCAAACAAAAAAGGAATAAGTCTTGGTTGGCAGAACAGAAGTGACGCACACTTGATGATCCGATTGATTTAAATATTATTCATGGCATATAGCCTAGTCCATGCTCTCACTGTTTCTATGGCGTGGGCTTCTTTGGTCTTCCACTGCTCTGCTACATCACTTGCTGATGGGTTATCTGGATCGGGAGCACTTGAAGATAAATTTTGACCATGAAACGTACTTCAAGGACTGCCATTGGGTATTTTCCTCACTGTTTCTATGGCGTGGGCTTCTTTGGTCTTCCACTGCTCTGCTACATCACTTGCTGATGGGTTATCTGGATCGGGAGCACTTAAAAAGCCTGGATTGATAGCAGAACTGTGTGGATCTGCAGTGTTTTCAAAATATCTAAACATATCTTTCCCAACTTATCTACCTTAGGAAGATAAATTTTGACCATGAAATGTACTTCAAGGACTGCCATTGGGTATTTTCCTGGAAGGAATAGTTCAAGTTTAAAAGACCCTCCTTTTTTTTTTCCCTTTGGAGAAGTCTTCGCTATAGGGCGTGTGCGCTTGCCAGACAGAGAGAGACATAGAGACAGAAAGCGAGAAATCACCCCCCAGGGGGAATGGTCACGCCGCAATCCCTTCTCCTCCATTCTCCTCTCGGGATCTTGGGCATGCACGCACACACGCCCAGTGTGAGTTTTAAGCCACCGGGTCCGGGACACGAACCGCGATTGACTATGTGGGAGTCCAGCGACATAGCCATTACGCTAACTGCTGGTTCCCCAAGACCCTCCTTCAAAAGGGGAGTGCTGGAGGCCAGCAATAACCACATGAAAATAACAGGTGTTGCTCTCATCTGGTTCTGCTTTAATGCCAGGAACTGGTTCTGTCAGGAAATGCTGGGTTTCCTTGATGATCCTGTGGGGCAGCCCGGCCATCCTGTCAGATCCTGAGTTGGACCTCTGGTGTCGTCTCTGGTTCCCCTCCTCCCCCCTTTTTTAAGAGAGATTTTTGCTATAGGGTGTGTGCTCTCACCAGAGAGACAGAGAGACAGGCAGAGACAGAAAATAAGAAATCACCCTCCGTGGGATGGCCATGCCACAATCCCTTCTCTTCCATTCTCCTCTTGAGATTTTGGGCATGCATGTATGCACACACATCTGGCGTGTTTCAAGTCACCAAGTCCAGGACTCAAACTGTGGTCAGCCATGTGGGATTCCAGCAATGTAACCATTATGCCATCTGCTGGTCCCTAGCTGCCTTCCTTAGTGAACTGTGACTGCATCAAAGGCAAAGGCTCTTCTTTTTATTTATTTTCAAAGAATTATTTAATTTTGGGACCAGCAGTTGGTATAATGGCTATGTCACTGGACTCTCATATAGTCGACTGTAGTTGGAGTCACGGACCGGGTGGCTTAAACTCACGCCGGGCGTGTGTGCGCTGGACCCGGTGGCTTAAACTCACGATGGGTGCGTGCGTGCCCAAGATCCCGAGAGGAGAATGGAGGAGAAGGGATTGTGGCGTGGCCATTCCCTCTGGGGGGTGATTTCTTGCTTTTTGTCTCTCTGTCATTCTGGCGAGTGCATGCGCCCTATAGCAAAAACCTCTCCAAAAAAAGAGAAAAAAATATTTAAATTTTTATTATTATTATTTTTAAATTTGACCAGAGAAAGGGAGAAAGTGAGGAAGCAAGCCTGGGACTTGAACTGCGATTGGCCATGTGGGAGTTCAGCACCTTAATCACCATGAAATCTGCCAGCCCCAGGGCCTACAACAGGCCTGGAACTTGGTAATTGCTCAGTGTTTCCTAAATGAAAGAATGAACAAGTACGTGGGAATGACACCTTGCAAGGTTGAGCACATCCCACTCTCACAGCTGTCATAGATATATGCAAACTACTCTCACAGCTCTTATGTCATAGGTATATGCAAACTACTTTCCTGAGAATAGAGAAGCAAGCATTTTTCTTCCCAGAACCCCTAAACTCTGGAGCACAGCCTGCCCGAAGGAATATCTGTAGAGAGCATGAGTTTGCTTCTCTACTGCCCTCAGCTGATGAAGCAGGGCAACTGACCTGGCTTCAGTGGGTTTTGCCTTGATCAGGGACTGGAGGGGAGAGGTTGCTGGCTGGCCAGTAGCAATGGCTTTCCTTTATCCTGATGAACTGTACTCTCTACTGTCCTACCAACGACCAGAGGACACAGTGCCTCCTTCTGCCCTCCCTACAAAGCCTCTCTTTCTATGGAAGGGTTAGTGCTGACCCCCAGCTTCCCAGCCCATGGCAAGATGGGGGCCTGCTCTGAGCGCTCTTCCAGTCGTTCACTCAGCACTTAAGAGTGGCAGGCCCCTCGTTAGGGGGTCCCTATGCATATTGTGAATCCCCGGCACCAGCCTGAGGCTTGGCAGACTGTGGTCATGGGACACAGTAGGAGTCTGACAGGCAAACAGGGGAGGGGCTTAGCATTTCCTCCAGGTCCTCTAAAATGAATGTGGCAACGTGAAAGGTGGTCCCACTGTGTCCTGCCTCCAGGCTGCCCATGTGTTGTGGCCAGACCAAGGAAAAGTCCAGGGGAATGGATCTGAGAACCAGTCTCAGAACAGCAGAGGGCAGGGAGCTTGAGGGTCTGCTCTTAGCTTCTCCCTGGGACTCACTAATAAACTAGGGATGGGAGGAGACAGCTGGACTGAATGACCCAAGGACCCTCACAGCTCTGCTACTTGGAGACCTGTGAGAGGGTCCCCGGCCTGGCCATCCCGAAGGACCACAGCTTCTGCAGTCTCCTACCAGTTCATACACGGAAGCCAGAGAAACAAGGGAGGTACCCAGGCCACACAAGAGTAGGTCCCCCTCCGCTGCTCCTGGGGACAGGCCTGAAAATGTCTTAGGAATTCACAACAGCCAGTGTTCACCAAGTGACACTACAGAAAAGGTAGCACACACTGAACCAGAAGTTGGAGTCAGAAGCCCCAAGCCGGGCCCTGTCAGACTTGCTCTGTGACCTGGCGCATTGCAGCTGCAGTCTGGGCTGCCAATTCCTTAGCTGTGAACCGCACTCTCCAATCCAGCTCAGGTGTCATCTCATTGTCATCCTCACACCCCCAGTGCAGGCACCCTCTGGCTCATGTCTCAGAGGCCACTTGAGCACATGCTCTGCCACCACCCCACCCTCACCAGGCTGGACAGGTTTAGGGTTCCGCATCTGACCCACCTCTGAACAGCTAGGACCTCGAGTCAACCCAAAGTGAGCACTCTGCTGCCAGGGCAAATGAAGGCCATCATCCACCACGTCCAGGAGGATATCTGGCAGCTGGCCTGCCTTCTGGACAGGAGTCCAGGCAAGGAGCCCCAGCTGAAGGCTGACCAGAAGTCCTGAGCTCTCTTTAGGGCTGGCCAGCCACACTCCTGTCCTCTGGTTCTCAGAGGGGCTGTTCCCACAAACCACATCTATGCTTACTTGCCAGCTGGTTCCTGGTTAACCTCACCAATGGGAAACTCTGATGGCGATCTGTTGACAGGCAGAGAAGCCAGGGCTCTTCTCCCTTCCCTCTGGCTTCAGACTGTTTCATCATCAGTGCCCAAGTTACTTCTCGCTCCAGATTCCAAGCCCTGGCATCGCCCCTGCTCCTTGGAGGCAGCAGTGGCTTCCCGCAGGTGCACATTCCAGGGTTGTCCAAGCTTCCAGTTTGCCCTCCCAGCACCTTTGCAACTCCCTTCTCATGTTGGATTCCCTCCCCTGGCCCACCCCAGGGAGGGCCACCGCACCACACACCCCCACTGCCCAATCTCGACGCTATCTTCCCAGCCAGACCACAAACCACACACACCAGGGCAGGTTGAAGGCTGTTTCTTTATACAAAGGTAATCACTGGTCAGTCAACATGCGGCTGCAGTCCCTGCTGGTCCACCTCACCACCCCTGAGGCAGAAGACTCAGTGGGAGTGGCTGTAGGGGAGACAGGCTGCACAGGCGTGGGGACTGCCAAGTACACCTGTGAGGTGTTCTGAAGGGCAGAGGCACAGACACACGGGCACTACAACCAAGAACACTGCACACAGCGAGGAAGGACTGGTGGGGCGGGAAGGACTGGCAGCAGCACTGACATCGGTAGCTCTCTTTTTCCATGTGTCCCTTGGGAGGAGCCCTAGATCCTGAGCTTGGAGCCCTGCTGTGCCACGGCAGAACCATGGGACTTTCCAGAATCACTGAATGCCTCACTTTCTGCATCTGTGAACTGGGGACAATAAATTGGACTTCACAAAGCTGTTAGAGCATAAATGAGACCAAAATAGAGACATTTATCAAAGTTCTCAACACAAAGCCTGGCATATAGAGGTGTTCAATAAATAACTTTTTGTCAGGAAAATCAGAGAAGACCTTCTTCAGAAGGCTGAGATGTGAGATAACATCTCAGGGAACTGGGACCCTTGAGGACTCCTTGTTGCCTGTAGACCCTGGAGTGCCCAGAGCTCCAGAATATACCATACCAGGGCTGCTGGCAGGGGTAGGAGGCTGGGCCCCCAAAGGGGCACCCACAGAAGCTGGGTAAACACTGGAGGAGCTGGGGTTTGAACCAAAATGATTCTGCACATAACACAGGCCAGATGCAGGCTGGTATGGAGGCAGGCTGGGCATGTGCCCTGGAGCAGAGGCTGGCCAGGAGGCTAGTTTCTGACCACTGGCATGCTGCATCTGGGTGGCAGGATGGCTTGGGGACAGGTGAGGGTGGCAGCTCTGAGTAGGGTAGGAGCCTGGCACAGGGTTCAGCCTGGAATGGAACAAGAGAGGAAAAGGTCATTTAGCTAATAATGCCAAGGTACACAGCAACTCTTCACTCCATGCAAGAAAAATGTGGGGGTTACCCTCCTGCTTGATAGCACAAGTTTTGGACACTTTCTGTGACTAGCTTTAAGTCTCAAGTGGCGAAAAAGGTTCATCTCAACTGCACAGAAACAGATGCCTGGAGAGACATGGCCTTGCAGCCCTCCAATAAGCAGGGACTGTGGGCCTGCTACTGAGACCACCTGTGCTGTAGCTTGCTCACGGCAGCTGATAAACCAGATGGAGACCAGCTCTCAGCAAACAGGCTTTTGTGGCTTGGGTCCAGGACCTGTACGAGTGAAATTTCCTACCTGTGACTTCAGGAGTAAAGACTCACAGCTCAAACCCCTGACTGACAGGAACTGACGCGACAGACATGGACTGCTGTCTGTGCTGAGATTAAAGATGCACAGACACATGTGGCTGGGACGCTGCATGGAGACACCCAGACTCGAACCATGGAATAAGGGTCTGTTCTCTGAACTTTTGTGTGAAGTGCCAAACATGGACAGAATGTCGATACCGCTGATATCTGTGGAGGGGATGGACTGAATCTGTGCACATTGCAGTGAAAACCTGACCTTAGGAACCAGCTGCTTGGGTTCAGGTACAGGACACTTTATGTAACAGCACTTCTCATGGCATTAAAAAAAAAAATGTCAACAAGAGCCTCCAGGGAGACAAAGCTATTCAGAAGGCCATCTCATGGCCAAAGTAAATTTGTGTGTTGTAATACTGCCCACGACCTGCCATCTGCCTGCCTGAAACTGCACGTTCTGTTCTGGATGTCTGCAGCAGGCCCGAGGAATGAGGGAACACATGCACATGAGTAATACGAGACAGAACAGAGAGGGCCCCCACCCACCCCATCTGTATCTGCCTGTCAAGGTGAAGCAGGATTAGACCTGGGCCAGGGCATTCAGCTTCAGAGAGGCCACTGCAATTGGCATGGAAGAACTTTCTCTGCGCAGGGGCTGCCTCGGAGCTCCAGTCACAGGGAGCATGTAAGTAATGGCCAGTGACCACCAAAACTACCATAGAGGGGACTCCCTTAAATGAAGAGAATTTGCACCCAAGAACTCCTGAAGCCCTCTCAAGATTCTATAAGAACAATTAGAACCACAAAACACCTTGATCTAAGTTTTATGGTCTCCTCCATATTTAGACCCAGGAATTATAATACTTGCCTGAGGTAGAAAGGATAAGTCTACATTTCAGTTGTGCCTCGTACTCCTCCCTGCCTTAAAAAAAAAGTCTCTGGGGCAGAAAAGGCTGGGAGCACAGCTTCCCAGTCCATAGAAACCCTGCACCCAGGCTGCATTGAGGGGGAACATTTACTCTACAGCTGGGTGAGGTCTGGAACAGCAGCCAACAAACCCTCCTGACCTCCCAGTGGGTCCCTTCTGAAGAACCGCTGAAGGAAAAAAAGCTCCATCTTGTAAAGTCTGTGCATGGACAAAACCAGTGAAAAATGCAGGAGGCAGCTAGGACAGCGGGAGGGAAGAGGACTTGCCTGCAGGAGTCTCTGGTTCTAGACTCTTCTCTTGACTCTATGTTACCTGGAAACAGGTAGTCCATGTGCGAGCAAGACTCTGGTCCTCTTTGGGCCACTTCTACAAAACCAAGCAGGGAGGCCACATGGGCCCTAGCGGCTTGCCTAGCACTTTTCACTGAAGTTAGCAAGCCTGGACTAGAAAAGAGTGAGAACCCCACCTCTCAGGTCCCAGGTTGTGTCATCTCCTACTCAATCTGGTTGGCTGTGTGGGCTTCTTATCAGTGCTCTGTACCCAGCCCTGTCCAACCTGCAGAGTGCCTGTCAGTGCTGTGGAGCTGTTACTAAGATCAGATAGGGGCACTTCAAACCACCTGTCCATAGGTCACTCAGGATTGTACTCCATGTCCTCCATGTCTCTCCTTTCCCATTCCTGTCAGCTTTCTACTTCCAGCGCAGTTGGGCAGACTCCAGAGTGCTGAGGTGTTTGTAGATTTTCAAATCTGCCTACACCCCTTTATTACTCATGGCACTCAACCAGTCACACCCTCTATAGGTCCCAAGGTTGCTTTAAGAATAAGATTTTAGGGACCAGCACATGGTGTAACGGTTACATAACAGGACTCCCACGCAGTCAACTCTGGTTTGAGTCTCAGACCTGGTGGCTTGAAACTTATGCTGGGAATGTGTGCATGCGTGCCTAAAATCTTGAGAGGAGAATAGAGAAGGGTTTGTGGCACAGCCTTTCTCTCTAGGGGGGTGATTTCTTGCTTTCTGTCTCTCTGGTGAGTGCACATGCCCTATAGCAAAAATCTCTCTAAAATGAATAAATAAGATTTTAGGGGCTGGTAGGTGGTGTGACAGTTAAAGTACTGGACTCCCACATGGCTGACCATGGTTTGAGTCCAGGATCTGATGGCTTACTTCATCATTCATTTTCCCTTTCTCTCTCTCTCTCTCTGGTCAAATTAGAAATAAATTAGGTAAATTAAATAAATAATTCTTATTAAAATAATTATTTATTGGGGCTGGCAGGTGGTGTGGTGGTTAAGGGCACTGGACTCCCACATGGCTGACTGTGGTTTGAGTCCTGGACCTAGCGGCTTGCTTTCTCATTCCCCCACCCCCTACCCACTCTGTCCCTCTCTGGTCAAATTAAAAATAAATAAATAAATAAAGTTAAATACAATAATTATTTTTAAAAATTATT
>NW_006159974.1:124042-149821 GCF_000334495.1 Tupaia belangeri chinensis | reverse complement strand
TTATTTTTAAAAATTATTATTTATTTAATTTTATTTATTTATTATTATTCTTCAATTTGACCAGAGAGAGAAAGAGAGGGAGTAAGAAAGCAAGCCTCCAGGTCCTGGACTCTCAACCATGTGGGAGTCCAGCATTTCAACCACCACACTACCTGCCAGCCCCATAAATAATTCTCAAAAAAGATAAAATTAGAGTAAGACTTTAGTTTTTATGGGACTGGACAGTGGAGCAGCAGTAAGAGGTGATGCTGTGAGGCTGACCCACATGGTTCTGGGTTTGTATCCAGAGACCTCTGAGTACTCTGAGCATATGTGTGTCCATGCTCTGGGGTTGTTTGTTAAGGCTAGCAGTGGACTACAGTGTTCCATCTCTCATTCTCTCTCACTCATGAAGTAAATAAATAAACTTAAACAAAGAAATTTTATAACTTACTTCCGACTCTGGGCTGCCCTTCTTTCAGCCGAAGACCCTGAGACATACTTGAACACGGATATCCTCTTCATCAGGCTGAAGGGGAACTTCTGATCGAGCTTCAGTGCTACTTGCTCTGAGAGGTCGATGGAATAGCAGTACGTGAGGCCATCTGAGTTTGGCATATTAAGCAAAATTGGAGGCAGCAAAACAGAGGAATGTTGAACACTGTCCAGGGAGGAATACATGTTCTCATACTTATTCTACAGAGGCATTAGTGCTTATTCCACCTCAATTCTGGCTGGAGTTTCAGGCTCAGGGAAAACCAAGAGTCAAAATTTCTATCCATTATATCTCAAGGGGAATGAGCTCCAGCAACGGGGAGTCCAGATGGGTGTTAACCGGTTATTTCCCTTCCCCTATGGCAACCCATCCCATCTCTGGAGCCTTTCTAACCACTGCAAACAGTCATAAGCCAGCACACATTCCTGTTCTTGTGGGATGAGGCAAGAGGCCTGTCCTAAATAACCTCTGGAGAGACTGATACCTTGTTGTACTTCTATCTTAAGTAGAAGTCACCCTGGCTGAATGTGACCAAGTGAACTCCACATGGGCCTCATTGGCAGCACTTTCTCTATACCCTGTCACCATCCCCCATGATCTTAGAGCGTCTTTGTCATCTGACTTGTGCCAGCCCACCACTGCCTAAGCAGTCACAGACTCAGTCTTAATATATTCATATACCCTTTCAACAGATATTTATCTATTATATGTCTGTGTTGACGAATAAAGAGCATTCTAGACAAGGAATATTTCAGACAAGAAATAAGCTACTGGGGGAGAATTAGTGGTGATAAGCAAAAGCTTATTTTGCTTCAATCAGAAAACCATGCTTGAGACTATAATCTAGTCTAGGGAAACTGGATAAGGCTTTCCTATGGAAATGATGTGGATGCTGAATCCTAAATCACAGACAACATAGTCTAAGACAAAGAGGGCAGTGGAGGATAGAAGGCTATAAGGAAACCCCAACAGGAGAAAGGCATTCCTTTTTTTGAGAGAGAGATTTTTGCTGTAGGGTGTGTGTGCTTGCCAGAGACAAGAGAGACAGAAAGTGAGAAATCACCCCCTAGGGGAATGGCCACGCCACAATCCTGTTCATCCATTCTCTCGAGATTTGGGATATGCAGGTACACATACCTGGTTTGAGTTTTGAGTCCTGGGTCCAGGACTTGAACTGCTGTCGACTACCTGGGAGTCTTGCAACCTAGCCACTACACCATCTGCTGGTCCTGCTTTTTTTTTTTTTTTGGAGAGGTTTTTTTTTTTTTTGCTATAGGGCATGTGTGCTCGCCAGACAGACAGAGAGAGACATAGAGACAGAAAGCGAGAAATCACCCGCTAGGGGGGATGGTCATGCCGCAATCCCTTCTCCTCCATTTTCCTCTAGGGATCTTGGGCACACACGCACACGCGCCCGGCGTGAGTTTTAAGCCACCGGGTCCAGGATGCGAACCGTGGTTGACTACGTGGGAGTCCAGTGACATAGCCATTATGCTAACTGCTGGTTCCCGGTCCTGCTTTTTTTTTAAAGAGAGATTTTTTTTTCTGCTATAGGGCAGAGAGAGACAGACACAGAAAGAGGAAATCACCCCTAGGGGGGATGACCACACCACAATCCCTTCTCTTCCATACTCCTCTTGGGAGTTTAGGGATGCACACACATGCGCCCAGAGTGAGTTTTAAGCCTCCAGGTCCAGGACTCGAACTGCAGTCAGCTATGTGGGAGTCCAGCAATATAACCATTACACCATTACACCAAATGCTGGTCCCGAGAAAGGCATTTCTTGAGTACAATGTTCTTAACTGGAATCCATATGGTATTTTGAATAAGAAAGTTCTTTGCTGGGCTTGACTAGTTCACTCATTACAGAATGTTTAGTACCCTTGGCCACTGGCTACTATTAGGTTGTTGGGAAAGTCATGATGTATTTTTCTATGCAAAAATAGATGGAAAAAAAATGACCCAATATATGACAGTAGCACCTAATTAGTGTGATAAGTAGAAATGTCCCTGCTTACTGCTAAACTCTTTCAAGGAGAGTAATATATTTCTTTCTTTCTGTTTTGTTTTTTTTTTTAAGAGTTTTTTTTTTTTTTTGCCATAGGGCACGTGCTCTTGCTGGAGACAGAGAGAAAGTGAGAAATCACCCTTGGGGGAGATGGCCATGTCACAATCCCTTCTCCTCCATTCTCACATCAGAATTTTGGACACACATTTACATGTACCCAGCATGATTTTCAAACCACTAGGTCCAGGACTTGAACTATGGTCAGTCATGTGGGAGTCCAGCACCTTAACCACTGTGCCATCTCCTAGTCCCTAGGTAGTATATATTTTTCTTTCTTTCTTTAGAGATTTTTGCTATACAGCATGTGTGCTTGCTGGGGAGAGAGACAGAAAAATCATCCCCCCCCGGGGGGGGGATGGCCACACTACAATCCCTTTTCCTCCAGTCTCCTCTTGGGATCTTGGGCATACATGCACATGCATACACACACACACACACACATACACACACACACACACACACACACACACAGCTTGAGTTTTAAGCTGCTGGGTCCAGGACTCAAACTGCAATCGACTGTGGGAATCCAGTGACGTAACCATTATGCCATCTGTTGGTCCCATGTATTTCTAAATACTGATTCTAGGTGCTAACCAAATGCTGTAAGGAAGTCAAAAGTTGTGATGGCTGATGACTTCAGAATGATCTCAAGAATCTATTTTACTTCTGACTCTGTCAAAGTAATAATACTAAACTAGTCTTTGCAATACAAATAATTATAAATAATGGCACTATGTATATATATATATACATTTTTTTTTGAGAGGTTTTTGCTATAGAGCATGTGCGCTTACAAGAGAGAGGCAGAAAGCAAGAAATTGCTCCTTGGGGGAATGACCACGCTGCAATCCCTTCTCTTCCAATCTTCTCTCGGGATCTTTGGGCATGCATGCACACATAACTAGCGTGAGTTTAAGCCACTGGGTCTGGGACTTGAACCATGGTCGACTACATGGGAGTCCAGCAACATAGCCATTATGCAGACTTCTAGTCCTGGCACAATATATTAAACAATTGTTTTCAGACTTAGACAACAAACATTGCTGGACTGTAACCCCCTAGGAAAGGGGAACCATGGCTAAGTCCCAAGATCATGCTGGATTTCTACTAAAGGCACTTTCCAAACTGCAGCATGAGGCTAGCATTTGCTGCTAAGCCAGAGAGATAAGTAAAAAGATGAAGTGGTGGGGACTTAACGTCAGAGTGATGAAAAAGAGGCTGGTGCTCTGAGAAGCTGCTCTAGAAATCTCCATAAGAATTCCCTGATCCTTTAGCAGAATACTAAGATACACATCCATCAGCTGAGATTCTATAAGCCAGAGAAGAACAGCTAGCTACTGGGTAAACAGAACTATAAAAAAGCTGTGAGTTTAACAGATCTTGGAGCTCACATAGGGTTGGGTAGAATCATGCTTAAGTTTCAGTCAAACAGAGATCTTACTGAACCGCCAGAGCATTCAGAAGAGACCTCCAGAAAGACAATGCCTTAAATATAAGGCTAACCTAACTGTTGAATAAGGCTACTCTCTTTAACAAAGCTTAAAAATAAACCTCAAGTTTCAAGCTAATCTTCAAGTAAATCCATTGCCTATCAGAACACAAATCAACACTCTTTAAAGGAAAACAACAAAATCTACTTAATACTTTACTAATCACAGCAACTGGGGTAAAAAAAAAAAATCAGACATGCAAAGCAGCTTGAAAATAGGATTCACAATCAGAAGGAAAATCAGTCAACAGAAACAGAAAGACACAAAAATAGCACAGACGATGGTATTAACAGCAAGGATTTAAAACAGTCATTATAGGGGCCAAGAGGTGGCATGGTAGTTAAGGCGCTGGACTCTCACATGGCTGTGTGATTGAGTCCTGGCTTGCTTTCTCACTTTCCCTCTCTCTCTCTCTCTCTCTCTGTCTCTCTTTGTTCAAGTTTTAAAATAATAATAAATTAAATTAATTCTTTGGAAAACAAAAGTTTTAAATTTTAATAAAGTCTACCTTACCAATTATTTCTTTCATGGATCATGCCTTTCATGTTGTATCCAAAAAATCATTGCCAAGGGACCAGTGGATAGCATTAAGATTACATCAAGCTGGACTCCCACGTAGTTGACTGCAGTTTGAGTCCTGGACCTGGTGGCTTCAAACTCACACTGGGAGCATGTGCGTGCATGCCCAAGATCCTGAGAGAGTGGAGAAGGGATTGCAGCATGGCCATCCCACCGGGGGGTGATTTCTTGCTTTCTGTCTCTCTCTCCAGTGAGCACACACACTCTATAGTAAAAATCTCTCTCTAAAATAAATAAGCAGTCATTATAAATATGTATTTAAAAATAAAAGTGTGTGAAGGACAGCATGAATACAGAGAAGAAAAAGATAAAGAACACTGAAATGACAGCTATAAAAAAACCAGCTGAGGGCCTGGCATGTGGCATGGTGTTTAAGGTACTGGACTCCTACATGGTTGACCACAGTTTGAGTCCCAGACCTGGCAGCTTGCTTCCTCACTTTCCCTTTCTCTCTCTCTGGTCATATTTGAAAATAAATAAATAAAAAAAAATAATAATAAAATAAATAATTTTAAAAATTCAAAAAAAAAAAAACCCAAAAAACAGCTGGAGGGGCTGGCAGATGGCATAATTTTGGTTAAGGTGCTGGACTCCCACATGGCGAACCACAATTTGAGTCCTGAACCTGGTGGCTTGCTTTCTCACTTTCCCTTTTTCTCTCTCTGGTCAAATTAAATAATAATAATAAATAACATAAAATAAAATAATTGTTTTTTAAAAAAATGAGAATATATTGAGCTGAAATATAAACATGTGAAATAAAAGCACGCAACACATGAAATAAATTTAATGTTAAATTAGACACCATGGAAGAAAAGATCACTGAACTTGAAGGTAGGGCAAAAGGAATGATGCAAGCTGAAGTACAAAGGACAAAAGTCTGAGAGAAAAAAGGAAATAAACAAGGTCTCAGTGACTACTGAACTATCAAGCAGTTTAGCACATGTAATTGCAGTCTTAGAAAAAGAGGAAAAAATAGGGACCAGGAGATAAGAACAATGGTTATGTTGCTGGATTCCCACAGTTGACTATGGTTCGAGTCCTGGACCTGGTGGCTTCAAACTCATGCTGGGCATGTATGTGTGCATATCCAAGATCCCAAGAGGAAAGTGAAGAAGGGATTGCAGTGTGGCAAATCATTCCTGGGGATGATTTCTTGCTTTCTGTCTTTCTGTCTCTTCAGTGAGCACACACACACACTATTGAGAAAAAAAAAAAAGAAAGAGAGGAAAAAACAGAAAAAGTATTTGAAGAAATAATGACATTTTTATCCCCCCAGATTTTATAAAAATTCTCTCATAGATCTAAAATCAATGAACTCCAAACAGGATGAAGAAGATTAAAAAAAAAAAAAAAAAGCCTCCGCAAAGCATATAATAGCTAAAAACCAGTAATAAAGAAAATGAAATATGCCACGAAAAAAAAAAAAACAGAAAAAATAAATATATAAAAGGAGTACTAAAAATTATTACTAATTTCTCAGCAGAAACATCACAGGCCAGATAAGTAATGCAATGACATCTTTAAAAGTAAAACAGAAGTCTAGCAAGATCAGAGAAGGCTAGAATTCTGTATTAAGTGAAATAAAAGCATTTCTAGATAATGAAAAGCTGAGGAAACTTGTCATCAGCATTAAGAAATGTTAAAGAAAGTTCTTCGGGACTAGCAGTTAGCATAATGGCTATGTCGCTAAACTCCCATGTAGTTGACCGCGGTTCACATCCCGGACCCGGTGGCTTAAAACTCACGCCGGGGGTGTGTGCATGCATGCTCAAGATCCCAAGAGAAAGGAGGAGAAGGGATTGTGGCGTGGCCATCCCCCTCGGGGGTGATTTCTCGCTTTCTGTCTCTCTGTCTCTCTCTGTCTGGCAAGCGCATGCGCCCTATAGCAAAAACCTCTCCAAAAAAGAAAGTTCTTCAGGCTAAGGGAAAATTATACCTAATGGAAATTTGGATTTATAGAAAAGAATATATCAAAACCAGCAGAATGCAGCCAAAGTAGTACTTGCAGAAGAGTTTACAGCTTTTGATTTTTACAATGGAAAATAAAGGCTTAAAGTCAATAAAGTGAAATGCAGTTTTAACAGTATATTTATGTTACCCATCACCTACATTTATACACTACATACCCTAATACCTATATAATCATAAATTGGAAGAGATTTTCCAACACCTTGTTTAACACCAACATGTCCTATTCTGATGTTCAGAAAAGTAATCCTACTTTATATTTTAGTATTTTTTTCCAGAATATTTATAGAAAGGCTAAAACTTACCCAGTTCTTGTTTTGTTTTGTTTTTGTTTTTTTTAAAGAATTATTTTATTTAACTCTATTTATTTATTCATTTTTAAATTCTACCAGAGAAGGACAGAATGAGAGAGAAAGGGAAAGTGAGAAAGCAAGTCACCAGGTCTGGGACTTGAACCATGACCAGCCATGTGGGAGTCCATGGGCCTTAACCGCCATGCCCCTTGCCAGCCCTAACTTACCCAAAGTTTTTAACTACCCTTATGGTCCAAACCTACTTTTCTTTCATTTTCTTTTTCTAAGAAAAAGACCAAACAAAAACAAATATGCTTCCTATTCCCTTCATGAAACAATGTCTGCAGTCTATGGGTTTCTCTATTTCTTCCAATGAAGATTCCTGTTGTAATTAGCTGAATGTAGGTTTACACCTCAGTTTACAAAAAAATCAAATCAGCATATTTCACTAACTGAGTGCTAAAATGTCACGAGGAAATAACTATGCTGGTATTTTCCTGATAAGGACATTCTGGTCCAGAAAGGGAAGGTAAATTCACCAAAGCTACATGGTTTTCATAGCTGAAGGTAGAACCTAGATGGTTTACATTTGAGCCCAAGACTCTATCTACTTAATACCCAAGACCCTCCAATCTTGTTCACTCTTTGTCCTGACATCTTTCTTTTTTCTTTTTTTTCTTTTTTTTGGGAGAGATTTTCACTGTAGGGCGTGTGCGCTCGCCAGACAGACAGAGAGAGACATAGAGACAGAAAGCGAGAAATCACCCCCCAGGGGGGATGGTCACGCCGCAATCCCTTCTCCTCCATTCTCCTCTCAGGATCTTGGGCACGCACGCACACGCGCCCGGCGTGAGTTTTAAGCCACCGGGTCCGGGACACGAACCACGGTCGACTACGTGGGAATCCAGCGACATAGCCATTACGCTAACTGCTGGTTCCCTGTCCTGACATCTTTCTATAATTCTCTTCTAGAAAGGATACATGCTAGCCCAATCGAAAGTCCACAGACATTACTGAGGAAGGAAGTCTGGGGAATGAGCCAAGAGGCACCCAGCAGGAGCCACGGCACCAGTACCGAGGGCACAACCATCCCAAACACCAGAGCTCGCCTCATCCGAGAGCGGACAGTGGTGACTCCCAACATGGCAAAAGCCACTGGGGTGAAACCTCTGGCATCCTCCACCTCCCCCAGCTTTGACAGCGATGACACAGCCTCAAATGACAGGAAGATGATAGCAGAGAAGACGGCGAAGACCAAGGTGAAGAAGCAGTGACGAACGGTGCCCACGGTTCTCTCAAAATTGCCAGCAAAGCGCCAGATGATGATAGCGCCGCACAGCAGGGAGACAGGATTCTCATAGACAAAGATGTAGGTCACCAGCCTGTAAACTGAAGAGGGAGCTGGGTTAGAGGCCTGATGGTGGGGTGCTCCAAGGAAGGAAAGTCAAGTCATAAGTTGTCCCCATTCCAGAGAATTGAGAGCCAGTGGAAATCAGCAGGAGCCAGGATAGGCAGCAGGAGACAACAACGAAGTACTCAAGGCTCAAAGAAAAGGAGTAAACAAGTAATCCCTGCTCTTTCCCAGAGCAAGCCTTATCAGTAACTGACCTCTAGGTGGAGAAAAAATTCTATTTTTGGCATAGGTTGGTTTCTGAACTTGTAAAGTGTTTTATAATCCTTTTTTAGATTTTAATACTGACCTACCTCACTGGGCACTTTGAGAGTTAATTAATTATAACAGCTTCAGGATAGACTGAATGGGTGTCACTTAACATTCTGTGTGCCAGTCTCCTCAGGTGTAATCCTGACCTCTCCTTCCATAGTGGCTGTTCAAAGGAAGAAAAGGGGGACCATGAATTATTGTTACAGATATAAGGATTATAAAATTATTATTAACAATACAGAAATCAGAAGTCTTTCTTGAAGGTGCTTATCCAATCTTATAGGTAGAATGAAGCTTTATGTGCAGTAAGACACTAAAGACTCCTACTTTCATTTTTGTAAAAGTGGTTACCTCTGATGTACCTTTAAGTCTCTGCAGGCCAAAATGTTTTTTTTTTTTCTTTTTTTTTTTTTATTATCATCATAATCTTTTTTATATTACATTGGATTACATAAACTTTACAGTGTATTACATTGTTTTTTCAAAAGGGAATGCCATGCATGTCAGTCAGTACAGAGACATTAATCTCCCCACTTCAACATTCCATATCTTTTCTGTTTTCCCCAATCATTATTTTTATTATTCTAATTATTTTTATAAAACAGTCAATTGCTATTTCTCGTTTTGCTTGTAAAAATACTTTGCCCATCATGAAATACTTCTCAGACCAATCCAGTTGAGAATACTATACATGTCATCATCAACAGTTAATAACCCCTATCTGTTTCTCACTAACGTCCTGTCTCTCTATTGTTCACTTGCTATCTTTCTCTAGCCTCTTCTCTTCACTTACCCCATTCCACACTGTCCTATTCTCCTTAAGTACCTTCACTGTTTTTATGTCCTCCGAATTTTTGCTCTCTATTATAGAGTGCGGATAGTCGGTATATATTGAGTGGATACATACAATATCTTTCTTTCATAGCCTGGCTTACTTCACTCAGCAATAGATCCTCCATATCTGACCATTTTCTATCAAATTCCAGGGTCTTGTTATTTTTTATGGCTGAGTAGTATTCCATAGAGTATATATACCATGCAGGCCAAAATGTTAAACTAAGGGAGAGAGACTGATGAAGTGACAATGGTATCAAACTTGGAAGTTTATCTACTTGAGTGGAATCTTGGCTCAATTATATCCAGGCTGGCCAAGCTTTGTCGAGTTACAGTCCCTATGGCTTTAGTTTCTTCATTGTATAGTAACAGGGTTAGGCTTAGACACACACATACACCTGGCGTGAGTTTAAGCCTCCAGGTCCAGGACTCGAACTGGTTGATTACATGGGAGTCCAGCAATGTAGCCATTATGCCATGTGCTGGTCCCCAGGCAGGCATTTTTCTTCTGTCTATAGGGAAATGCTATGTGTGCATCTAGGATGGGGGACTGGTGTTAGATCTGAGCAGGGCAGCAGGCTAGGCTGTCAGTCAGGCTGTCTCAGGAAGGCTTCATTATCCGAAGAGTACTTTATTACTTGTTGAAGCTTCTAAAACTGAAATTCCAAGTATAAATGTTAAGATTCTATTTAGAAGCAATTTTATATGGCATGGAGATAATACACCCCAAAGCTCTAGACCCAAAACATCACACAGTAAAAAGGAAAATTCCTGTCTTAATTGTATAATTTTTTGTTTATTTGTTTTTTGCTATAGGGCATGTGTACTCACCAGAAAGACAGAGACAGATAGAAAGCAAGAGGGACCAGCAGATGGTGCAATGGTTATGTCGCTGGACTACCACTTAGTCAACCGCAG
This sequence comes from Tupaia belangeri chinensis, assembly GCF_000334495.1. NCBI lineage: Eukaryota > Metazoa > Chordata > Mammalia > Scandentia > Tupaiidae > Tupaia > Tupaia belangeri. The sequence goes on along the minus strand of NW_006159974.1, from coordinate 139,529 downwards.
TTCAAGTCCTGGACCTGGCGGTTTAAAACTCACACTGGATACGTGTGCCTATGCACCCAAAATCCCAAAAGGAGACTGGAAAAGAAGGGATTGTGGCATGGCCATTCCCCCCAGGGAATGACTTCTCAATTTGTCTGTCTCTCTAACAAGCGCATGTGCCCTATAACCCTTGGGGGGGGCGGGGTAGCAGAAAGTGAGAAATCACACCCCCCCCCCTAGGGGGAATGGCCACTCTAAAATGCCTTCTTCACCATTCTGGAGATTTGGGGTATGCAGGGACACATGTACAGCTTGAGTTTCAAGTAGCTGGGTCTACGGCTTGAGATGTAGTGGACCAAATGGGAGTCCAAAGCCTCAACCATTAGAGCACCTGCTGGCCCCTCCATTGTATAACTTTACACCTCTGCCATTCTCTGCAGTAAACCAAAATGTCATCTAATTAAAAGGCAACAATAAGGCCCATGTCGTGGAACTGTTGTGAGCATTACATTAAATGAATGAATGACTGTGCTTTGCAAAACAGCAAGCGCTATACAAATTTCCCCCAGTCCTCCCTAGAAAAGAATGAGGAAAAAACGGACACTAGAAACGTTTTTAATGAGTGGATGTTTACACTGAATTGGTCTGCCAAATTTCTCTCCCCAGAGAAAACAACCGTCTCTCCAAAGGAATTAGATTCGCCCCTCCGCTGCTGAGCGGGAATTCGATTCAGGAGTAAGATACGAAAGAAGAAATTCCAAACCTCAAGAGGACAGGCCATTCATTTACGGGGGTGGTAAGACATAGATCAATTTTGACGTCAGAGAGAAAGAAAAAACGTTTTCAGTGGGGGGGTAGGCCTAAAGCAGACGTGAGTGTGTATGTGAAATGGGAGGGGAACAGGGAAAACCATTATCCTCGGAGCAAGCATGGGTGTGCGAGCGAATGGACTTGGGGTCTTGACCAGTGTGGGGATGACAGGGCAGGGGACAAATACGGGTAGAAAGGGCTCACAGCGATGAGGAAATGGGGCTGCGGGCAGACAAAGGCTGGAATACGGGGAGTACGAGACTGCGTGGCAGCTGTTCCTCGGGGTGGGGAGGGCGGTGAGGCGCACAGACAGGGGAGGCTAGCGGTGGGGCTCGAGGGGCAAGTCCTGGGGCTGAAGCCCGGGGCCCGGAGAACCGGGAAGGAGGCTCGCCTGGCCGCCCGGGCCCGCCCCCGCTCACCTTGCCAGTTGCGCAGAGCCTCGGACTTCAGCGAGAGGCCCGAGGGCGCCAGGGACGGCTGCAGCAGGAACAGGCGAGGCCCGGACACCAGCAGCGAGAGCAGCGCAGTGAAGAAGGTGGCGGATGGCACCTCGAGACACAAGCGCCAGCTGCGACACGCGGGCCCCGCGGCCGCCATGGCCGCCATCGTTCCCGCGCTCGGTCTCCGCACCAGCCGCTGGGCCTCCGCTCCTGTCTCCCAGCTGCTGTCTCCCCTGGCAACGGCAGAAGAGCTGGCCGGAAGTCCCGCCTCCCGGAGGCCCCGCCTCTCGCTCCCCTGCTCAATCCGGTCGCCCTATCCTGCTGGTGCTGTCCGAGTCGGGGTCCCGGTCGGGGCCTGGGTCTCCGTCTGGGTCGGGGTCGGGAGGTGCAGTCAGTTTCTTACAGCTCCCACGGCCCTAGGGCCGGCCTGAGTCTGGTCTAGGAGCCACTTCAGGGGTGCGAATGTTCCAGCTGGGATTTTATCATTCCCGTTCTAATACCTAATGATTGGGGTTTTAGTTTTATCATCCGCGCTCTAAAAACCTAGTGATTGTTGTGCCTTACGGCTCTCAGAGCCTTTTTACATCACACCCTCCTTATCTGCATCGTCTCTGTAATCCCAAAGTGGAAACTGAGGTCTAGGGACGTCCCTGCGTAATTCAGTTAAATGACAAAGACACACAGAACTCAGGGCCTCTCACGTGGTTTGGGATTGGCCAAGAATACAGCCAGAGCAGTTTCAGTGGCAGGATTGGAGAGGAGGGGGTTGCCAGCCATAATGCCTCATGTGTTTTTCTCTCTTTCTTTAAAAGATTATTTTATTTAACTTTATATATTTATTTTAATTTGACCAGCGGACAGGGAAGAGAGAAAGTGAGAAAGCAAGCCTCCAAGTCCAGGACTTGAACTGTGATCGCCTGTGTGGGAGTCCGGTGCCCTTAAGCAACATGTCACCTGCTAGCCCAACTTTATTTATTTATTTTTGACATTAACTTTCCTTTGAGACTTTTGAGAAGCAGCTGACGTGGAGTTGATGGAGCTTGAGCTGGAAGTTAAAAGGAAGGCAGTTCTCACCCTGGCTCTGTCACTCACTGGCTGGTAAAGAAGCTTCTTGATAAGGAAGCCTCTGTTTCCTCATCTGTGAAATGGGAACTAACACTTATCTTGCAGGGTGGTGATGAGGAAAACAAACTCAGAGGGGTGAAAGCGTGTGAGGAGATTATACTGCAAGTCTATGGAAGTGCAGGATTTGAACTTTAGTCTCTAGGATTTTAAAGTGGTCCCATATTTCTCTGTGCCAGTTAGACACACCTCCAGCAGACATAACATGGTATTTAAGTTCGTTTATGTATTTGTCTCCCTTCCCAGACCGTGAACTTCTTGAGGGTTGTGACTATGTAAGAACCTGCCAGAGTAGGCCCTCACAAAACATCTGGAAGGAATGACAAAATGAGCACTCGTTGAAGCCTTTGGCTTCAGGCCGTTCTTACTCCCTTTTATCTTACCTGGTAATACCCAGGTACCCTTCCTGAGAATGTTATGTTTTAACTGTATAAAATACAGGGGCCAGCAGGTGGTATGGTGGTTAAGGCGCTGGACTCCTACATGGCCAAACCTGGTGGCTTAAAAATCACACTGGGCACTTATACGTGCATGTCCAAAATCCCAAGAGGAGAACGGAGAAGAGATTGTGGTGTGTAAATCCCCCCCCCGGGGGGGTGACTTCTTACTTTCTGTCTCTGTATCTCTCTATCCCTCTGGCAAGCACATGCGCCCTGTAGCAAAAAATCTCTCCCCGCAAAAAGAATTATTTTATTTATTTATTTATTTTCAATTTGCTATAGGACACATGTGCTCATTAGAGAGACAATAGAGGGAAAGTGAGAAAGCAAGCTGTCGGGTCCAGGACTCAAACTGCAGTCAGCCATATGAGAGTCTAGCAGCCCAACCACTATGCCACCTGCTGGCCCCATGAATGTTTTTTTGATTCTCCGCCACTGTTATGAATGTACCTGTGCTTTCCATTGGTGATGAGGTTACAGGTGATGCGAACAGTACTGTATTTAGTTGCCTACATCCATAACTGATGGAAATACTAAAGTTCAGTTAGAGAAAACAAAAATGTATTTTTACCCCTATCTCAGTTCTCAATGAGTTTTCTGATTTCTATGCAGAGACCCCTTGGAAGCTCAAGAACCTAAGGGGAAAAGAATCTGAGGTCTTTTTCATCTTTTATGTTTAGTATTAAAAAACAAACCATATAGTTTATATTACATATATGCTATATATAACTATACATCTCTCACTGAGTCATATTTAAATGAATATTGCATATATTTAAATTAAAGCTACTCATGACGCAGGAGTGGTCATGAAAATAATTAAGGTTTTACGCAACAGGAAGCAGAATGTGAATCAGGCATGTGGTGGGGTCGCTGAAAATAGTAAATGGGAACTTGAGCTGCTGACACCAAAGCCTGGGGCTTGGAAAGAGGATGGGTTTGGGGGGTCCCATCTTGTCTGTGGAGTTCTAGTCTTCCAGACACACGCCGAAAACAGATGTAGGCAAACTGGAGCTTGTCCAAAAGAAAGTGACTGGAAGGCCGGCAGGTGGCATGGTGTTTAAGGGCACTGGACTCCCACATGGCCAACTGCGGTTCAAGTCCCAGACTTGGCGGCTTGCTTTCTCATTCTCTCTCTCTCTCGCTCACATGCACACACACACACAACACAAACACACAATCTGTCCCTCTCTGGTCATATTAAAATACACAAACAAATAAATAAATTAAATTAAATAATTCTTTACAAAAAAACAGTGACCAGGATGCGGCTAGCAGGTGGTGTGGTGGTTAAGGTGCTGGACTCCCACATGGCCAACCATGATTTGAATCCTGGACCTAGAGGCTTGAAAATCACACTGGGTGTGTGTGCATGTGTACCCAAAATTCCAGAAGGAGAAGGGATTGTGGTGCCGCCATTTCCTCTGGGGGGTGATTTCTCACTTTCTCTTTTATTGTTTCTCTCTGTCTCTTTCTGGTGAGCACAAGCACCCTATGACGAACAAAAGACCCTTAAAAAAAAAATGTGACCAGGATCGGTGACAGATGGGGAACTTTAAGTCATGTGTGATGAGGAACAGTGACAGGAACCAAGGAGGCCCCCTGGGGAAGCGTCAGGGGTCCCAGCCACTGGCTGTCACTATCTTTTTTTTGGAGAGGTTTTTGCTATAGGGCACGTGCATTCGCCAGACAGAGAGAGAGAGAGACAGAGAGACAGAAAGCGAGAAATCACCCCCCATAGCCATTACGCTAACTGCTGGTCCCTGTCACTTTCTTCAAGGGCTCTCCTGGAGGACAGAATAGACTGGTTCTGTTTTAGTCTAGAAGGTAGAGATAAGGCTGAAAGGTAGAAATGACAGAGGCAGTCTTAAGAACTTTCTGGCCCAGCTATGGTGGCACAAGTAGGAGGGCACTGCTAGGTGTCCTGGGTCCAGTTCTCAACCCAGTCCAATCAGGCTGGGCACAGGGCATGTGCCCATTGTCCTACCTAACCAAAAGGTTGGGGCAGGAGCATTGCAGCATGGCTGGACCCTGTCCACAATCCCTACCAGTGCCCGATGGTGGGACATTAGTGAAAGGTGGCACTCTGCAAGCCTGACCCAAAGAGCAAGGGTCCACATTGGTACCTGGAGACCTTCCTGAGTACTTAGGGCATATGCATGCCAGTGATCCTGGGTTGGCTGAGGCTAGGAGTGGATTGGGGCATCAGGACCCTGTTGGGGGTGTTGTTTCTCTGTCTCATTCATGGAGGAAATAAATAAACTTAAAAAAATAAAAACCTATCAGGGCCAGCAGGTGGTTAAGGTGGTGGTAAAGATGCTGGATCCCACATGTCTATGAGTCCTTGGTTCAAATCCCAGGCTTGAAAAAACACTGGGTGCGTGTGCATGCATGCCAAAATCCCGAAAGGAGACTGGAGGAGAAGAGATTGCATGATGGCCATCCCCACTGGGGGGGTAACTTTTCACTTTCCCTGTCTGTGTCTCTCTCCAGTGAGTACATGCTCCCTCTAACAAAAATATAAAAAGAAAAAAGCACTTTCTGATGGTTTATGCTGGCCCTCCATGCACTCAAATGAGCTGCCTTGATGGGTAGTGTGCTCTCTGTTCCTAGAGGTGTGCAAGAAGAGGCTGTCTGGGACGCGATGAGAATGTTGAAGAGCTACTCTAGCATCGGATCAGAGGCTGAACTAGATGCCTTTTGAAATCTTGGATCCTCAGTTCTAAGATTCCATAAACAGGGACCAGCAGGTGCACGGTGGTTAAGGCACTGAATATTCCCACATGGCCCACCACAGTTTGAGTCCTGGACCTGGTGGCTTGCTTTCTCATTCTCTCTCTCTCTCTTTCTCTCTCTCTCTGTGTGTGTGTCTGGTTAAGCTCAAATAAATGAATGAATAAATTAAAAATAAAAAGATTCCTTAAACATAGGATGCAGGGGATGGGTACATTTACCATTACATTTGAAATCTTGGATCCTCAGTTCTAAGATTCCATAAACAGGGACCAGCAGGTGCACGGTGGTTAAGGCACTGAATATTCCCACATGGCCCACCACAGTTTGAGTCCTGGACCTGGTGGCTTGCTTTCTCGTTCTCTCTCTCTCTCTTTCTCTCTCTCTCTCTCTCTCTCTCTGTGTCTGGTTAAGCTCAAATAAATGAATGAATAAATTAAAAATAAAAAGATTCCTTAAACATAGGATGCAGGGGATGGGTACATTTACCATTACAGGGGCTCAGGGAAAAAGGTAATGAGTCTCCTGACTTTGTCCTGTAGTCAAGGGCTGTGTAGTCTAATGGAAGAGCATCTAGCAAGAGCTGGGGGCTATCAATCCACTCACTGATAAATATTTATCCAGTGCCTTCCATTGTATTGAGTACTTTGGGTTTACATAGAAAGACATGGCCCAGCCTTATACATGCACACCTGGAGTGGTTTTTGAGCCACAGGGTCCAGGACTTGAACTAGTAAGCCACGTGGGAGTCCATCACCTTAACTGCTACACCGCCTGCTGGCTCCAATCATCAGTTCCATTTTGAAGGTAAAATGTGGCCTCACCACAGTAGTGTGCCCTGGTCACAGTTGTTCAGCAAGCTAAGGCCACTTGGGAGACCTGGGTGTGATTCCCTCTCATCCTGAAAAGCTGGGCACACTTGTCAACCCACATATTCAGGAGGCTGAGACAGGAAGGTCACCCCACAGGGAGACCTTGTCAAACAAACATATGCGTGCACGTGTACGCACACACCACAAAAAGAGAGAATCAAGGCTCAGAGTGGTAAAGTGACTTGGTAAGGTCACACAGTTATTGAGTGGCAAAACCAGAACCCACATCGGCCCACCGAACTGTGGGTTTATAGTTCTTCCCTCGACACCAGGGACTCAGACTCTGCCTGTGGATCCATAGGACCCCATGATCCACCCACACTGTTTCCACTTCTCAGCTTGGGAAGTAGAGGGGGAACTTGGCATTTACAACTGAGTCACTGTATAAGGGAAAAACCATGGGGGTGGCAGGGTGGGTGTAAGCATGTGCTTTAGTAATAGGAGTATGGACAATTCGTGTCTGAATTGTGACGTCTTCGGGCTTACTTCCAGGAAAGTAGTAGACCCAAAGCACTTTTGAAGTAAATAGGCCTACATGCTGTAGAGTAGGACAAGTGACTAATCACACACTAAATTAATCCTGATGAAGCTAGACAGACAGCAGATTATGACATAAAAACCAGAGCAGCAAAATGTTTTTTTGAGTGTAACACTGATGGTGAAGGCTTTGGTTGTTTGTGGGCACACGGACCAGGACCCTTGCAAGGCAGCCAGTCTTCTCAGAAAGGCATGGAAGAAGGGGTACCAGCAGTTAGCGTAATGGCTATGTCGCTGGACTCCCACGTAGTCGACTGCGGTTCGCGTCCCGGACCCGGTGGCTTAAAACTCACGCCGGGCGCGTGTGTGTGCGTGCCCAAGATCCCGAGAGGAGAATGGAGGAGAAGGGATTGCGGCATGACCATCCCCCCTGGGGGGTGATTTCTCGCTTTCTGTCTCTATATCTCTCTGTCTGTCTGGCGAGTGCACACGCCCTATAGTGAAAAATCTCTCCCCCCCCGCCCCCCTCCCTCCAAAAAAAAGGCATGGAAGAGGGATTCTCACTGCTAGAAACATGCTGGCTTTAGGGACCAACAGGTGGCGTGGTGGCTAAGGCGCTGGACACTCCCACATGGTGGACTGTGGTTTGAGTCCCAGACCTGGTGACTTGCTTTCTCACTTCCTCTCTCTCTCTGGCCCAATTAGAATGAATAAACAAAATTAAATAATTATTTTTAAAAATGTACCATCTTCAATAAATGAGTATAAACCTGTATAACCCTTCATAACTCAGAAGACTGTAAGGCAACCCTTAGTTCTACAGATAAACAAAAGAATATGGAACTGGTTGAAATTCATCCATGAAGACTGATGGTTCCTGTCTCCTAAGACCTGAGAGCTATGGGGAAATCAAAGCTAACAAAGATCATGGAACAGTGTGATCACTTTTTCACTCACTCAAAAACATGTGTAAACATACAGGAGCCTGAGCATTTGCAGGTTTACGTTGCCCTGACTGCTGCAATAAGCATGCCTGGTTTCAGCAGTAAAAGCAATGCATTGTGGTCCAGCCACAGTGGGGCAGGCAGTGGGGCAGGACTATGTGCTTCCTGGGAAGGGTCTTTCCAGGTCACTCCCCACTGATTCCTGGTATCCCTCCTCAGTGTTACTTCTTTTAAGAGAGATTTTTGCTATAGGGTACCTGGGCTCCCTGGAGAGACAGAAGGAAAGTGAGAAATCACCCCTGGAAGGATAGCCACATCACAATCCCTTCTCCATTCTCCTCTTGGGATTTTGGGCACACACACACACACACACACACACACACACACACACACAGTGAGTTTTAAGCTGCCAGGTCTGGGACTTGAAAGGTGGTAGGCTACATGGAAGTCTAAGGACGTAACCATTACGCCAACTGCTGGTTACCATAATTGCATGTTGAGAGAGACAGAGAGAGAGAGAGATGAAATCGATGCTGCAGTCCAGAGAGAGAGAGAGACTGAGAGATGGACTCGATGCTGCAGTTCAGCCTCTAGTAGTTTTTGCCGTAGGTCTGGTGCCACCATGCCCTGCTACTTCCTTTAAAGCACTCACTGAAGTCTCAAATTATCTCAGCCATTTGAGTCTTTGCTTACTTGACTTTGTCAGTCATACTAGACAAAGAACAGAGATCTGCTCTTTCTCCCTGCACCTACAATGGAGCCTGGCACACAGTAGGTGCTCAGAAAAATGTTAGTCCCTCCTCTACATCGGTGGTGTTTTGAGTGTGGAAAAGAAAAGGCTGTGGTGCGTGAGAGACAGTTTGAGGAGGTGATAAACAGGCACCAGTTGGCAGAGTGGAGACAGCTCTGGGACCCAGGCCAAACACCCACTTGGCAGAACCTAGGTGGTACCTAGATGGAGTCTCTCTCCCCTTCTGTGTGTATAAGACCTCCGGGGAAGCCACAGAGTAACTGCAGGGCTGGGGAGGAGCTGCCGGCTACCTAGATGGAGTCTCTCTCCCCTTCCGTGTGTATAAGACCTCCGGGGAAGCCACAAAGTAACTGCAGGGCTGGGGAGGAGCTGCCGGCCCCCGGGCATCCCAGGGACCCAAACCTCAGGTCCCTCTATTCCCCCAGGTGGTTCCAGATTGCTTGACCTGTAGGAGAATCTGATCCGCAGAAAGCTCATGACCAGGTCCTGACTCTGCAGCCTGCAGTCCGTGTGCTCACTGCCCCCTGGTGGTCTGCGCGGTGCAGCTCCTTCGGAGCCGATCGCGCTATGGCCGGTTCCAAGGCAGAACACAGCCCCCTGCTGGCTGGCCAGTGATCACATCTAGACAGATGGTTTTAATCTGGGACCCCTGAGTACCTCCCTTTCCCAGGTCCAAAATCCTAGATGACACAGCACTGGCCTCTTCGCTCCCTTCCCCTCCCCCGCCCCCAAAGTAATGAAACTGTAGCCTTCGTGGCCGCATTTGCCATAACCTCTTTTCCCACTCTCATAGGATGGGGTGTAGATCGCCAAGCCCACTGCCGAAGTACACGTACCCGGGGAAAGAAATGCCAGCTCCCTGCCCGTCTTGGCTGGCATCAAGGTTTCCACAATGATCACCCTGAATCTTCCCAATACTTGGCTTCCGCAGGCCACAAGGACCGAGGTAGGCAGGGAGCAAAAAGTGCATGCAAGCCCGTGCAGGCCGCGGCTAGCGATGTGGATGCGATTCCGAGAACAGGGGAAGGTGGAGAGGCTGAGCTGGAAGCCTCAGGGCCCTTTACGTTTTGGAAGGTCTGGGAAACAAGCGCTCTCAAACATTGCTGTTGAGAGTCAAAACTGCTACGATTTCTAGAGAAGGAAATGTGACAACAGCTATCAGAGCAACAAATATACACGTCTTTGACTCAGTAATTCCACTTTTGGGATTCTAATGTATAGAAATCCTTGCATTAGTGCAAGACATCATCTTGTATAAGCAATTATTCATTGTGGTTTCCACTGAAGTGAAAAATGACCAGATTCCGGACCCGGTTGGGTCGGCTTGTTGGTCTCTATGATCTGAAAGTTGACAACTTCTTTGCATCCAGGAGGCTGCTCCCAACAACTCTGCAGCCATCACCATGCCACAAAATGAATATATTGAATTACATCGTAAACGCTACTGATACCGTTTGGATTACCGTGAGAAAAAGAGAAAGAAGGAAAGTTGGGAGGCTCATGAATGTTCAAAGAAGGCAGAAAAGATGATTGGTCTGAAGGCTAAGCTCTGTCACAAACAGCGCCATGCTGAGAAAATACAAATGAAAAAGACTATCAAGATGCGTGAAAAGAGGAACACCAAACAGAAGAATGATGAAAAGACTCCACAAGGAGCAGTACCTGCCTATCTATTGGACAGAGAAGGACAGTCCCGAGCTAAAGAACTTTCTAATATGATTAAACAAAAACGGAAAGAGAAAGCAGGAAAATGGGAAGTCCGTCTACCCAAAGTTCGAGCTCAGGGAGAAACAGAAGTATTAAAAGTTATTCGAACAGGAAAGAGAAAGATGAGGCATGGAAGAGGATGGTTACAAAAGTCTGCTTTGTTGGAGATGGCTTTCCTAGGAAACCACCTAAATATGAAAGATTCATTAAGCCAATAGGCTTACATTTCAAGAAGGCCCACGTAACACATCCTGAACTGAAAGCCACCTTTTGCCTGCCAATACTCGGTGTAAAGAAGAATCCCTCATCCCCACTATATACAACTTTGGGTGTTATCACCAAAGGTACTGTCATTGAGGTGAACGTGAGCGAGTTGGGCCTTGGGACACAAGGAGGCAAGGTTATGTGGGGGAAATATGCCCAAGTTACCAACAATCCTGAAAATGATAGATGCATAAATGCTGTCTTACTGGTTTGATAGCCGTTGCATACAAATAACTCCTTGTAATTTTTGAAGATGATACGCCATCTGGAAAACTATCATGACTGATGTTTCTGAATATAGCCGGTCTTACATGTCGGCAGTCATCAAAAGATTATCTATTAAATTGTACAAATACATTAAAGTGCCCTGGTTTTACCAAAAAATAAATAAATAAAAAAATAAGAACAGAAACAATTTACATGTCCACCAAGGTAGGAATGATTACTAGATTATGGTATCTCCCCTCACAGAAATTCACTGCAATCATAAAAACAAAACCAAATAAACCAAAAGCCAAGGGAGTTATGTATCCTCATGACATGATACTTAAAACATTTTGTCCAATGATAGAAGCAAGGTTCATAATATAGCATGCTACATAAATAATAACTAAATGTAAAAGGTGTAAATAAAATGCCTTTTTTTTTTTTTAGAGGTTTTTGCTATAGGGTACGTGCACATGCCAGAAAGACAAGAGAGAGACAGAGAGACAGAAAGCGAGAAATCAACCCCCAGGGGGGATGGCCACATCACAATCCCTTCTCCTTCATTCTCCTCCTGGAATCTTGGGTGTTCACGCTCATGGCGTGATTTTAAGCCACCGGGTCTGGGACTCAAACCATGGTCAACTACATGGGTGATGGTCATGGCCCAATTCCTTCTCCTCCATTTCTGCTTTTGGGATTTTGGGCATGCATGCACAACATGCTCAGGGTGTTTTTCAAGTCACCAGGTTCAGGACTCTAGCCACACAGTCAGCCATGTGGAATCCAGCTACTTTAACTATCATGCCACACTGGCTGGTCTAAAAAAACAAAAACAAAGACAAAAAAACAAGAAACTTTAACTGCCAGTGGGTATGTTCTTGCTAGAGAGAGACAGAGAGAGAATGAGAGAGCATGAAAAAGAGAGAGAAAGCATTCCTCAATGGACTGAAGTGTTTATATAATATGACCACATTGGGCGTGGTCATGCTACAATCCCTTCACACTCATACATGTGCCTGGCATGTTTTTCTTTTCTTTTCTTTTCTTTTTTTTCTTTTTTTGAGAGGTTTTTGCTAGAGGGCACTTGCACTTGCCAGACAGACAGAGAGAGACATAGAGACAGAAAGCGAGAAATCACCACCCTGGGGGTATGGTCACACCGCAATCCCTTCTCCTCCATTCTCCTCTCGGGATCTTGGGCACGCACGCACACGTGCCTGGCGTGAGTTTTAAGCCACCGGATCTGGGACGCGAACCGCGGTCGACTATGTGGGGGTCCAGTGACATAGCCATTACGCTAACTGCTGGTTCCCGCCTGGCATGTTTTTCAAGCTGCCCGGGCCAGGAATCAAATGGCAGCAGACCGTGTGGGATCTGGCTCCCCTAACCACCAGATTACTAGGCTGGTCCAATGAACTTTTTGAAGTCTCCTCATATACGGTCAGTTACTTTTTTTTAAATAATGACTTTATTTAACTTTATTTATCCATTTATTTATTTATTTTAATAAATAAATGGATAAAGAGACAGAGTGAGAGAGAGAAAGAGTGAAAGCAAGTTGACAGGTCTGCGATGTGGGAGTCCAGTGCCCCTAACCACCACACCACCTGCCAGCCCTAAGGTCATTTGATTTTTGACAAGGGTGCCAAGACCATTCAACTGGAAAAGGACAATCTTTTCAACAAATGGTACTTGGAAAACTGGATATTTACATGCAAAAGAATGAAGTTCAAACTTTACCTTATACCATATACAGGAATTAAGACAAAATAGATGAAGGACCCACATGTGAGAGATAAAACTTTAAAACTCTTAGAAGAAAACACATTGGGTTTGTTAATGATTTTTTTTGTATATGACGCCAAAATCACAGTTGATTTTTTAAAAAATTAGAAATTCAACTTCATCATAATTAAAAACATCTACTTACATCTGGGGGGCCACAGGAGGCAAGCAGGTGGTGTCTAGGTGTAGTGTGGGTGAAGACACCCTCACCAACACTTTATCAGCCAGACCCAAATATGGAAGTACTTGGAAGGTAGAAACATCAACAGGAGACTTCTTCCTTGACAAAGCCTGGTGGTGGGACACCTTTTGACCCATTCAGATGGAGGGATGAAAGCTCCACATAGACACATGATGTGAAGGGAAGAGACCTGACATTACGCAAATGGTACAGTACTCTGAATGACCAAAAAGCACTCTCATCTCGAAGAACCCAGCTCTGTGTCTCAGTTTCAGAAAGTAGATGCTGGGGAGCAGCCTTTAATGATCGAAGTTCCCAGATAGCCAGCGAACTCTTTGGACCCGTTACTTTGTATTCACAGCCAGATAGGACCTCTTCCCATCCTGAGGCTCTACAATCTACAAGGCTGAATAGTTTCTTTTTTTAGAGGTTTTTCCTATAGGGTGTGTGTGCTCACCAGAAAGACAGAGAGAGACAGAGAGACAGAAAGCGAGAAATCACCCCCCAGGGGGGAATGGCCACGCCGCAATCCCTTCTCCCCCATTCTTCTCTCAGGATCTTGGGCATGCATGCACACGCGCCCGGCGTGAGTTTAAGCCACTGGGTCCAGGACTTGAACTGCAGTCAACTACATGGGAGTCCAACGACATAGTCATTATGCCAACTGCTCGTTCCCAGACTGAATAGTTTTTTTTAATAATCCTTACAGAAAAACACCATCTCCATAGAAACACAGTATTTATATACAGGCTGTTAGATCTCTAAGAAATACCAGAATTGTCAGTAAAGAACATATTAAATGTGGGGCTGGCAGGTGGCATGGTGATTAAGGCTTTGGACTCTCACACGGCCAACCATGGTTTGAGTCTTGGACCTAGGAGCTTGCTTTCACATTTTTCCTCTCTCTCTGTGTCTCTCTCTGGACAAATTTTAATCAATTAATTAAATAATACTTAAAGAAAGATAATAGGTTAAATGGCTCAAGGGCTACTATGAAACATTTTTAAAAAGATTTATTTATTTAAATTTATTTTTAGTAGTAGTATTTTTTAGAAAGAGATTTTTGCTATAGGGAGCATGTGCTTGGAAGAAAGACAGAGAGAGACAGAGAGACAGAAAGCAAGAAATCCCCACCCAAAGGAGATGGCCACGCCGCAATCCCTTCTCCTCTAGTCTCCTCTTGGGATTTTGGGTACACATGCACACGCAGCCAGCGTGAGTTTGAACCTGCCAGGTCTTGAATTTGAACCATGGTTGGCCATGTGGGAGTTCAGTGATGTAATCATTATGCCATCTGTTGATCCCTATCATTATTATTTTTAATTTGACTAAAGAGAGAGAGAAAGTGAGAAAGCCAGCAACCAGATCTGGGACATGAACCATGGTTGGCCACGTTGGAGTCCAGTGCTTTAACCACACTGCCAGCCAGCCCCACTGTGAAACATTTTTCTATGGCTGATCAGTCAAATTCCTAAAACTCATTCCTGTTTCTGTGACAAGGAACTCCTTTAGAATCAACAATAATGGTGCTTGTGCAAGCGTGCCCAAAATCTGGAAAGGAGAATGGAGGAGAAGGGACTGTGGTGTGGCCATCTCTCTGGGGGAGGGCGTTCTCTCTCTCTCTGTCTCTCTCCAATGAGTGCACACACATTATAGAACAACAAAGAACCAACAACACACAAACCCTACCTACGCATTCAACCAGAGCACACTCTTCTTCTAAAAGAAGAAACTTGGAGATGCTTTCTGTGTCACTGTGTGGAGATAACAGTGACTAATATTTATCCAAGAGACCTCTGAAATTTTGTCTTTGGACAGGCCTCTGAAAGATGGTGTGAGGATATTCCATTTTGCCAGCTATGGCAGTGACTTTTGTAACTCGCACTAGGAAGGCAACATGAAGAAGCTCTAGAAAACAGCTTCAAGTGATATTCAGTTTTTGCTAATTATTTTATTTCTGAAATAACAAGTATTTTACCACTCGGATCCTATAAGACTTTAACCCATGTGAGACTGGACATGTATTTGGACTGCAACACTGTCGGTGGCTCCCATGCCCAGTGCAAGGCTCCAACCACTGGAAGAAGCTGACTAGTGCCCTCTCCACCTCTGCCCTGTCAGCAGGTTGCAGTGTGCTGTTCGCCTCAACGTGGTAGAAAGACACAAAAGTGCTGGTGAAGTGAATTGGTGAGGAGTCTGCTAACACTCCTGGAATAACTCTGAAACATACATAATCATGACAATAATGAGAATTTGCTAAAACTAGCTGAAGTCTTTTAGGGATGGAAAGTTTTTGGGCAATAACATGCTTTGCTGTTCTCCAGAAATAAGGACTTTCTGGGCCAGCAGATGATGTCGTGGTTCAGGTGCTGGACTCCCACATGGTTGACCACAGTTTGTGTTGTGGACCTGGTATCTGCCAAGTCATGTCAGGCACATGTGCATGTATGCCCCAAATCCTGAGATAATGGAGGAGAAGAGATTATGGCGTGGCCATCCCCACCATGGTGGTGGTGGTGGGGGGGATGATTTCTTGCTTTCTGTCTCTGTCTCTCTGGCAAGTGCACATGCCTTATAACAACAACAACAGCCCCCTCTCCGGGGGGGGCGCACCACGCGGCCGGGGGCTCCCGCCCCCCAGCGCAACCGCGCGCCGGGAATGGCCTGGCCGGCTGCCCCCCCACTCCGGGGGGGAGGGCCACGCGGCCGGGGGCTCCCACCCCCCAGCGCAGCCGCCCGTCTGGAACGGCCTTGCCGGCCGCCCCCCCCCCCCGC
>NW_006159974.1:122007-123497 GCF_000334495.1 Tupaia belangeri chinensis | reverse complement strand
AAAAAAAAAAAATTGGATATTTGATGGCTGCAGTGAGCGGTATGGGCCCAGTTGGGTTCTACTTTATAGTATGCTCTTTTTACCCAATGGGGTTTAGGCCTAAAGTCAGACTTGAGTTCATGTAGAGGCATGTGTCAGCTGTGATAACTATTGGAGAGACTTAGACTAATTAAGATCACTGACAGATCATTTGGGGAGGGGTGAGGCACGGAGGGCAATCGGGGATGACAGGGACAATGTGGGAGGAGGATGGGTCATAACAGAGGGAGGGGGATGGGGAATCTAGGATGGTAAAACAAAAGGCAAGGTATGCAGGACACAAGAATTGGGAAATTATTTGCTGAGAACATATATGTTGACGTGCTTGATTGAGCCAATGCACAGTATATCTTGGATGGAAAATTCATTTGTGTGTTGCGATGGGAAAAAAAAATTATAATAAAAAATAAACTATAAAAAAAAAAGAAGAGAGAAGAGGATAGAGAAAGATAGCAAGTGAACAATAGAGAGGATGTTAGTGAGAAACAGATATGGTTCATTATCTGTTGAAGATGACGTGTATAGTATTCTCAACTGGACTGGTCTGGGAAGTATTTCATGATGGGTGAAGTCTTTTAACAAGCAAAATGAGAAATAGTGATTGACTGTTTTAAAAAATTATAATAATAATAATTATTGGGAAATGCATGGAAAAGACTTTGAATGATAAAGCGGGGAGATCGATGCCTCTGTATTGACTGACATGCATGGCATTCCCTTTTGAAAAAGCAATGGAAGTCAATGTAAAGTTATATGTAATCCAATGTAATAAAAAAAATAAAAAAAAAAAGAAACACATGCATTTATTAACTGAATAGAATACAGCTAAAAATAAACGTATATTTGGTTTCAAAAAAAAAAAGAATATTACATAAAAACTAGACCAATATCCTTCATGAACACAGATATATAGAAATCCTTAATACGATATAAGCAAAAAAAAAAGGTCAGCGATATATCAAAATGAATAAATCTTGACCAACTAGTTTATCCCAGGAATATGCAGTTTACTATCTGAAAATCAATATACTTTCATTTGGGTGGAGCATTTCATTAGAATAAACTGGCTACTGTACTATGTCAAAGTAACAGAATTGAAATGAAGCTCATTTTAAAATTAAAAAACTCTACAAACTCTTTCATTTTTAAAGTTTTTTCCATAGCACTTGCATACTCAACAGAGAGACAGAGAAATACTGAGAAAGAAAGTGAGAAATCTGCTCAGGGGGATGGCCATGCCACAATCCCTTCTCCTCCATTCTTCTCCTGAGATTTTGGGCACACAACACATACAAACCCAGTATGATTTTCTTTCTTTCTCTCTCTCTCTTTTTTAAGAGAGAGATTTTCCCTTTTTCTTTTCTTTCCTTCCCCCCCCCTTTGGAGGGGTTTTTGCTATAGGGTGTGTGTGCTCGCTGGAAAGACAGAGAGAGACAGGGAGACAGAAAGCA
>NW_006159974.1:94691-121800 GCF_000334495.1 Tupaia belangeri chinensis | reverse complement strand
AGTTTTTGCTATAGGGCATGTGTGCTCGCCAGGAAGACAGAGAGAGACAGAGAGATAGAAAGTGAGAAATCACCCCCCAGGGGAGAAGGCCACACTGCAATCCCTTCTCCTCCATTCTCCTCTTGGGATCTTTTTTTTTTTTTTAGAGGTTTTTGCTATAGGGAGCGTGCGCTCGCCAGAAAGACAGAGAGAGACAGAGAGACAGAAAGCAAGAAATCACTCCCCAGAGGGGATGGCCACACCGCAATCCCTTCTCCTCCATTCTCCTCTTGGGATCTTGGGCACGCACGCTCACGCACCCGGCATGGGTTTAAGCCGCCAGGTCCAGGACTTGAACCGCAGTTGACTACATGGGAGTCCAGCGACATAGCCATTACGCTAACTGCTGGTCCTTCCCTCGCTCCTTTTTAAAAAGAGATTGTTGCTATAGGGTGCCTGTGTTCAATGGATAGACAGAGAGAGACAGAAGGTGAAAAATCGCCCCCTGGGGTGACAGCTATGCTGCAATCCCTTCTCCTCCAGTTTCTCCTTGGGATTTTGGGCATGCATGCACATGTGCCCGGTGTGAGTTTTAAGCTGCCAGGTCTGGGACCCAAACTGCAACAACAACAACAAAATTCCATATAAATAATTAAAAAATGAGCAAAGAGGTGCTGGCAGGTGGCATGGTGGTTAAGATGCTGGACTCCCACATGGCCTACAGCAGTTAGAATCTTGAACCTGGCAGCTTGCTTTCTCGCTCTCCTCACCCCTCCACCCCGTCTCTCTGATCTAATTTAAAAAATAACAATGGTAATAAATAAAATGGAATAAATAACTTTTAAAAAATGAGCAAAGAATTTGAATATACATTTCTCTAAGATAGACAAGCAGCCAATAGGCACATGAAAAGATGTCCAATGTCATAGTCATTAGAGGAAGTGAAATCAAAACTATCGTGAGATCCTGTCTATCTGGAAAGAGGGCATCCCGCAAGGAAGGCACTGGCTCTAAGGCTACTTCTTTGAGCTCCACCACCGATGCGGCAGGGAAAGGCAAAGGCGAAGGCAGCTCTGGAGACTTCGGTGGGGAAGCAGGTACAGACAGACAGCTTGGTGGTATTAAAGATAGTCCAACATTATCAAGAAGAAGGACAAGGAACTGAAGTTGTTCAAGGGGTATTTTTGGGTCTGGTTGTAGATCGACTTGAAATTGCCAACTGCTTTCCATTCTCCCCACATATAATCAGATGGAGATGATGTGGGGCCTTCGCCACGTCAGCATTGGTCATCTCCAAGTGGGCTGGTACCAGTCCGCGTACTACGGATCCTTCCTCACTCAGGCACTCCTGGACTCCCAGTTCAGTTACCAACACGCCATTGAAGAATCTGTCATTCTCATTTACGATCCCATAAAAACGGCTCCAGAGTCCCTCTCCCTAAAGGCATACAGACCGCCTCCTAAACTGATGGAAGTTTGTAAAGAGAAGGATTTTTCCTAAGAAGTGTTGAAAAAGGCTAATATCACCTTTGAACACATGTTTGAAGAACTGCCGATTGTAATTAAAAAGTCACATCTGATCAATGTCCTAATGTGGGAGCTCGAGAAGAAGTCAGCTGTAGCAGATACACATGAATTGCTCAGTCTCACTGCAGCAATCATTGGGGGGAAAATCTGTAGTTGTTGATGGACAGGGTGGATGGGATGAACCAAGATATAAATATAACACATACATGAGGAGTATTTCTAAACAGCGGCAGCAGAAACACCGGGATCAGCAATGCCATCAGCAGGAGAATATGCAGTGCCAGAGTCGGGGAGAACTCCTGCTCTCTTAGGAGGACCTGTCCAAGCTCTTCAGGCCTCCCCAGCTCCCTGCCAGGATGGAGTCGCTGCTCATCGCAGGCCAGATTAACACTTACTGCCAGAACACCAAGGAGTTCACTGCCCATGCAAACTAGGCAAACTTTTCATGGCCTAGGCTCTTCAAGAATACAACTAAGAAAAGGACGTCTTTAGAAGAGGAGCTATCATGGACCCTTGCAATCATATCAGGGTCACTCTTGGGAAAAATATATTTGCATATTGAAAAGCACGGGGAACTATTTTAAGGTCATTGCCATCTTTGGCCATAATGCTGTCTAGCCAGTAGTAAAATAAAACAAAATCTTAACTGCTGGAAAAAAAAAAAAACTGTCATGAGATAGCATTTTGTACTCAGTAGGATGGCTATTACAAAAACAAAACAAAACAAAACAAAAACAATGAGTGTTGGCAGGGATGTGGAGAAACTGGAACCCTTGTGCAATGCTGAGGAGAGTGTAAGATGGCGTAGCTGCTGTGGAAAACAGTTTAGCAGTTCCTCAAAAAGTTAAAAATAAAGTAACCATATGATCCAGCAAGTTCACTCCTAGGTATGCATTCCCACATTCAACAGTGGGTAGAACAACTAAACAGAAAAACAGATCACCAAGGACATGGGAGAATTAAACACCACTTGCTGACTACACTTAACAGACATGTGTAGAACACCCCATCCATACAGCAGAATAGATCTTCTCAAATGCACATGGATCCAGGATCTCAATGTCCTGGATCCAGCAGTTTGAGCAATATGCCAGGCATGTGTGGATACGTGCTGAAAATTCAGACAAGGGAGAGAAATGGAGAAGGGATTCTGATGTAACCATGCTCCATGGGGGTGTTCTCTTGCTTTCCCTCTCTCTTTCTGTCTCTGTCTCTCTCCTCTAGTGAGCACATCTGCCCTCTGACAAATTAAAAGTAATAATAATAACAAAAAGTATTGTAAGAGAATACCAGAAACAATTATATATCAGCAATTCAGATAACCTAGATAAAACAAAGAGATTCTTGGCTTTTTTTTTTTTTGGAATGGTTTTTGCTATAGGGTGCGTGTGCTCACCATAAAGACAGAGAGAGACAGAGAGACAGAAAGTGACAAATCACCCCCCCCCAGGGGGGATGGCCACACCGCAATCCCTTCCCCTCCATTCTCCTCTCGGGATCTTGGGCATGCATGCACACACACCCGGCATGAGTTAAGCCACCAGGTCCAGGACTTGAACCGTGGTCTACTACATGGGAGTCCAGTGACATAGCTATTACGCCAACTGCTGGTCCCACAAAAAGATTCTTAAAGAGAAAGAAACTACCAAAACTAACTCGGGAAGAAATATAAAATCTGAATAGACAGGGGACCAGCAGATGGCTTGGTGGTTTAAGGTGCTGGACACTCCCACATGGCCAACCATGGTTTGAGTCCCAGACCTGGTGGCTTGCTTTCTCACTTTCCCCCTCTCTCTGTGTGTGTCTCTGGTCAAAGTAAAATAAATGAATGAATAAATAAAATGAAATGAATAAGTATAAAAATTGGATAGATACATTATAAGGAAAAAGTTATCAAAAAATCTCCAACAAATAAACATCCACAACCAGGTTGTTTCACTGACCACAGTGTCAAGACCATTCTATAGGAAAAGAATAGTCTTATCATCAGACGGTACTGGAAAAACTGGAAATCTACATGCAGAAGAATGTGGTTGGAGTCTACCTCATACCACAGCCAAAATTAATTCTAAATGGGTGAAAGACCCAAATGTAAATGCTAACACCATAAACTCTTAGGAGGAAATGTAGGTGCAAGTCTTAGGGACCTTCAATTAGGGAGTAGCTGCTTAGTTTTGACACCAAATGCATAAACAAGAAAAGAAAAAAATGGACAAATTGGCCAGTGTGAACAACATAGCAAGACCCCGCATGAAAGAACCTGGTGTGGTGGCATTCACCTGTGTTCCCAGCTACTCGGGAGACTGAGACAGGAGGATCAAGACACAGTAAAACCCTGTCTAAAATGCCACACATACACACATGTACCACCAAACAAACCAACAAAAATCCAACTATATACTAAGAAATGCCAATAAGAAAATACGCCAAAACAGAAAAAGTAATACAATTATACACCAAAAACAATAAATTTTACTGTATGTAAATGTAAAAATAAAATTTTGGGCCAGCAGGTGGCATACTGGTTAAGCCTAGACTCCCACATGGTTGATTACAGTTTGAGTCCTGGACCTGGCAGCTTGAAGCGCATGCTGGGCATATATGCGTGTGTGTTCAAAATCTCAAGAGAAGAATGCAGGAGAAGGGATTGCAGCATAACTGTCCCCTCAGGGGATGATTTCTCGCTTTCTGTCTCTATCTCTCCAGTGAGCACACATACTCTCCAGCAAAAAAATCTCTCAACATTTTTTTAAAATTAAAATTTAAATCCGAAGATATTTCAAATTTCTTGAGGGTAGACCCTAAGCCTGAATCATCTTTGTGCCTCTCAGAGAACCTAGAACATTGTCTTATGTTTAGTGGTTGTTTATTAAGATAAATGGTAATTAAATAGAAATGATCTACAGTGAGCATTTGCAACCTTTCATTCCCATAGCCCAGTGCTCACAAGAGGTTCTGATTTCTCAGTGGCTGACAACTATTTAATTACAGTGAGAACACAGTGACCTTCAGAATCATTTTCTAAAATGTGGTCAGCTACTAATCTAAGTCACTGTGCTCTCTGTACCTTCCTCAATCTGACTAGACAGACTGTCCTCCACCCACGACATCTTTTGTACATTCTGACCCAACTTCCTCAAATTTGTCCCGGAATGTCTATACATGTGCATATATCTGAGGCAACTTCACACAGTTCCTGGACAAGTGGAATTAATACAAGTTTGATGATGTTTTCGAAGACCCCCCTCATATACGCACACATGGACCTGCCTGCCATGGATTATGATAAGAGCAAGAAACGCCCTTGATTGGGTCAAGTCACTGAGATTTGGGGTTTATATTTCTCACGAAGGCCCTGAAGCAAATAGATGGCACATACTCAATAATGGGGCCCTTGAGAGGAACTTAACAAAGGATGATTTACACAGGTTTGAACAAAGCAGGGTTCATGCAGGACCCCAGGGCTAGGGATGACTGAGAGTGATCACCCCTCCCAGGCCTGGTTACGAAGACTGATGAGAACAGCATTGAAAGAGGTATAGCCAACTTGCTGGTTCTTCTCGTTTGTCAAACCTAACCTGGGACCAGATGGTAGCACCTTGATAATGCAACTGGACACACATGGGAAGGTCCTAGGTTCACGTCCTGGTGTCTTCCTATAATGTTAGGAGTAGCTGTGCACCTACGATCTGGGTTGGCTGAGGTTAGGTTGGATCTCAGTGCAAAAACCCTGCTGGTGGTGCCTCTTTCTCTCTCTCTCCTTCTCAGAAGAAATTAAAATAAACTCTGAAGAAACAAAGAGGAGAGGCCAGCAGTTAGCATAATGGCTATGTCGCTGAATGCCCACGTAGTCGACCTCAGTTCAAGTCCCAGACCCAGTGGCTCAAACTCACACTGGCGCGTGTGTGTGCGTGCCCAAGAGCCTGAGAGGAGAATGGAGGGGAAGGGATTGCGGTGTGGCCATCCTCCCTGGGGGTTGATTTCTCGCTTCCTGTCTCTATGTGTCTCTCTGTCTTTCTGGCGAGCGCACGTGCCCTATAGCAAAAACCTCTCAAAAAAAAAAAAAAAAAAGAAACAAAAAGGAAAACTGAAGCCAGAGGGCCAGAGAACTTCCTGAAACAGTGCATAAAGGCCAGTCTATCTAACAAAGAAGGAGGGAGAAGAATAGAGTGTGTATCTGACAGGTGAAGAATATACTACCCACCCTATTATAGTGGCCATTATTACTTATCATAAAGTTATACCACAGCCAAGGGTCAAACCTCCTTTATAAGAGTTTATTCCCTTGAGTTCGTAACGGTGGTCAGGGAATGAGAAGTGAGATACATTGGCTTTTGAATCAGAATAACTGAATTTCAGGGCATAATAAGATTTACCTCCTAGGCCAGTAGATGGAGTGGTGACTGCATATGGCTGACTTCAGTTCCAGTCTTGGATCTGAAGACTTGAAATTCACTCCAGGCACATGTGCATGTGTGCCAAAAATCCTGAGAGAAGAATGGAGGAGAAAGGATTGTGGCATGGCCATTCCCCCTGAGGGAATGATTTCTTATTTTCCCTCTCTCTGTCTGTCTCACTCTGGTGAGTGCAGCACTCACCAGACCTATGACATTAAACCTAAAAAAATTACTTCCCAAATCTGTGATAAAGAACAAACAAGTTAATAAACAGGAACTGTTGTTTAAAATGAGACTGGATTGTGTGTAGTGGTGGTGCAGCTGGACCTACATGGTGGTGTTGAGGGGTGATCGTTTCCCTGGGTTTATATCTTGAGATCTCCTTGAGCACACCAGGGCCCATGTGTACCTGTGCTCCAGGCTGGCTGGGGCTAGGGGTAGATTCGCTGAATGCCCACGTAGTCGACCTCAGTTCAAGTCCCAGACCCAGTGGCTCAAACTCACACTGGCGCGTGTGTGTGCGTGCCCAAGAGCCTGAGAGGAGAATGGAGGGGAAGGGATTGCGGTGTGGCCATCCTCCCTGGGGGTTGATTTCTCGCTTCCTGTCTCTATGTGTCTCTCTGTCTTTCTGGCGAGCGCACGTGCCCTATAGCAAAAACCTCTCAAAAAAAAAAAAAAACAAAAAACAAAAAGGAAAACTGAAGCCAGAGGGCCAGAGAACTTCCTGAAACAGTGCATAAAGGCCAGTCTATCTAACAAAGAAGGAGGGAGAAGAATAGAGTGTGTATCTGACAGGTGAAGAATATACTACCCACCCTATTATAGTGGCCATTATTACTTATCATAAAGTTATACCACAGCCAAGGGTCAAACCTCCTTTATAAGAGTTTATTCCCTTGAGTTCGTAACGGTGGTCAGGGAATGAGAAGTGAGATACATTGGCTTTTGAATCAGAATAACTGAATTTCAGGGCATAATAAGATTTACCTCCTAGGCCAGTAGATGGAGTGGTGACTGCATATGGCTGACTTCAGTTCCAGTCTTGGATCTGAAGACTTGAAATTCACTCCAGGCACATGTGCATGTGTGCCAAAAATCCTGAGAGAAGAATGGAGGAGAAAGGATTGTGGCATGGCCATTCCCCCTGAGGGAATGATTTCTTATTTTCCCTCTCTCTGTCTGTCTCACTCTGGTGAGTGCAGCACTCACCAGACCTATGACATTAAACCTAAAAAAATTACTTCCCAAATCTGTGATAAAGAACAAACAAGTTAATAAACAGGAACTGTTGTTTAAAATGAGACTGGATTGTGTGTAGTGGTGGTGCAGCTGGACCTACATGGTGGTGTTGAGGGGTGATCGTTTCCCTGGGTTTATATCTTGAGATCTCCTTGAGCACACCAGGGCCCATGTGTACCTGTGCTCCAGGCTGGCTGGGGCTAGGGGTAGATGGTGGCATGGGAGCCCTTTCGGGGGTGATTCTCTCTCTCAGTTTCTCACTCATGGAGGAAATATATAAATAAACTTTTATTAAAAAAAAAAAATGCCAGCCAGTGGCATGGTAGTTAAGGCAGCCAGATTCCATATGGCCATCCACATGGTTTGAGTCCTGGGCACTATGGTTTGAGAAACATGCTGAGCATGTGTGTGTGTGTGTGTGTGTGTGTGTGCATGCCCAAAATACCAAAAGGAGGGAGAAATGGAGAAGGTGAGACAGAAGAAAACTAGGAAATGAGAGCAAAAAAGGAGGCTGGATCATGTGTCTAGATAGGAAAATTGTTTAGGGCAGAACACTCCCTCTGTCCAAGGTAACCTAGGCAGGAGATTGCCAGTGGGGGACGTCTAGCTGTCTACACCACATTTTATATAGCCAGTGAGATGGATTAGTGGGCCTGGCGACATTTGATAGAGCCAATAAGATGAGAACAACCAGTGGACCCAGCCAATGATCAACCAACACAACCTAGACTTTAAAAAATGATAAACTTTGCAGAAGGTAATTGCCGGAGCATTTTGAGCCACTCTTTCTTTGTCTGCTCAGGCCCGCTCCTACCTTTAAGGAGTGTATTTTTGCTTTTACTTAATAAACTATCTTTTCCTTTCACTATTGGCATGTTTTGTTCAATGCTTTGCCTGAAACATGAAGAACCTGGATTTCATCACCAAAGCCATCCAGCAACAAACAGGTTGCGGTGTGACCATTCCCCATTGGGGTGCTTTCTTGCTCTCCCTATCTCTCTCTCTGTCTCTCTCCAGCAAGTGCATAGGCCCTCCGATAAAATAAAAAAAAAAAAAAACTGTTCTTTAAAGTACTGCACAGGGACCAGCAGTTGGCGTAATGGTTATGTCGCTGGACTCCCATGTAGCTGACTGCGGTTCGAGTCCCGGACCCGGTGACTTAAACTCATGCTGGGCGAGAGTGTGTGTGTGCCCAAGATCCTGAGAGGAGAACAGAAGAGAAGGGATTGCGGCGTGGCCATCTCCCCTGGGGGGTGATTTCTCGTTTTCTGTCTCTCTATCTCTCTCTGTCTTTCTGGCGAGTGCATGCGCGCCCCTAAAAAAAAAAAAAAAAAAAAAAAAAAAAAAAAAAAAAAAAAAAGTACTGCACAAAAATAACTTATCGCATTCACTTCTCACCCTTTCCAGTGCCTCCACATAATCAGCAGCCACTCGAAACTCTATTTCCAATGACTTCCACCTGCCCCACTGAAATTCCCACAGTGCTATGCTCATTTCGGCCTTTGTCATTGCCAGGGAGTTCCTAAGTGGCCTCCCCTGCCTCTGGTTCCTTCCTGGAGAGGGCACAGGAAGGACACAGACACTGGAGCCAGTCTCCAGGCTTTGCTGTTCATCGACTGGGGACCTTAAACTGCCTCAGTACTCTTAACTCTCATGTTCTCAGCTTTCAAATGGGGACAATAAAGCTACCCTCAAAAACCTTAGTAGTGGGACCAGCAGGTGGCGTGGTAGTTAAGGTGCTGGACTCCCACGTAGCTGACAGCAGTTTGAGTCCTGGGCCTGGCGGCTTACTTTCTCTCTCTCTCTCTGGTGAGTTTGTGTGCCCTGCAGCACATTTTAAAAGATAATAATAATAAATACAATAAATAATTCTTTAAAAAAGAAAAGGCCTTAGTAGAAATATATGTAAGGCAGCTGGCAAAGCAAATAATCTATTGATCATAACAATTATTAGTGACCACTCCCTGGGACCAGATCAGTCTTCCCAAAGAGCAGAACTGGCTGAAGACCTACTGGTGACTCCTCACTGCTGGAAGGAGAATGTGAACTCCTCAAGGTTGGGAAGGAAGTATGGGTCTGAGGGAGAACCTTGTAAAGAGGAGCTGGCAAAGCTATTGAGGTTGGCTGACGAATGACAAGACGCAGTGAGTATGTAGTAGGGGAAATTATCCAGGTCAGCCTGATCTTGCAGTGAGTGATTCAGTCTTGCAAAAAGAAGCTAAATAAGGAGAGAAAAGGAAACAGAATGATGGCATGGTTGGCATTCCTCTCACAAGGAGGGTAGCCAGGAACAGAAAGAATCTGGGACCTGCCAATTCCATAGGGTTGCCCTGGCAACAGGTTTTGTCCTCTCCCTTTGTGGTAATGCATCATAATGAAGAAAAGCACGTGAAGGTCACATGGGTCTAAATAGCAGATCTTGGGGGCAGGTCTGGGGAGAATTTGGGGAGGGGTCTGCCAATGACCTGCCTCTGGTGATAAACCCTGGAATTGTGTGTGCAGGATGTCTCTTGGCATTGCCTTCTAGAAGGAATCATGGCTGGTAAAAGGCAAAGACCTTGCCTTGGGGTTCTCCATGGGACTACCTGGCATTGACCTGGGATCACATAGCCAGGACAACTGTCCCCTTCCTGGGGGACTGGGGAATAGGACAGATGCATGGAGACATTCCAGCCCCCTTACTGGGAGAAGTAACTCTGTGTGGGAATTAGAAGACCAAGGCTGAAGGACCAGCAGATGGAGTTATGGTTACATTGCTGGACTTCCACATAGTCATGGTTCAAGTCCTGGACCTGGTGGCTTAAACCTCACACCCAGTGTGTGTACATGCATGCCCAAGATCTCAAGAGGAGAAGGGTCTGTGGTATGGTCATTCCTCTGGAGGATGATTTCTCACTTTCTGTCTGTCTCTCTCTCTCTGGTGAGCCCATGTGCTCTATAGCAAAAATCTCTTAAAAAAAAAAAAAAAAAAAAAGAGAGAGAGAGACCAGAGCTGAAGGCCTTGTCACTATGGTCTGAGTTCAGATACTATTTCAGTTCCCTGGGCCTAGAAAGTAGGCCTAATAATTCCCTAAAAGGTCTTTATTTATTTATTTATTTTTATTTTGAAAAATTTTAATTTTTTAAAGAATTATTTTATAGTACTTTAATTAATCATTTAATTTTAATTTGACCTGAGAGGGACAGAGAGAAAGAGAAAGTGAAAAAGCAAGCCACCATGGAACCAACAGATGGCATGGTGGTTAAGGTGCTGGATATTCCCACATAGCCAACCACAGTTCGAGTCCTGGACCTGGTGGCTTGCTTTCTTGCTTTCTCTCTCTCTCTCTGGTCAAATTAAAATAAATGAATGAATAAATAAAATTAAATAAATATATATATATATATTTTTTAAAAGGCAAGCCACCAGATCTGGGACTTAAACCGCGGTAGGCCATGTGGGAATCCAGTGCCCTTGGCCACCACACCACTTGCTGGACCCATTTCCCTTAAAGTTCTTATTCAGAGCTCACTGATTCTTACTGCTTCTTATGGTCTCCTTAATGGCCTCCTTGTGGGTAGGATTGTGGGAAGGGTTCACAAACCACACATTCTATTAAACATGAAGAGATTTATGTTAAGCCAGCAGATACTCATGTGTATACATGAAGTCACACAGAGAATGTCCCTCAACTCTGAACCTTTCCACCAATTTTGCAGTTCTGTTCCAGGATGCACATCCTGATCTTTTCCAGCTGGGAGGTTATCCTTTCCTGCCCTGCAGATACAGAGCTCTCAGCTTCCCACCCGGACTTGAGCAAGCTGAGGGTCTTGACCAGTCTGTTTCCTCATCTGAAGGATATTCCACCACAAGTGTTCATCTCTATTCCTTAGCATTACAATCCTGGCCCTCCTCCATCCATTCATTTATCTCTGGCTCAGGAGTTGGAATAACCTATTTGCCTGGGAAGTTTGGAAGGAGAAACAAGTGTGCCCACCCCCTCCCCTTCCCCTTTGCTTGTGAACTCTTGTAGAGTGTTTTCTTTTTCTTTTAAGTTGATATATTTCTTCAGTGAAAGAGAGAGACAGGCACCCCCAACAGGGTTTTCATACCATGACCCACTCCCAGTCTAGCCAACAGGATCACGGAGACCTATGTGCATGCTGGGCATGCTCAGGGAGGTCCCAGGATGTGAATCCAGGACCTTCCTGTGTAGGTTCAATTGTGGTACCACTGTGCCACCATCTGGCCCATGCCATGTATGTTTTAAACAAGTGAAGAGAGAAAGGATCATCTTTCATACTGACTCACGTGTTTGGCAGGTATCACATCCTTCATTCTGTCCTGTAGACCCAGGTCTTTGTTCCAGTCAAACAGCACTCGTGTGCCTTCACATCTGCAGGGAGTTCCCATCTCACACCTACTTACTCAGATGCTCTCAACCATGCCAGAATGACACTCAGGGTGTGGGCCAACATTTGTGCTCCTTACAGATGGGAAAACTGAGGGCAAGAGAGAGTTGGTGACTTGCCCACTCAGCTAGTAAGTAACAGTGTTGGAATCAGAATCCAGGTCTACCAACTCTCGGTCCAGTATCTTCCCATATCTCTCAAAATCTGCAAGTCAGAACTGCTCATATGGTCCGGATAGCTTCTTCTATCAGAGTCATCATATTCAGAGAGATTCTGTCCATCAGGAGATGGTTCCTGGCAAGGAGCCAGCCTTTAGGGTTGTTGTCCACAGGGGCAGAGGAGGCAGGAATCACGAGACATCTCTCAGACATCCTGGATAAGAGGATGAGCCAAATGGGCTTTCTCATGTGTCTTGTCTCCCTGGTGAGGTTCTAAGCTTTCAGGGCACAATAGGAAAGTTGGCACTGAGACTCTTCCTGTCCCCCTCTTAGAACCATTGTCTGTCCTGGTGCTTCCCACCTCCTCCAAGTGCTCTGTTAGGGCTCCACTTTTCCCAGGCTCCCAACCTTACCATCCAGCTCACCCTGTGACTTTCTCTGTGGTCTAAACTGCTAAGCTGCTGAAGGAGAGCTGGTTCCAGGGGTCTTGAGATGGGGCATCACTCTCATTCCATCACTCATTTCTCCACAATGTTTTGCAAAACTTTGCAGTTTGCAAAGTACTTTGGGGGAGCTGGCTGGGTGGTGCAGTGGTAACATGCTGCTCTGGCAATACTGAATTCATATGTGAGATCATGGGTTCTATTCCCTAGTCGAACTGTACATACTGGCTAGCTCACTGGGAAGGCTGTGGAGGGTCATAGTGTA
Source organism: Tupaia belangeri chinensis (assembly GCF_000334495.1). Taxonomy (NCBI): domain Eukaryota; kingdom Metazoa; phylum Chordata; class Mammalia; order Scandentia; family Tupaiidae; genus Tupaia; species Tupaia belangeri. Next base: position 109,400 of record NW_006159974.1, on the reverse strand, counting down.
AGACCCTGTTGAGAGTACTCCTTTTTCTCTCTCATAATAAACTTTATTATTATTTTTAAAAGAAGTAAAACCCCATAGGCTTGTTTTTTTGTTTTTTGTTTTTTTTTTTTTTGAGAGGTTTTTGCTATAGGGCGCGTGTGCTCGCCAGACAGACAGAGAGAGACATAGAGACAGAAAGCAGGAAATCAACCCCCAGGGGGGATGGCCACGCTGCAATCCCTTCTCCTCCATTCTCCTCTCGGGATCTTGGGCATGCACGCACACACACCCGGTGTGAGTTTAAGCCGCTGGGTCCGGGACGCGAACTGCGGTCGACTACGTGGGAGTCCAGCGACATAGCCATTACTCTAACTGCTGGTCCCAAACCCCATAGGCTTTTGGGATTCTTATTGAGCCTTCCAGTGGTTCGATAAGGTGGGGGTAGGGGGAAACTGAAGTAAAAATTCACACCCACCTAGCAGGGAGAGTCAGGGCTCTGGTTCCAGCTCCAGCCAGTCAGGCACTGCATGACCTTCCCACCACACACTGTCTCATGGGACTCTGGAAGCACAAGATTCCTGGCTATTCCTGCCAACTCCATAAATTCTGGGATGAAGCAAATGGATACAGAGCCTCTGCCTCCAGACCCAGACTCTCAACGTCTGCATAGTCCAGAGAAGGACTGGGCCTCTGGGAGTTGGCTACAGCTCAGGTTCTTCTGTCCTAGGGAGGAAATCCAGCTGCGTGGGTCCTTCAGGAAGGATATTCTTTCACTTCTCCTTTCACTGAGAACCTTGGCCACCAGACTTTGGGGATCAGCAGATCCTTGGCCTCCAAGCAGGAGCTCTTTCTACAAGAACAACAAGACTTAGATTCAGAGCACGACAGGAAAATGGAATGGTGAGAGCTTCTCGTCCCCTTCCGTGCTGGAACATTTTGCCTTGTTAGGGCTGGGCCTTCCCAGCTGCAGACGATCAGGAAGACTTTTTCACATGCTCACCCTTCTGCTTGTAGGGAGCCTTAGGGTAGTAAATAATGTTTCCCAATCTCCCTCTCAACACCATTCTTTTTTCTTTTTTTTTGGTTTTGTCATAGGGCATGTGCACCCACCAGAGAGATAGTGAGAGGGAAAGTGAGAAATCACACTGCAAGTGAGACGGCCATGCCTTCTTCTCCATTCTCCTCTAGGGATTTTGGGCACACTCACACACACGTGTCTGGCATGATTTTCAATGCCCTGGGTCCCCTGGGTCTGGGACTCAAACCACAGTTGGCCATGTGGGAGTCCAGAGCCTTAACCACCATGCCACCTGCTGGCCCCTTAACACCACTCTTTTCCCTTCACATGGCTCCGGAACTCAAAGTCCATGAACCCCTAAGGCCTTATACTGAGTCCCACCCAGTGGCATGCCAAAGCCAGCTCAGGCTGACCTGGGAGAGAGAGCTATCTCGTCCCAAATCCACTTCAGGAGCATCTATTGGCAGCTTGAATCTGCAGAGGTGGGAGCATTTGCATCATGGGAATCTGCAAACATTAGCAACCAGAGCTCTTTCTGCAGAGCCAGGTGTTAGACACTTCCCGGCACATCAGTGGCCCCACCTTACCCGTCTGCACCTATCTGTCAATCAAGACCTGCCAAGTCATTTGTTAGTAATCATTAGCCTCCCCTACACAAAGCGCCTGTGCTCCCTCCTTACCAGATTAGCCTGGTAGGGTGGGAACAAGTGGGAGACAGCCAGGAGGTGGCAGTTGGAGGTCAGGCCAGTATGTCCTGAATTGGCAAGGACAGCTGATATGGGCAGACTATGGATAGTTTCTGCTATAGACATCACATGTGCACGTATGTGCATGCATACACACACTATAGACATCACATGTGCATGTGCGTGCCCACATACACACACTATAGAAATCACATGCACATGTGTGAACGCATACACACACTATAGACATCACATGTGCACACATGTGCATGCATACACACACACTCGAATACCTGGTATACTTTAATACTGTGGGTTTATGTTAATGTATATTAGGAAGAAACACAGCTAGTAGACTAAACCTGGGATTTTGTGACTATTTTTGGATCAAAACCATTAAGTATTTAATAGAACAGGTAGTATGCTGAAATGGTAACAGCTCTGAAGGTTATGAGAAGGAATGAAGTTTGGTTGGTGATGAGCCACTAGCAAAAAAAAAAAAAAAATGTAGGCAGGGGAGGGATCAGGGCTGGTTTGCATTTTAGTAGGATTTGTTGTAGTTCGCTATAGGGCACGTGTGCTTGCTGGAGAGAAATGGGGGGAGAGAGAGATGGAAAGTGAGAAATCACCTCCCCGAGAGGATTACCATTCTTCAATCCCTTTTCCTTCATTCTCCTCTTGAGAAAGGAAAAAAATGCACCCAGCATGTTTTTCAAGCCATCAGGGTTGGGACTCGAATCATGCAGCTGGCCATGTGGGATCCAGCTGCCTTAACCTCCCCATCATCTACTGCTCCAGAAGGAGATTTCTTGTAACTGTGTGCAGAATAGATTGCAGGGAGGCAAGCTGGGAGGGTATAGAATAGGGCTGAGAAGAAATAGATGGGTCCAGAGTTGTTAAACAGAATTAATAAAACGAGGGGCCTGATTAGGTGTGGGGTAGGGAGACGATGGTGCCTTCCTGAAAGAGGTTTAAGGAATGGCATGCTAGCTCCATTTGGTGTGAAGGAAATCTCTGCCCCATTCCCAACCTCTCCTCCTCCGGATCCCACACCACAGCCACATCCCACTTTTTCCCTCCCACCCGTGCCCTTCTTGTCCTGGAATGCCCTGACCCCTTTTCTACCAGGGCATTCCTACCCATCCCTCTTTGAAGATCCTAATCCCCACAGAGAGCCCTTTGTACTTGGAATGTACCTGATAATAGTAACAACTGCCTCTAAGTAATGTTTCCTGAAGGCCAGGTGCAATTACAGGAACAGGATGTATGGTAGTCCTCCGGCTCTTCTCAACACCCCTGGGAAAGAAAGGCTTTCACCTTCACTTCCCAGACAACCAAGCCCAGGCAGAGTCAGCATCCAAACCCCGGCCTGCTTACCTCCCAAGCTCATGCTCGTAAGCTCTGCTTTTCTCCAAAGCTCATGCTCTTAAGCTCTCTGCTCTCTAGACTTACCATGTTCTATTGACATTATTCATTTATGCATTTATTTTCCCTGTGGGCTTTATGGCATCAAATCTGAAATAGGTCCTTCACTAGATTCCAGAATGCTAAGCTCGAATTTCCTGTGGAGACAAGCCAAGAGGCACTTGCACACTTCCTTTGGCAGGACTCTTACTCTTATGCAAGGCGGTCATTTCTGTCTCTGCATGGCTTAGCCCACTACGAGTGTCTTCCTTCTATCCAGCTGACCTCTGTCTCCCTTGAGCTTTTCCTCTTGACCCCTGCTTCTGCTCTCTTAGGACTTCCAACATTGAGGAGGCAGCAGCGACCCGGAGACAAGCAAAAGAACCCGCTCAACCCCTTGGTCTGCAGCTGTTCCAGGTCACCGTGCCAGGCTGGGCCAGCTGATTAGCAGTGCCCCAGGTTCACCCATTATCCTTGTCTCATTTTCCTTTTTCAGTTGAGCTCTTGAAAGCCCTCCCACCCAGAGCTCAAAGGGCAAGGTGCTCATGGCTACCATCTATATACCCTCTCCTGCCCTGCCTGGGGCCACACCCCTCCCACGAGCAGGCTCAGGGAATGTGGGCAGAAGTCCATTCTGACAATGGGCTCACTCCACTCCCCAACTGGAACTGCCCCCACTCCCTGCATGTGCCCCCATCAAGGTCTGCCTATTGACATGAAGCCAACTTCTCCAAAGTACAAAGAGCCCTGCGTTCCTGAATTTCTAAGCTGAGCAAAGTGAGATGCACGGGAGGCTCCTTGCCTTCCCTGGGAGGCGCCTCTTCTCCTCCCACTCTTCCTGCAACTGCAGAACTGAGAAGCCTGGGGAAAACATTTTCGTACTTGGTGCTGAGGCCATCACTGGCCCCTCTGGGTAAGTGAATCCTGGGACTACTGCCCCATGTGCCCAGTACTCTGGACTGTGTGTGTGTGTTTGTGTGTATATATGTGTCTGGTGGCAAAGAGAGGGTACCACAGGTAGCAGTGCCACCCCAGACTGCACCCCTGAATCCTCTGAACTCCCCACCCCAGTGTCCACCCATCCTTCTAGTGCCCTCCTGCCATTTCCCCCTGCTTCAAGCCCCAGAGGTTCTGCCTACTGGTTAGGAAGCTGGGACAAGAATCCAGGAGGGAGCCTATGGAGGCTGAGCAAACAGTGACAGTGGGGGTTGAAAGGAAGGGATAAAATTGAGAACAACTTCAGGAAGTGAACTTGCCATGGTGGAATTGGCACCACCCACCAGAGCACACCTGCCTGGCATCAGGGCAAGGGCACAGTTTGTTTCCCAGGAAGATGAAGGCCTAGTCCTATCCACCATGACTTAGGGGTCTTGGGCAAGTCATTTAGCTCTCTGAACCTTAGTTTCCTCACCAGCAAAGTGGAGATAATAACAGGACCTGGGAAATTTTTTTAACCCCCCCAAACATATCTATTTCATCTATCCTAAAAAGGATCTTAAAATAGTTGTCACCAAACTCAGGAACAAGCAAAGAAAACAACTACTCAAATCTTGTTGGTCTTATCTTCCAAGTCATTTTTTTCCCTTCTTAAAATCCATTCAAGAGGCCAGCAGGTGGCGTAGTAGTTAATGTGCTGAATCCCACATGGCCGACGGTGGTTTGAGTCCCAGACCCAGAAGCTTGAAACTCAAGCCATGTGCATGTGTGTGTATGCCCAAAATCCTGAGAAGAAAATGGAGAAGAGATTGTGGTCTGGCCATCCCCCCGGGGGTGCTTTCTCACTTTCTCTCTCTCTCTGTCTCTCCTGGTGAGCACACATGTCCTATTGCAAATTAAAAAACAAAAACCACAGAGAGTTACTGTCTCAGAGTCCTGGCAGCTGGCAGGTGAGATCAAGGTGCAGGCGGGGTTGGTCCCTTCTTGGGCTGTGATGGAATGTTCTGTCCTGAGCAACTCATTGGTTTATAGATTGTCTTCTCCTCATATCTTCACATCATCTTTCCTTGTCTGTGCCTCTCTGTGTTCAAATTTCCCCTTTTTGTAAGGGCAGCAGTCATATTGGATTAAGGGCCCCTCTAATGATCTCAGTTTAACTTGATCATCTCTGCAAGAGTGACCCTGACTCCAAATAGGTCACTCCGATATACCTTTATTTTTTTTGGGGGGGTGGTATAATTCAAGTCTCAACACACTTATTTATTTATAACTTTACAGGTTCCTATTTGGCCCACTCCATCACTATCACAGTTAGTTACTGTTAGTTCCAGATTTGGCCTGTGTGAACTCTTGGGAGCTGGATCTTATGTCTTTTCTGATAAGTTCTGAAAAGACATAAGATATGATTCTGTGAGCACTTTATAATTTTTTTCTAGAGAGGTTTTTGCTATAGGACATAAAGAGAAACCAGCCCCCAGGGGACCAGCAGTTAGCGTAATGGCTATGTCACTGGACTCCCACGTAGTCGACCGTGGTTCGAGTCCCGGACCAGGTGGCTTAACCTCACGCCGGGTGTGTGTGCGTGTGTGCCCAAGATCCCGAGAGGAGAATGGAAGAGAAGGGATTGCGGCGTGGTCACCCCCTGGGAGGTGATTTCTCACTTTCTGTCTCTCTGTCTCTCTCTGTCTGGCAAGCGCACGTGCCCTATTGCAAAAACCTCTCAAAAAGCCGCCGTGCCCTATTGCAAAAACCCCAAAAAAAAAAAAAAAAAAAAGAAGTAAAAAAAAAAAAAGAGAAACCACCCCCCAGAGAGGATGGCCACACCAGAATCCCTTCTCCATTCTCCTCTCAGGATTTTGGGTATGCATGCACATGTGCCCTGTGTGAATTTTAAGCCTCCAGGCCCAGGACTTGAACCGTGGTCAACTATGTGGAAGTCCAGTGACGTAACCATTACATCATTTGCTGGTCCCAAGCACTTTCTTACTTAAAGGCACAAAAAGATGGTCTAGTCTCTAATCTTTCTGCTCCAGGAAAGGTCATTTTTACTGTTGTATCACTGTTTCTAGGCCTTCCCTGCAGAGCTAGGAAGCAAAATCATACAGATAACTATAGTACATGAGAGGACTTCAAAATGTCTATGGGAAATGGAATTAAAATACTAGTTTATGGGACCAGCAGATGGTGTAATGGTTACATTGCTGAACTCTCAGGTAGTCGACTGCAATTCAAGCCCTGGATCCAGCGACTTGAAACATGGTGAGCACATGTACTTGCATACCCAAAATCCCCAAGGGGAGAATGGAGGAGAAGGGATTGTGGCACAGCCACCCCAATGGCACAGATACTCCCCAGTGAGACATTCTGTCTTTCTGTCTCTCTGACAAGCGCAGGCACTCTAGAGCAAAAATTGTTCTTAAAAATTTTTTCTAATTAAAAAAATAGTGGTTTATTTTGGTTCAAAGAATTTTGAAATCTATGCAAGCTTTTTTCATAGTGTATGTTTTTCATGAACTTTTTGGAGACCCTTTATCTGTATGGACACCTCTGCTTCCAATTCAGCACCTTGGGGGTCTTCTCTCCTTCCCCCTTCCCACACTTCCAACTCTTTTCTTCAACAGTGATAAAATGACTCCCACTTCCTCATTTGCAAAGTCATAGAATAAAAGAAACCTCTTACTTTGAACTATTATTAGCCACTAATGTGAAGAGCGAATGTCTTTTATTGCCTTTCTGTAGAGTAGGCTTTCATATAAGAAGGGACAGAGAGTGAGAGGGTCCTGGGGTCTGCCCAAGTCATCAGGGAATCACAAAAGAGAGAGAAGGGGCCCTGAAGTTCAGTTCCCTAAGAACCCTGCTTGGGCTCCCCTGAAGGAAGCTTCCTCCTCTGCTTGCTTGCCAGGAGGCCTCCCTGTTCTCTAGGGGAGATGTTGGGGAAAACCCATTGCTCCCCACCTGCCTGGGCTCTACCAGGTTCCCATCTGATAAATCAGACTGTCAGATAAAGTTGGGTCACTTAAGAGAAGCATGGAAGGTCTTTGAGACTGGGTATGGCTTGAATTATACCATTAAGGCCCCACAATCTGAACAAATATTTTGAAAGCCTCCTCAGCTTCTTTCTTCTCTTTTTTCTTCCTCTAATTCTATTTTTTTTTTCAAAAAATTATTTTATTTTATTTATTATTGTTATTCAATTTGAAGAGAGAGAGATAGAGAGAGAGAAAGAGAATGACAAAGCAAGCCACTAGGTCTGGGACTTGAACCACAGTCAGCCATGTGGGAGTCCAGCACCTTAACCCCCATGCCATCTGCCAACCCCCTCCTCTAATTATTTTAAGTTTCTTCCCTTCTTTCTTTCTTCCTTCCTTCCTCCCATCCTCCCTTTCTTTTTTCTTTTTCTTTTTTTTTTGCTATAGGACACAGATACTCCCCAGAGAGAGATGGAGAGAAAGAAAGAGGGAGAAGCACCCCACGGGGAGATGGCCATGGCACAATCCCTTCTCCTCCATTCTCCTCTTGGGATTTAGGGCATGCACGCAGACACACCCAACATGCTTTCCAAGCTGCTAGATCTGGGACTCAAACCACATAGTCAGTGGGGGATTCAGCCACCTTAACCACCACACATCTGGCTGGCCCCAGTTTTCCTTTCTTCCTTTCTTTTTCTTTCTCTTATTTTAAAGAATTATTTATTTAATTTTTATTTATTTATTCATTTATTTTAATTTAACTAGAGAGAGAGTGAGAAAGCAAGCTACCAGGTCCAGGACTCAAACCATAGTCAGCTATGTGGAAGTTCAGTACCTTAACCACTACACCACCTGCCAGCCCCCTCCTCTAATTCTTTTTAAGTTTCCTTCCTTCTTTCTTTCTTCCTTCCTCCCATCCTCCCTTTTTATTTATTTATTTATTTTTTGCTATAGGGCACAGGTATTCCCCAGAGAGAGATGGAGAGAGAGAGAGATAGAGAAAGGAAAAGTGGTAAATCACACCCCAGGAGGAATGACAATACCACAGTCCCTTCTCTTCCATTCTCCTCTTGGGATCTGGGACACAAAAACACACACACATTGTGTGATTTTCAGGCCACAGGGTCCAAGACTTGAATTACATACCTGGCCACATGGTATCCAGCTGCCTTCACCGCCATGCTACCTGCTGCCCCTTCTTTTCTTTACGTCTACTCATTTCTTTCTTCTGAGAGAGTGAGAGAGACACCCCCAACAGAATTCCCTCCCTGCAATCTACCCCCAGCCTCAGCCAGCCAGGATCCCACAGGCACATATAGCCACCCAACATGCATGGGAAGATCTCCAGGTCTGGGATGCCTGGGAAATCCAGGGTTTTCCCGTGTGGTCTCAGCATCGTGGGGAGCCACACTGGCTGGCCATTATGGCTGGCCACCAACTCTTTTCTTTTACCTTAGAGAAATCTTATTTCACTGCTATAAATATGAAATCCCTTATCAGGAAAGGTGACCATCGCAAAACATATTTAAAATAAAATGGAAAATGCCTGTGTGTTGCCTGTGATGGTGTGGCCGCCATGCTTGGGGATGTGCAGACCTGACCAACAACCCACTTTGAGATGGAGAAACCAAGGCCAAGAGAGGGGCAAGGTCTGAGCTGGAGCCGGGAGTATCCTGGGTGCGTTGCACTGCTCTGAGCTCCCTCCTCACCCCTCTGCCCACCTTTCTCCCCAAGTCTGCCCTCCGTGCCCTTACAGTCTTCCCATTTCTCCTTCTCTTTTTCTTTTTATCTATTTCTCCCCTTCCTATTCTACTTGCCTAAAAACTCATTCTCCCACTCTTACTTGAAATCATCCCTGACTGTTGGGTTCCACTCCTTCAAGTGGGATGGAAAGTGAAGCAACCTCGTGATGGTGTCTGATCACTTACCCTTGTAAGAGCTCAGTGTTTCCCCTTGTCAAGTAGGGTTGGGAAGCCTGTCTTGACGACTTTCCTGGACAAAGCATCGAGATGAGGTGTTTTCTCAAAGGCTTTGGAAAAGCCCTGAAAGGGTGTTACTAATCTGGGTGAACCCTCCTACTCAATGACCTTCTGCCCTCCCTGCTGTGTCACAACAGAGACAGTGGTCCCCACCCTGCTCACCCTATGTTCACTCTTCTGAGTTCTTCCTCTCCCTGCCATCCTCTCGCCTCCATTTCCTGCTCCATTTCCTGCACCATGTTTCCAGCAACCACTGAGTCACAAAACCCAGACAGACATGGGGCTATCTCCGCTAAGAGGCTGAGGAGCAGAAGTTAGAATGGGATGGCATCACATGTAAAAGTGAAAAGCCTCTGGTGTGTAAGGGTTTCCCTGTGGTTTTTCTCATCTAATCCTCATGCATTGCTCTGCTGTTGGCTGATGATGGACAGAAGTAAAAAAAGGGCAGGTAGGGAGCTCATGAAATGCTGAGCTGGGCTTTCAGCATTTTTCACTCTGTAAACTAGAGCAGTGAGATCAGGGCTGTTGGTCTTCTTGGCTTCAGTCTCATCCCCACCAGGGGACCTGTTTACTGGCCCCAGTTGTGCTGGCCAGAAACTGCAGAAGAGTCTCTAGTCCAGAGGACATTGTTTCAGAGCTGGTCCATCATACAGTCATTCTGCAAATACTGACCGCAAGACAGGCAATCTGCTTAGGACTTGTTGGGTATGAACACCTGGAGGTCAAATGAGACTTTGATCTCCTTCAGGTCAAATGGGAGCTGCAACAGGTCATCAGTTGGGTGATGCGTGGCCAGCGGCCTCCACACTGGTGGGTTCCTGGTGCCTTGGAAGCCCAAAGAAGGAGGCTGGAGAAGCAGAATGGAGAGACGGGTTGAAGGGGTTAGGCATGGAGGTAGCAGTGAAGGGGATCTCCAGACATTGGGTCCTTGCCAGGGTCCAGACATCGGGAGTGGAGTGAAGTAGATGCCATGTCACATTCTGTCTGGCAAGGTCACGTCAGTCCCTTACACCTGAGCTCTGATTTCCAAATCTCTAGCATAATGACCACTGCTTTCCATTCTTCAATCCCTCAGCATGGCCGTCAACTCTGAGTCTGTTCCCGACATCCCACCCAGCAGAACAGGCCCATTTCTCCTACGTTCCCCACTCCCCCCATGCACACTCCTTGTCTTGGGTTGGGCCCCCAAAGGAGACCCTGAGATGAGGATTCGAAGATCCATGGGCAAGTAGTCTGTTAGGAAATACTTCCGGGAGGGACCCAGCGGGAAAGGGACCAAGCAAAGTCCTGCCACATGGAGGGTATCTGATTCAGTCCTGCCGGAAACTCAGGAGATGTAGGTCTCTCCAACAGCCATTAGACTTCCTGGGAGGATATACATTTCCAAGTACTTCCCACTTTTTCAGAGCCTGCAGGCTCTGGCAGCTTTAGGGAGTAGCCACAGGTAACTGGCTATTTAGAACACAAGGCCACCAAGAGCTGGTGTGCATCAACATGATAAAGGGACCCAAGTGAACATGAAGGGACACTGACAGCATCTGCTTTGCCCTGTGCTCACTGGCAGCACCTGTTATTGCTTACTATGCACACTTGATTCCTTTCTATCTCCCTGCCAGGGAGATAGCACTTCCCAGGGCCTGGTGCTTCATACATGTCTAGTAGGAGTTTGGTGAATGAATGAATGAATGAATGGAAGGAAGGGATGACTCTATCTATTTTCAGCTGAAGAAATGGAGGCTCAGAGGAGTGAGTGACTTATCCAGGATCCCACAGGGACTGAGTGCATACCCAGGATCCCTATCTGCTTTCCGATCCCGCACCACACTTGGCCTGGCCAGAGCAATGCTTCCTTCCCCTGCTCTTTCTAATTAAGTCCAAAATAACCTCTGACTCAGCTGGGCAACAACTAAGCAATGACTTCCCCTTTCAGACTTTTGTGGCCTCAAGATTTTCGAGGAAGCCTGAAGAGGGGTGTGTGTGGGGGGGTGGTATATCCGTGCATATTTCCCCTAGCTGCCTATAAAGAGTGGAGGGAGGGAAGTTGGGAGCTCTGAAGGAACCAGGCCCCTCATACCAGGTCCTCTCCTCCATACCCCAGCTCTGCGCTCTGATCTGCCACCTCTGCTGTTCAGGACATGGCAGGCCCCACCACCATCGCAGCCAGCCTATTGCTCCTGGCCCTCTGTGCTCACTACCTTGCCCTCACAGGTAAGACCTCCAACCTGGCTCAGGTCAAGACACCGTTCTCCAGGCATGGCTGGGCTGGCACAGCAGAGGGTGGAGGGCTGGCCAGCCTGGGGCTGGAAGGGAGCACTGAGGGGGCAGCCCAGGGAGGGAGCTGGAGGGTTTGATGCAGGGATGGGCACTGGGGCTGACTCAGAGCCTAGGGCTGACTGGAAAGGATGCTGGAAAGGACTCCATCTTTTAGGCTCTGTGATCATCCCCTCTTCCTGCTGCTTGAACTTTATCTCCAAGAAGTTTCCTGAGAACCGAGTGGTAAGCTACCAGCTGTCCAACAGGAGCGTCTGCCCTCAGGCAGGGGTCATGTAAGTACTTCTCTCTGGCATCTAGCAGGGGATCAGCAGGAGAACAGAGTCCCTGTGGAATAAAGTCAGCGGGCTGCAGCTCCATGCACCCTCGGGGAGATTGCCTCCATTTCTGAGCCGCAGCTTCCTCCCACATAAACGCAGGAGGAGGACTCAGATTCAACAACCATCTATTGAGCACCAAATATATATGAGGAGACTTCAAAAAGTTCATGAAAAAAATGGAATTAATGTATGAGTTTATTTTGGTGAAAAAATTTTGAAATCCCTGCATAGTTTTCTCATATTGTGCAAATTCCATAACGTTTTTTGAAGAGCCCTTGTACTAGACACTGTTCGTGGGCATGCGGCGTTATCTTAACTAATCCTCCCAACGATTCTATGGATTATCCCCATTTTACAGATGGGGACCGAGGCTCAGAAAGCTGGCTTGCGCTAGGTCACGGTGGTAGTGAGGGCTCTGGGTTCGGGATTACTTCCTAGCTGTCACTTGTGGAAGGTAGTGAGCGTGAAGTCACATTGTAACGGGGGCATCTAGCAGAAATGTGCCATTAGTATTATTATTAATTTTCTCCAACTGGCACCCAACTTAGCCTAGCTTCCCCAAGTTCAGAGCTGATTGGAAGGGGACATCTCAGTCTCCCCTTCACTTTCGGCACCCTGTCGGCAACAATGGAATTAATGTATGAGTTTATTTTGGTGAAAAAATTTTGAAATCCCTGCATAGTTTTCTCATATTGTGCAAATTCCATAACGTTTTTTGAAGAGCCCTTGTACTAGACACTGTTCGTGGGCATGCGGCGTTATCTTAACTAATCCTCCCAACGATTCTATGGATTATCCCCATTTTACAGATGGGGACCGAGGCTCAGAAAGCTGGCTTGCGCTAGGTCACGGTGGTAGTGAGGGCTCTGGGTTCGGGATTACTTCCTAGCTGTCACTTGTGGAAGGTAGTGAGCGTGAAGTCACATTGTAACGGGGGCATCTAGCAGAAATGTGCCATTAGTATTATTATTAATTTTCTCCAACTGGCACCCAACTTAGCCTAGCTTCCCCAAGTTCAGAGCTGATTGGAAGGGGACATCTCAGTCTCCCCTTCACTTTCGGCACCCTGTCGGCAACACTGTGGTGCACATCTGCCTTTGTTCCAGGAGGAGGGTTCCTGGCATTTTCTATTGTCTTCTCCCCTCTCTGTGGTGGAGATTATCCTTCCCTTCAGGTCTGGTGTCATCTAAAGGCAAGGCTGGTCTCCCCTGCCGGGAGGTTACTGAATGAGCTTTGCACCCACTGACTCACCCACCCACTCCTCCATTCTCCCTCCTAATGCAGAAACAGAGACATAGACACATAGGTAGCAGACAGTCACTGGCTAGGAGGCCTGGCAAGCTCTGGGCTTCCACCTCCATCCCCACGCCCACTGTGTAAAGTGAAGTGGCCCCAGATTCCTGCCCAGCCTCAGGGAGCTCCTGTCATTCCTCTCCACAGCTTCACCACCAGGAAGGGCCAGAAGTTCTGTGGTGACCCCGAGCAGCAGTGGGTTCAGAAGTACATGAAGAACCTGGATGCCAAGCAGAAGAAGGCTTCCTCTGGGGTCAGGGCAAAGGGTACCAAGGTCCCTCTCAGGAAGAACCCTGGCAAAGGCAATACCCTGTAACCCCCACCTGGCCTTCAACATGAGCTTGGCTCTTTAAAGGGTTGCTTGAGACCTGGGGCAACGATAAGGGAGAAGAGAAGGTTTTCCTGATTCTTAGCAACACTCCAGGGATCTGTCTTCCACAAAGAATCCAAGGAAGCAGACAGCTCTGCTCCCTGGGGGCCGAGCAATGGATTCCCATGTCCTAGGACCTTTTCCTTCCCTGGGCTGGGTGAGAAGAATCTGGAAAGAGGACCATGGCAGCCTTTTGCCTTCCTCTTCCTTATCTGGAGCTGATGCGTGTCTGACTCTCAGGCGGCATCAGAGTCCAGGTGCATGACACCCACGCACCTACAGACGCGCCTTGCTTGCATGATAGCCCGAAGCTGGCTTCTTCGCCCCCTGGCCTCTAATGGGCCTGTCTGGAGATAGTGACCAGTCAACCACTGCGACTCTCCAGCATGTTGAAGGAGCTTCAGGCTGGTCCTGCTTCTAGCACTCCGAGTACATAAAAACCCAACACAAGTGAAGGGGCCCTTTTGCTTCATTTGGGGCCAGATCCTGGTCTCCTCGCATACGTCTTGTGAAATGTAATTAATCAAGTTTTCAGGAGCTCATTCGCTTTTGTACATAATGAAACGGAGGGTCGGGCTGAGGGGCCAGCCTGTGCAGTTTAATTCCTTTGTGAAGTTATGGCTTCGAGGAGATGTTCCACTTTGTGACGTGACAAAGACCTACTTTGCCTTTAAAACTGGGCTTTCTCCACATTTTGGTGGGGGAGAGATGGGGTGGGGGTGAAGGGAAGAGAAAGAGCCATCCAGCTTAATTTCTATGCATGAGATACTGTGTGATTTGCTTGTCAAGAATATAGATGTAATTGCTGTGTTCAAATAATAATTCAAGTAAAATGTGATTTCTCCCTTGAGGGCAGTCGTGTCTTATCTGTTCTCTCGGGGGTGCAAGGCTGGGCTGAGAACATGGGGTATGTGCTACAGGGCTGGGAGGGGATAAGGCAGCCTGAACCCAGGCCATCCTGGGAGTGGTCTCGGCTGCTCTTGGCTGTCTTTATATTAACTTTGATAAACACTTTTGGGGGGACCAGCGGATGGTATAATGGTTACGTCACTGGACTCCCATGTGACCGACCATGGGTCCAGTCTCGGACCTGGCGGCTTAAACAACATGCTGGTGGGTGTGTGTGTGTGCCCAAAATCCCAAAAGGAGAATGGAAGAGAAGGGATTGCAGCGTGGCCATCTGTTGGAGGGGGGATTTCTCGCTTTCTGTCTCTCTGTCTGTCTCTCTCTCTCCAGCGAGCACACGCACACATGGGAGTCAGCAGATGGCACAGTGGTTTTATTGGTGGACTCTCATATGGCCAACCCAGTTCAAGTTCCAGACCCAGTGACTTGAAAATCATGTCAAGCGCATGTACGTGCATGCCCAAGCTCCCAGGAGGAGAGTAGAGGAGAAGGTATTGTGGCATGGCCATCCCTCCTGTGGGGTAGTTTCTCACTTTCCCTCTCACTGTCTCTGCCTCTCTCTCTAGCAAGCACACATA
>NW_006159974.1:90547-93047 GCF_000334495.1 Tupaia belangeri chinensis | reverse complement strand
GATTATGAGGGCTTGGGGATCTCTGTGCCAGAAGCCAGGGTCAAAGACCATTTACTGGGGGGGGGGGTGAGATGCTCCTAGCACCCCATTCACTCAGGAAATTACAAGCATTTAGGAGCTCTATGTCAAAAGCCAGAATCAGAGCCAAATATGTATTTAATATGTCATACCTTGAAATATGCCATATATGGGTCAGCTAGTGGCATTGTGGTTAAGGCGGCTAGATCCCACATGGCAGACTGCATGGTGAGGCCTGGATCCGGTGGCCTGCGAAACATGCTGGACATACGTGCATGTGTGTCCAGGATCCTAAGATGAGAATGGAGGAGGAGGGGTTGTGGTATGGCCATGCCCTTTGTCGGGTGCTTTCTCACTTTCTTTCTCCCTCTCACTCTCATTCTCTCTCTCTCTCTGGTGAGTTCACATACACTATAGCAACATTAAAAAAAAGAGTCAGTGAGCATGTGAGAAATATACCACTTAACTTCTTTATGCCTCAGTTTCCTCA
Source organism: Tupaia belangeri chinensis (assembly GCF_000334495.1). Taxonomy (NCBI): domain Eukaryota; kingdom Metazoa; phylum Chordata; class Mammalia; order Scandentia; family Tupaiidae; genus Tupaia; species Tupaia belangeri. The sequence goes on along the minus strand of NW_006159974.1, from coordinate 92,539 downwards.
TCTATAAAATGGAGATAATAAGTTCTTTCTCTCTCCTCTGTACCTCCTCTTCCTCTCACTCTCATTCTCTCTCTCTCTGGTGAGTTCACATACACTATAGCAACATTAAAAAAAAGAGTCAGTGAGCATGTGAGAAATATACCACTTAACTTCTTTATGCCTCAGTTTCCTCATCTATAAAATGGAGATAATAAGACTTATTTTTTTAAGTTTTTTTTTTTCCCCTTGTGGGGTGAGAGAGACAGAGAAAGGGAAAGTGAGAAATCACTCCCTGTGGGAATGGCCATGCCAACATCCTTTCTCCATTCTTCTCCTGGAAACTTGGGCACGTATGCACACGACCAGCATGATTTTCAAGCCATCAGGCCTGGAACTTGAACTGCTGTCAGGCATGTGGGAGTCAGTCACCTTAACCACTAAGCCACCTGCTGGCCCCAATAATAAGACATTTTAACTTTGTTTGAGTTTTCCCCAGAATCAGATCCTGAAACAAAGATTTGAATGCAAATGGGAGTATAGGGAAAAAACGCCAGGAGAATAGCGGATGGGGAGTGGGGTTTAAACAGATGCTCCTCAATTTACAATGGGATTATAGCCTAATAAGCCCATTATACATTGAAACTATCGTTAAGGCAGAAATACATTGAATCCACCTAACCTACTGACTGTTGTACTTTAGCCTACCTTAAACATGCTCAGAACACCTACATGAACATACCTTGGGCAAAATCATCTAGTACAAAGCTGATTTTATAAGATGTTGAATATCTTGTGTAATTTACTGGATACTGTACTGAACGTAAAAAACAGAATGCTGGAGCCAGCAGATAGTGTGGTGGTTAAGGCGCTGGATTCTCACATGGTTAACTAAGGTTCTAGTCCTGAACCTGGTGGCTTGAAAATCATGCTGGGGAGGCCAGCAGTAGGCATATCAGTTACATTGCTGGACACCCACCTGGCCGACTGCATTTCAAATCCAGACCCACTGGCTTGAAAATCATGCCAGGCTCATGAGTGTGCATTCCCAAGATACCAGGAGCAGAATGGAGAAGGAATTGCATTCATTGTGGCCATCCTCCCAGGGGTGTTTTCTCACTTCCTCTCTCACTGTCTCTGTCTCTTTCTCTGGCAAGTGTTCACACCCTAAAACCTCTAAAAAAGAAAATCACACCAGGCACCTATGCATGCATGCCCAAGATTCTAGAAAGGTAATGGAAGAGAAGAGATTATGGTGTGGTCATTCCTTCTAGAGGGTGATTCCTCACTTTCCCTCTCTCTCTCTCGCATGCACGTGAATGCACACAGCCTATGGCAAAACAAAGAAAAAAACCGGAATGCTTACCAGGGTGCTCGAGTACGGTTGCTACTGAATGAGCATCACTTTCACACCACTGTAAAGTTGAAAAAATGGTTAAGTTGAACCATCTTAAGTCAGGACCATCTGTATGGGGAAAGGAAGGTAGCAAATAGGAGAGCGTTATCTGGCAGAAGCCAATCCGAGTCAGTCCTGGGAGGTGGTGTGAGCCTCACCTCTGTAGAATCACACCCCAACCCCACCTGTCTCTGCCAGCTGTGTGGAGGGTCACATAGCTGCAAGTATGGGCAGAGTTAAGTTTCCATGGTTCAAGAAAAGCCCTAAGGCACAGAGAGGCACGTACTGGCACACACTCCTCAACATAGGCTCTTCAAAGAGTGCACAGAATATGCATATTATATATTTTTAAAACGCATGGATTTCAATTTTTTTCCACCAGAAGAAACTCTTGGATTCCATTTTCCATGAATTTTTTGAAATCTCCTTGGACAATAGCTATTAAAGTTATTTTAATTCTAATACCAAGCAGCAATGCTAAACAACACAAAGGAGTAGGTATTCTGATGGGAAGAGAGAATCTGTGGAAGCCCTCATCATACAGTTGGCATCCAGATGGTCATGCGTGTTTCATTCTGGAAAGAAGAGTGTATATATATATATATCATATAAATATATAT
>NW_006159974.1:55963-73575 GCF_000334495.1 Tupaia belangeri chinensis | reverse complement strand
CTCCCTGTGGGAATGGCCATGCCAACATCCTTTCTCCATTCTTCTCCTGGAAACTTGGGCACGTATGCACACGACCAGCATGATTTTCAAGCCATCAGGCCTGGAACTTGAACTGCTGTCAGGCATGTGGGAGTCAGTCACCTTAACCACTAAGCCACCTGCTGGCCCCAATAATAAGACATTTTAACTTTGTTTGAGTTTTCCCCAGAATCAGATCCTGAAACAAAGATTTGAATGCAAATGGGAGTATAGGGAAAAAACGCCAGGAGAATAGCGGATGGGGAGTGGGGTTTAAACAGATGCTCCTCAATTTACAATGGGATTATAGCCTAATAAGCCCATTATACATTGAAACTATCGTTAAGGCAGAAATACATTGAATCCACCTAACCTACTGACTGTTGTACTTTAGCCTACCTTAAACATGCTCAGAACACCTACATGAACATACCTTGGGCAAAATCATCTAGTACAAAGCTGATTTTATAAGATGTTGAATATCTTGTGTAATTTACTGGATACTGTACTGAACGTAAAAAACAGAATGCTGGAGCCAGCAGATAGTGTGGTGGTTAAGGCGCTGGATTCTCACATGGTTAACTAAGGTTCTAGTCCTGAACCTGGTGGCTTGAAAATCATGCTGGGGAGGCCAGCAGTAGGCATATCAGTTACATTGCTGGACACCCACCTGGCCGACTGCATTTCAAATCCAGACCCACTGGCTTGAAAATCATGCCAGGCTCATGAGTGTGCATTCCCAAGATACCAGGAGCAGAATGGAGAAGGAATTGCATTCATTGTGGCCATCCTCCCAGGGGTGTTTTCTCACTTCCTCTCTCACTGTCTCTGTCTCTTTCTCTGGCAAGTGTTCACACCCTAAAACCTCTAAAAAAGAAAATCACACCAGGCACCTATGCATGCATGCCCAAGATTCTAGAAAGGTAATGGAAGAGAAGAGATTATGGTGTGGTCATTCCTTCTAGAGGGTGATTCCTCACTTTCCCTCTCTCTCTCTCGCATGCACGTGAATGCACACAGCCTATGGCAAAACAAAGAAAAAAACCGGAATGCTTACCAGGGTGCTCGAGTACGGTTGCTACTGAATGAGCATCACTTTCACACCACTGTAAAGTTGAAAAAATGGTTAAGTTGAACCATCTTAAGTCAGGACCATCTGTATGGGGAAAGGAAGGTAGCAAATAGGAGAGCGTTATCTGGCAGAAGCCAATCCGAGTCAGTCCTGGGAGGTGGTGTGAGCCTCACCTCTGTAGAATCACACCCCAACCCCACCTGTCTCTGCCAGCTGTGTGGAGGGTCACATAGCTGCAAGTATGGGCAGAGTTAAGTTTCCATGGTTCAAGAAAAGCCCTAAGGCACAGAGAGGCACGTACTGGCACACACTCCTCAACATAGGCTCTTCAAAGAGTGCACAGAATATGCATATTATATATTTTTAAAACGCATGGATTTCAATTTTTTTCCACCAGAAGAAACTCTTGGATTCCATTTTCCATGAATTTTTTGAAATCTCCTTGGACAATAGCTATTAAAGTTATTTTAATTCTAATACCAAGCAGCAATGCTAAACAACACAAAGGAGTAGGTATTCTGATGGGAAGAGAGAATCTGTGGAAGCCCTCATCATACAGTTGGCATCCAGATGGTCATGCGTGTTTCATTCTGGAAAGAAGAGTGTATATATATATATATCATATAAATATATATATAAGATGTATATCTTATATAGGGCCTGCACGCACACACGCCTGCTGTGAGTTTAAGCTGCTGGATATGGGACTCAAATTGTGGTCGACTATGTGGGAGTCCAGCAATATAACCATTACACATCTGCTAGTCCTGAGAAGAGCATATTTTTTCTCTCCCAAAAGGTTTGTCACATTTAAAGTGCAAAATCAAATACACAGATCCAGATATATGAACCATATTACATATCTATATATCCATTATTTAGAACTACACAAACCCTTCGATAGATTCTAAATTATCTATCAACACTTATCTTCTGAGTAAAAAAAAATTACATCTCTTTAAAATAAAAATGAAGTTGCTTGTAACATTGTCTGAATTACTTTAATTTTATCACTTGGAAGGATGGAATAGCTAAGTCATAGGAAAAAGGGAATTGCCAAGCATACATCCTATTTGTTTATGTAGATTTCTTAAAATATATTCTATAGGAGTAATTAATAGACGAACCTGGCAATCAAAATCTTTGGGCATATTAACTCAAAATAAACAAAAACAAAAACAAACCACTGCCTGGTATGTGGACATGCCAGGAAGACATTTTATTGAAGTCGATTAATTGCATTCCAAAAATTCTGTGTGTTCTGATTTGGGTTTTAAATATATAAGAAAGACTTTTCTCATCACATGCATGTTTTAGAGGCTCTCTTCAAAATCCTAAAGCCATCTCATAGCTCCCCATATTCTCTGAGGAGTTGTAATGATGAATTGGGGCAGGGCTACCTACAGCTGTTAAGGAATGAACTGGTCACTACAAGAGGTTTCTGATTTTTAATACTGTGAAGCTTATTTTAACCGAAATGCAAGAGCCTAGTTCTTTAGGCGAAAGACAGAAATGTTCGACTTGCCAGAAATAGAACATATGGTGTCCCTTGGGTGTCCTGCTGACACAGGGCCTAGGTTATAACAGCGTCTTGCCCTGGGCTGTCATCTGTCTGACATGAAGACCATGGGATACTCGGCCTCAGACAGCTGACACAGGGGCTAAGTTAGAACAGCGTCTTGTTCTAGGCTGTTGTCTGCCTGGCATGTGGACCGGAGATACACTCAGCCTCAGATACCCAACCATCTCCAACTCCACTCAGACACAGATCTTCATCAAAGCCTGCTCCACTTACAGAGATGTGGGTCGTTATTGAAGTCAGACTTACACTAATGGCTTCATAGTAGCAGTGCAGAATGTCCTCAACATTACATTTCTATAGGAAAGGTCATATATACACTAGACACTTCAGCCTTGAAACATGAACCCCCAAACATTCCATTTTCAGTCATCAGGGGATCCAGGGAGGGCCCCACATCCTCAGCCCTATCTAGCAGGGCAACAAGCCCTCTTTGGCTGCCAGGCACCAGCGGTGCACCTTGTCCTGCTGCAGCTCTTCATGACGCAGATGACAGAGTTTAGTGACAATCCTCTCGATGTTCAGGGCATACACAGCGTGTGTGGGGATGACCTCCCTGTGGACCTGCAGAGCTTCAAAAAGGTTGTCCATATTCACTGGAGGCAACGATGCAGGCAGCGTGTCCCCAGAGCAGGCCAGCAGGAGTATGGTCTGGTGCTCGGCATCATCGGGGGTGGGTGGGGAGCTGGATTCTGGTCAGCACAGGGTACAGAAAAAGCTGGAGAGCTATGAGGTTGTTGTAAGCTCTTATGCTGTTCTTCAGGTGTGGCTGTAGCATCATGTTACTGCCAAAGGCTTATTTAAAATGGTTATTTGCGACCCATAAGCCTCCCTTCCTGACACAACTGGTGTCAGTATATCTTTACGGTGATTCTCCACTGCATAGACCACAGCTGACATGGCCTCGATGACATTATCCAGCCCATGCTCATAAGCGGTCACTATCATTCTCCCTTCCAGCTGACCCTGAGTAGAAAGCATCATTGTGTGGGAACAAAATTTCAACTAGTCATCATCTTGGGGATCTTCTGCCAGAAACTGTTGGGCTCCCAAGAGAGGATTTTGAGGCTGGAATCCATGATCAAATTTCTGACAAACAGAAGAGGTATTTTTCTTTCCCTTGTTTTGTCCAGGCTTGGCTGCAGAGGTCCCTGTCCAGGGCCAAGATCCAGCATCCTCTGGTATAGAAACCAAAATCTGACAGCACGTGAGAATGGCCAGGAGGAAGTCGTGAGAGAGGACATTGTCCTGGGTAAGAAGTTTGTGAACTTCAAGGTCAAACTCTTCCTTGCTGTGAACAATAGGGAGGCAGGACGTTAGTGAGAAACAGATATGGCTTATTAACTGTTGATGTTGACATGTATAGTATTCTCAACTGGATTGGTCTGAGAAGTATTTCATGATGGGCAAAGTATTTTTACAAGCAAAATGAGAAATAGTGATTGACTGTTTTAAAAAAATAATTAGAATAATAATAATAATGATTGGGGAAAACATAGAAAAGATATTGAATGTTGAAGTGGGGAGATTAGTGTCTCTGTACTGACTGACATGCATGGCATTCCCTTTTGAAAAAACAATGTAATACACTGTAAAGTTATATATAATCCAATGTAATATAAAGAAGATTATGATGATAATTAAAAAAGTAATAATAATAATAAAAATATTCAGGTTTTCAAATGTAAAAAAAAAAAAAAAACTCTTCCTTGCTGATCATCTGCTTATAGCATAACTTCAGGTTAGCCCAATATTGCCTCACATTGTCCCCAAGAGCCTCGCTCAGGTTCTGCTCGCCCACCTCCAGCTTGCTCACAAAGGTCGCCATCGTTCCACCCCCGGCCCTACTGCAGACCACCAGAAGAGCATGTGACAGACTGAGATACACACAGACAGTGGCCAGGCTGTACAGGACAACAGAGCTCTCAGTCCAAAAAGCCAAACCGTAACCTGCACCGCATTCAGCCAGGATGATCAGCACTTGGTCAGTAACTGCCAGCTTCCCAATTTCCCCTCCCTTTTGAACTCAGGACCAACAGAGAAAGCCAGATCCTAGAAGGTGCCTGTATCTCATAAACCCACATCCAGCTTCCTTATGCCACCACCAGTAAAAGTATGGCCGACCCAGCCGTGACGGTGTGCATGACTAGGCGCTGTGCGCTGCAGGCCAGGACCACATGGGAGGCCTGGGATTTGGTCCCTGAGCCAGCCTGAAGGCGTGCCTTTTGGTATGCACCTGTAACCCCAGCAGCTCAGGCAGGCTGAGGCAGGGAGATCATGAGCTTGAGGCTAGTCTGGGCAACGTAGTGAGAATCCACGTAAAAAGAGCTGGGTATTGTGGCGTGCCCCAGTAGTTTCAGTCAGGAGGTTGAGGCAGGAGGATCTCAACATGGCAAGGCCTTTTTTTTTTTATTTAAAGGAAAACAACAACAACAAACACCTGAGTCTTCCTTTTTCGCACTGCAAAGCTTCCTGTCTCCCCTGCCAGCTTTGGAATCTCTGCCAAATGCGGATGGTGGCTGACTCTGTTGCTCTGGCAAGCTCTGAATGGATAATGTGCTTGTTCTCCTTCAGGCAGTCTTCACTGATTTCCACAGGGAAGTTATATAGCCTGGTGTGGCTGCAGCCAAGGACAGGAGAGTAATGGGGCAGGCAGTGGAAAAGAAGGGAGAGCGGTTGAGAGTACAGGGAAGTGGCACTCTATTAACACTCCAGTGGGAGTGGCTCTAGGTCAGCCCTCTTGGAGGACAATCTGGTACATTTGTTAAAATGCCTTTTCTTTTTTTAATACATTTAATTTAATTTATTATTATTATTGTTAAATTTGCTATAGGGCACACATGCTCACCAGAGAGAGAGAGAGAAAGTGAGAAAGCAAGCCGCCAGATCCAGGATTCAAATCATGGTCTGCCATGTGGGAGTCCAGTGCCTTAACCACCACGCTACCTGCTTGCCCCATCTTTTAAAATGTTACATGCACAAACCCATGGCCCAGCAATTCCACTTCCAATATGCCCTACAAGTGGATGTGCAGTACTGAAGCACTATCTGTGGTTATGAAAAAGTAGCGACAACCTAATTGATCATTCATAGGAGATTTGGTCAAGATATATTTTTAAGTTTAAAAAAAGCAAGGTGCACAGGAGTGTGTACTGTGTACTATTCTTGCAAAAAAAATGCATATAATTTGCAACCTGCTGGACACAAACTATCAAGGACTGGGAGTCTGGGATAGAAGAGATACACAATTGAAATTTATAGTACTTTTCTGTGGCATTGGAGCTTTCTACTCTGTGCCTTGATAGCATCTATGATTCAAAACTAGCATCAGGAAGCAGTCGATGTGCCTCACAAGTGACTTTCCCTTGGGCTGCACCAGTCAGGGAGCTTCTGACTTCTCCCAACGGCCAATAGGATCTGCATCTCTGCGTCTGGCTGCTTTATTCCCAAGGCCATTCTACTGTGTCACACCAGAAGCTCTAGAGAGTTACCACCACCAGGGCAGCCCTCAACAAATGACTGATGGGAATGGATGTATGACCACTCCAATGCCTCAGTCTCTAGTCTGGGGAAACCCTCGCCATAGTTTCTTTGGGTACTAATCAGTAATTGGCTTGATAATACACTCTAATTGGCTGCCTACCCTCCCTACTGATGTCTCTTGTATTTACTAAATTACTAAATAAGTACTCTGAACTCTTGTCTCAGGGTCTGCTTCTGGGAGGATCCAAACCAAGTCAACCGATTTAAATGACTGGGGGTGGAGGGGAGAGGAAAGGAAGGAAGAAAGGAAGAAAAGGGAGACAACTTGGACTTGAGAGTCAAAAAGACCTAAATTTAATCCCAGCACCATCAGTTTCTGTCTGTGTGATACTGAAGCAAGCTCTTTGACCTCTCTGGACTCAATTTCTATTGGGTCATTGGGAAAGTCATGACACATTTTCGCATAGAAAAATACATCATGACCTAATACATCTGTAAAATGGGCAAAACAGAAGTATCTACAATATTTCGTAGGTTGGCTATTTGAACTAGGTAAGACAACTAATGTATGAGAAACACTTAGCTCAAGGTCTGGTATGTAGTCTGGGTTGATAAATGTTAGCCAGTGGCAGGCTCGCCCCATAGCCTTGTGGTTATGAGAGTTGGATCCCACATGGCCAATCACACTTTAAATTCTGTCCCTGGAGACTTGAAAAACAATAGGGATGTGTGCATGTATGCCTCAAATCCCAACAGGATGGAGAAATAAAAGAGAATGCATTGTGGTGTGACCACACACTGGAGGGATGCTTTCTCCCTCTCTTTTTGGTGAGCAAATGAATCCTCTAGCAATTAGGAAAACCTGTTGACCAGGGGCGTACCCGAGCTTAGCCGGGAGGCAGAGAAGTGGAAACAGATCCCACTATGGCTAGGTACCTGGCCTACACTTCTGTGACCCTTCCAGCAGCTGCTGTGCCTCCTGCTCCCCTGTCTCATTTTCCTGCAGCCATCAAATGCCTCTGTATAAAGAAGACATTGAGGGGCCGGCAAGTGGTGTGGTGGTTAAAGGCGCTGGACTCCCACATGGCCAACGGGTTCAAGTCTCGGACCTGGTGGCTTGCTTTCTCACTTCCTCTCTCTCTCTCTGTCTCTCTCTGATCAAACTGGAAAATAATAATGATAAGAATAATAAGTTAAATAAAATAATTCTTTAAAAAAAAGAAGAAAAAAGAAGAAGACATTGGTTGGGATGATGGCTGTGGGGGCACTTCATTGACTACCTGTCCTGGCTGCCCTTGGCTGGCCTTGCTCTAGAACATGAACCTTGGACATGATGGCCAGTCTATGTGTGGGGTGTTGGCTATCCAGCTGTGCTTCTAGGTAGGCTACCAACTTGAGGACATATGCATAGAGCCACCCACATACCTTCTCAAGCCCCCTTGTGAGGGAGACCTTCTGGGAAAAAAAAACAGGTATTAGGGGTTGACTGGTCAGGGGGTGGCCAGGTTAGGCCAAAGTTGGCCTATGTTGAGAACGTTCCTCTCACATTGAGGAAAACCTAACATGTGACTCATGAAAACAGAGTTGAAAGCTCTGTGGTAACCACTTGACTGGTGCCCAAGAGGTGCTGTCGGCCCAGCCTGGTAGCACAGTCTGTAGCATACTGAACTACAGTGCAAAAGCCATATGGCCGCTGCAGGTGGGGATTCCTGGGTTGGCCTGGAAACGTGCCAGGTGTGTACGTGTGTGCCCAATATTCTGACAAGCTGGAGGACTGGGCAAAGGGATCACGGTGTGATGAGAACCTGTCGAGGACGCTTCTTTCTCTTTCTCTCTCATGCATATGGAAATGCTCTCTTGAATAAAATTAACTTTAAATTTTTTTTAATATAAAATATATTTTTAAATAAAGGTACCATCATGACCCAAGGGTAGGAGGAGAAAGAATAAAGATGAGTTCTTGAGCCCAAGAGGTGGGAGAAGGAACAAGGGAGATGCTCAAAATACCAGTTCTCAGCCTTGCCTGGGCTACACAGTCAGCAGTGAAACTGTAAAACTGCAGCTTACCCAGCCCCCACCCATACCTGAAGGCTCAGACTTTTCCAGTATGGAATCCAGAAATCTGCATGTAGAATTTTTAAAATTTTATCCATGATAAGTGTGTATATGCCAGAGAGAGAGAGAAAGAAGCACCTTTGGCAGGGTACTGTCATGCTTCAATCCCTTTTCCCCAGCCTGCTGGCTTGTCAGAACCTGGGGCATGCATGCAGGAGACTAGCATGCTTTTAGAATAATCCAGGGATCTAAACCATGGTTAGCCATGTGGCTTCCAGCATTGTAGTTCAATTTTCTACCTACTATGCCAACCAGGCTGGGCCAGAAATCAACATCAAAAACAAAAACAAAACTACCTGGGACCAGCAGTTAGCGTAATGGCTATGTCGCTGGACTCCCACGTAGTCGATCGCGGTTCGAGTCCCAGACCCAATGGCTTAAACTCACGCCGGGTACATGTGCGTGCGTGCCCAAGAGCCTGAGAGGAGAATGGAGGAGAAGGGATTGTGGTGTGGCCAACCGCCCTGGGGGGTGATTTCTCACTTTCTGTCTCTCTGTCTCTCTCTGTCTGTCTGGCGAGCGCATGCGCCCTATAGCAAAAAACCTTGACCCACACAAAAAAAAAACCCACCAAAAAAAAAAAAAAAAAAAAAATCTATCTGTGCTAGTTGGTGGCCTGGTGGTTAAGACAGTAGGATCCTGGATGGCTGACTGAGTGGTTCAAGTCCTGAGCTTGGTGGCTTGAAAATAATGTGTCTGTGTGCGCATATCCAAAATCCCTAGAGGAGACAGACATGGAAGAGATGGGATTGGGGAGTGACCATTTCCCATGGAAGGTGCTTTCTCACTTTCCCTCTCTCTCTATTTTGGTGAATGCATCTCCCCTCTGACAAACTTTGAATGAATGAATGAATATGTTCATTCATTGTGATTGTGGGTGATTGTGATGCCCAGGCCAGAGCAGACAGCCTTGATCTTCTCCACCAGTAGACAGGAGACTGTGGGGTAGAGAGGGACCCGGGGCTTTGTCCTGTCGGGAGGAGCCCAGCTGGGAAGTGTGGCTCTGGGCTTGGGGGTCTGATGGCCACCCAGGACTGTAGCCTCTAGTAAGAGAGTTCAGGTCTCAGTCCCCTCTTCTCCCAACGGGCAACTGGAGCTGCAATGTGACGTGAGGACATCAGAAAGGCCCAGACTTCTTCAAAGGCTTTGAACTTTTCAGAGCTTTCACCCTTCCCTATTTTCCTCCTGCTCTTCCTTCCTGGAACTTTCTCTTCCTCACCAGCCAGCCTTCCTGCTCCAAGGCTCTATCCAGTGATTGAGAGGACAGTGCGTATACGTAGCCATGTGACAATGGGCACTCTGCTCAGCACCCCCACTTCCTTGCTTGTTTTGGGGAGGCAGACTCTGTTCCTTCTTCCCACCCCCATTCCCTCTGGGAAACGAGTGCTACTGGGAGAGGTGGCCAGGATGAGTTTTGTTTGGCCAGAAAAAGATGTCTTGCTGTCAGGACTGCAAAAATCTACCCTGGCTCTAGGTCTCAACCCTTGCAAACTCTTGATTCCGAAGAACTCCATGATCTTGTTTCTCCAGATTGAGTATCTTTATCGAAAGGGTAATTATCTAACTTCCTCCAAATGACAAGCATATCCCTTTCCTGGAAGCCCTTTCAGAACACATGAAGTTTCTTCCCAGAAGCCATTTCAGTCTGAGGTGTGTCTTGTTATGCTCAGGGACCAAGACAACTGAATCATTGCTCTAAACCCCATCTTTCAGATGCTAAACAAGTTCAGACAGGTAGTCTCTCTCTCTCTCACTCATTACATTTTTTCTTTTATTTTAATTTTTAAAACATTTCTTGTCACCTCTGATCTCTTCTTTCTCTTGCTAATTTCAGAAGGCATTTCAGCCCCAGGTGTGTCCTGTCATGGTTTTTTTTTTTTTTTTTTTTTTTGAGAGATTTTCACTGTAGGGCGCGTGCGCTCGCCAGACAGACAGAGAGAGACATAGAGACAGAAAGCGAGAAATCACCCCCCAGGGGGGATGGTCACGCCGCAATCCCTTCTTCTCCATTCTCCTCTCGGGATCTTGGGCACACACGCACATGCGCCTGGCATGAGTTTTAAGCCACCGGGTCCGGGACACGAACCGCGGTCGACTACGTGGGAGTCCAGCGACATAGCCATTACGCTAACTGCTGGTTCCATGTCCTGTCATGTTTTTGTAGCAGGCAAGTGTGCTGTGCGTTTTTCGTTTTTTGCTGTTAAAATTTCTTTTCCTTTTTGGTTGTTTTCATGTTTGTTTTTTTCCCCCCCTCCCTTTCTTTTTTCTTTTCTTTTCTTTTTTCTTTTTTTTAACCTTACTTTCTTACTCTGTTGCTCAGCCTCCATATACTGATTGTCTAGACAGGCCTAAGTGCACAGTAGGTAAGTATCTGAATATTTTTGGGGTCATAGAAATCCTCAACCCTGAGCCCAGCAGGTGGTGTGGTGTTTAAGGCACCGGACTCCCATATGGTCAACCATGGTTCAAGTCCTGGACCTGGCTGTTTGCTTTCTCACTTTCTGTCTCTCTCTCTCTCTCTCTGGTCAAACTAAAAAAATAATAATAAATAAAATTGAATAAATAATTCTTAAAAAGAAAGAAAGAAAGAAATCTTCAACCCTTCTGAACCTACTGCCTGAAGGAAGAAACTCCTCTTTATAAATCTGAACTCAATATCTTTTTCTGTGGATACCATGTTGCAAAACAGGGTAGAGGAGAAAAATTATCTCAGATATACCTTACAGTAAAGGGAAGCACATGAGTTTACAGTTGCAGAAACCTTCTCTAAGCAATTAGCCAAAAGTGAATACACCACCAAGTGACTAAAATTCAGAGAAGAGAGACTGCAGAGTGAGCAGCAGGGAGAAGTACAGAGCTGCAGAGAACCCGACTTATCTCTTCCCACACATCTCTGAACTCTCAGTTGAAACCTCATAGTTCAGCCCAGGTTCACCTATTCCCCAGAAACTGTGAGGCCTTTGTAATATCCAGTTCCAAAGTCAAAAGCACAGGTTTCTTAGTGAGCATCAGGGAAACAGAAGTGCAGAGAGACTGAGAATCACCTCCTCCTGAACACTTCTGAACAATGAGAGTTAACTCCAAGAAATTAAGAAGAAATGTATAATTCATCAGATGACCAGAAACCACCACAGAGGCACAAGAAATATGAGAAACCAAGAAAATATCTCTCCCCAAGGGGAAAGAACAACCCTCCATGACCCACAGAAAATACAAAGGAACTCATGGAAATGTTTGAAAAAAATTCAGAATATTCATAGTGACAAAGCTAAGCAAGATGCAAGAGATGAGAGACAATAAGCTCCAGAAGGTGCAACAGAAAAGAGACAATGAGTTTTAGGAGGATTTAAACAGAAAGCTCAGATCACAGTAACACTGCAGATTCAACAGAGATTAAATACACCAGACTGAACTGGTGAAATAGAATTTTATGACTTTTGACTAAACCATTACTGATTTTTTTTTACTACGCTTTGTTTTCCAGATTGAAGAATTTTGCTTTCTTTTGAGCTGTTGATAGGTTCAGCAATTTGTTAAATACTTTTTTTTTTTGCTTGATTGATTTTTTAAATTGAAACATAAACTTTTCTCTCTTCCTGACCCTTCTGGAATTCAAAAATATTTGTGAGTATTCTTATTTTGTGGCAGAAGGGTTATTTGCATAAGTTCAATAATACCTGTTGCCTTGCATAAGAAATCAGAGATACTCATTATTGCCAGGGCTTTGACTGGAATGACATATCTGAAGATATGACCAGAAAACTATGGAACTAAAGTGGATCTCAAGAAAGCCAACAGAAGTTCTTGGAAAAATGGCCTGGCACCATAAACAGTTCTGATTGGCAGAGAGGATTAGAGAAGCCATATGAAAGAATCGGTACCATAAAATAACCTGGATTTTCCCAGCCCAGCATTGTGATCAGTAGAGATTCCAAAAGAGCAGCCACAACCAGAGGATTACCTTGAAGAAGACTTTGAAGGAAGGAAAAGAGACTGATCTTTGATAGCAGATGATAAATCACAGAATACTTCGTAGGCAGAACTGAGTTGGGAAGATTCGTGAGTGAATTGTGTGCTGGGCGTTTGCTTCTCAACAGTTTGAGAAGTTGACATGCAAATATTTTCTCAAAAATATTTAAAACCAAACTGTCTCTGTTATTATAGAGCCGCAAAATTATAAGCAATATTTTGAAAGTTATCTTTAAAATTCAGTTTTTTGGAAATTTTGAAAGTTGTTTAGTAACTGTCAAGAACTATGGAGTATGTGCACTTTTTTTTTGATATGTAAAGTAAGTGTTTGTGGAAAAATGTTTAAAAAAATAAATACATGTTTTTTACTCGGAGAGCTGTACCTCCAACTCTCCAACTTCCTATTCCACCTGCAATACAGGCAGGATGGAGAGGAAATTATTCTGGTACTGACCAGACCTGGTAAGGTAATTTGACACTCATCTGATGCTCAGCCCCAAGCAGGCTCCCTTCCTGGGTTTCCCTCCTCCCTTGGCTCCTACCCAGTCTTATCTCCAATCTCCCTTCTTCTTTGCCAAGGGAAATAACCACTTTGTAGACATGACTTTTTTTTTTGGCTTTGACATTTCTAATTCTGGAGATAAATATCTTGCATCCGGCTTCCTCTGGAAATCTCACCATCCTTGCCTCTGTCTTCTGAACTTCTGGATGGTTTCAAGCCTGATGGAATGAGTATGACTGTTAGGAAGTTGTGGCTATATCCCGGTCATGATACGGTGTGGGCCATATTGCCTAAGGAACTCTCAAGACTCCGAATCGTGGCACCAGCAGATGGCATAATGGTTATGTCACTGGACTTCTACAGTTCGAGTCCCAGACTTGGTTGCCTAAAACTCAAGCCAGGCGCGCGTGTGTGTGTGTGTGTGTGTGTGTGTGCGTGCCCAAGGTCCTGAGAGGAGAAAGGAGGAGAAGGAACTGTGGCATGGCCATCCTCCCTGTGGGTGCTTTCTCTGTCTCTCCAGTGAGCGTGCACACCCGATAGCAAAAATCTCTCTTAGAAAAAAAAAAACCTCAGAATCGTGAAGAGTTGTACTTCTCCAAGGCAACCGGGAGGTTGTTTTGATGTTCTGAATGGTGTGATCATGGGACGGACTGCATTTCCCTTTTTGTACTGGCTAACTGGAAGGTTGGGAGTTTGCCGGCCCCACCACCTCAACAGGTCACCTCATCTCTCTCGCCATTACTTGCACTTTGCTCTGATAGCCTCACTTGGGTACAGAGTAGTTCTGCTTGAAGACTGAGGCCGGATGAAGCCACCCTTGAAGCCTGTTCTCGGGGAAAGGGACAAGGGACAGTGCTCTGAGACTCTCAGGCAGGACAAGGTGCAGGTGTCAGACAGACCTGGCTTTGAACCTTGGCTCTGCTCTGCTGTATGACCCTGAATAAACCACCTTCCCTCTCTGAACCAGTGTCTTGACTGCCAAGGGAAGTTGCTGAAACCTCCCTCACTGAGCTGCTTTGAGGGTAATACAAGGTAACTCGTAACAAACAGTTTGTCTTTTCTGACTCCAGAAAACATGTTCTTTTCTTGATTTCAGCCTGTTTTTTTGTTTGTTTGTTTTTTGTTTTTTGGGTTTTTTTTTGGGTTTTTTTGGAGAGCTTTTTGCTATAGGGCTTATGTGCCTGCCAGAAAGAGACATAGCAACAGAAAACAAGAAATCACCCCCAGCGGGGGATAGCTACCCACAATCCCTTCTCCTCCATTTTCTTCTCGGGATCTCAGGCACGCACCTACGTGCGTCCGGCATGAATTTAAGCCACTGGGTCCAGGACTCAAGCCACAGTCGACTACATGGGAGTCCAGCGACATAGCCATTACGCTAACTGCTGGTCCCATTTTAGCTTGTTTTTATTGGACTCGCACCAGAACACTGCTTCCTCCTGCAGACGGGGGAGTTGGTTTGCACCCACTTACCTTCCTCCAGGGCAGGGACTTGTTCTGCCCACCACAGAATCAACAGTGTCTGAGTGCTTCTCTGAACTCAGCGGCTATCAGACTGGCGGTTAAGTTGTGCCGAAGGGTTAAGAAGGTGCATAGTGCCTTGCTCAGAAATGGCCTTACTCGTGCTAAGCACCCAACCTGGAGTTCCCGAAACAACATACTTTGACAGACGTGCTTCCTGACTGCTTTCGCAGACCTGAATAAAGACCTGCGCTCAGATAAACTGCTATAGCCACAAGCCATGACAGGCTGATAACCAAACTGTTTGCAAAGATAAGAATGTATGACACAGGGCACTGCCTTGGTAAAGGGGCATACAAACTGGGCACTCAGACAGATCCTTGCCATTCATGCATTGGCCACTTTCCATGCCATAGTAGCTGCTGTGCTCGGGCCCTCACTTCACAGCTCTCCTCAGTTCTCCTGCTAAGACCTAGAGGCTCTGAGAGCCTGACAAGAGTGAACCAGACCTGCCCGCTCTGCAGCAGCTTGAGGACACCTGACTCAGATACCGTGTGGCTGTGGCTGAGGCAACATTCGATGGAGGATTCGTGCTGATGGCTACATCCTGGAGCCGGCCCTAGACAGACTCTTGGACTCTGAGAGTAGAGCTCCCTGGTGGTGGTGGTGCAGGTACTGGCTCGGGCAGGCTCACAGCTCCCTGTCCTTTCACTCCTATGCTGGCTTGTGTGTTGGGCTCTGTGATGTGAATAAAGCCTGGATGTTGTGGGAAGACGCAATTCCAGTCCCGGATTAATTCCTCCCCACACACCCCCTCTGCTCTCTCTGGCCATAAGGTAAGTAAGGAAGACTTCTGGCTGATCTTCCACACCCTTAGTTTCTCATTCCCCTTACAACAACCAAGGGCCTCTTTATAAATGACTCTTCTTTTTTCACTTCCCTGCTTAAAACTCCTTAACCTGGGGCCAGCAGATGGTGTAATGGTTATGTTGCTGGACTCCCACAGAGTCAACCACAGTTTGACTCCTGGACCTGGGCATCTTAAAATTTACATGGGGCTTGTGTGCCTGCATGCTCAAAATCCTGAGAGGAGAATGGAGAAGGGATTGTGGTGTGGCCATTCCCCCTAAGGGGTGATTTCTCGCTTTCTGTCTCTGTCTCTTTCTGTTTCTCTGGCGAGTGCATGTGCTCTATAGCAAAAATCTCTCAAAAAACAAAATGAAACAAAACAAAACAATCCAAAAAACCCTTACCCTCTCCTCATTGCCTTTAGCATAAAGAAGAAGTTGCTCTACACTCCTCCCTGGGGGAGGAGGTGGATTCACCTTTGAGCTCAGCAAGCTTCAATTTCAGGGACTCTCCCTTGCACAGCCCCTTCAGACATCTACATCTCAATTTGTATTAGTTTTGTGTCCTTTTTCCTAAAGAGGAATACCAAATCATATCAGCTTCAACCTCCACAAAACCCAGGTCTGCCCCAGAACTTGGGGCTCAGAGCATGGGCCGTGCACACAGACTACCTGCCTTGGTACCCCACCTCCACCCCTTAGCAGATGTGTGTGCCTCAGTGGTCCAGCTATAAAGAGAGAATGGTAATAGGCCTGCAGAATGGGGTAATGGCTGGAGCACTTAGAACAAGGTTTGGCACCCAACCAGCCCAAGCGTTAGCTGTTGCATGGTCCGGTCCCTGCCTGCCCCATCGTCTCCATCATTCTTCTCTTCCCATCCAGCCATGCCAGCCTTTCAGTTCCTTGAATATGCCTTGCTGCCTGCTGCCACAGGGCTTTTGCACGTGCCACTCACACTTCCTGGAATGTTCTTTCTATCTACTGGTCTGGTTGTCTTTTTTCCAGTCAGAGTCCAAATGGGAAACAGATGGCATGTGCAAGGTCTAGAGAAAGAGACGCTGATGAAAGGCGTGTGCACAGATGTGTGGGTCAGGTTCAGGAGCAAGCAAAGGATGCACCCCAAGACCGGCAACAGCGGGAAGCCATTATCCCTTCAGGAATGCAGGGCATGGGCAAGGAGCCAGAGAGCACCATTAACAGTGGGCTCTTTATTCACAGAGAGGGTCATAGTTGTGGCACAGGCACTGAGTCCATGGGCAGCCACCGCCAGAGCTGCGGCCAAGCAGAGAGGGAACAGGAAGAGCCCAATGCAGAGGGCAGCCAGAGGGCCAGAAAGCCTGCAATGCAGTCTCTGGAGGTCATCACCCAGGCACTGCGGGCAGCAGAGAAAGGGAGAGAGTGATGATTTGGGAGGAGGTGCCAAGCGGAAAACAATCAGCCCATTGTCCTTCAAGGCTAAGCTCAGAGGTCACTTTCTATAAAGGAAGACTTTTTTGACCCCTGGCTTGGTTCTGATTCCACCAGTGTGTACTCTCAAGGCCCCTTCTGCAACTCCATCAAAGCACACGCCCCAGGCATAATTAATCATTTATCCAGAGACTGCTTTCTGTTTGATGATTGTGTCTCCTGCTAGAATATACGCTCCCTGCAAATGATGAATAGACACAAGAATGCATGTAAACAAGTGGGGTGGGATATGGAACGGTGTATGACAGCAGAGTAAAAAATGCCATTGACAAAACAATGGAAAAGAATTCACACTCACTGACAGTCTGGTTACCTCCTGGACCTCACATCCAGCATAGTGTGGAAGGCTCAAAAGTACTTGTTGAATGAGTCAAGGAATGAGTGAGAACCAGGTGAGAGGCAGGCACACCTGTCCAGTTTGGGGGGTTGGAGGACGAAGCCCAGCTGCCTTGCCTCAGGTGCAGGCACCCTGCAGTTCATGTACAGTGGTCTCTGGTGTGCTTGAGCCCTAGTTGCCCACTGTGGTAACTCAAGAAGGCAGACTTCAAGGGAATCAGCAGTTAGCGTAATGGCTATGTTGCTGGACTCCCACATAGTCGATCGCGGTTCACATCCTGGACCCGGTGGCTTAAAACTCACGCCGGGTGCGTGTGCGTGTGTGCCCAAGATCCCGAGAGGAGAATGGAGGAGAAGGGATTGTGGCGTGACCATCCCCCCTGAGGGGTGATTTCTTGCTTTCTGTCTCTATGTCTCTGTCTGTCTGTCTGGTGAGCGCACGTGCCCTATAGTGAAAACCTCTCCAAAAAAAAGAAGGCAGACTTCTTCCTTTTCTTTTTTTCTTTTTTTTTTGTACTAAACAGAGCATTTTAATCTTTGATTCTCAGAAACTTTTGAGAAATTTCAGAAAGTTTAGTACCCTATTTCCATAAAAATGTTGAATATCAGAAATGTAATACATTCTGTGAGTGTTAGTGAGTTCTTGGATTCTCTAAAACTCTTCCATTGGTACAATCTAAAGACCCTCTTTCTTTTTTTTTTTTTTTTTTACAAAATGATACAAACAGTTTTACCGTTTTTTTTTCTCCCTGCAACTTTTTT
>NW_006159974.1:48325-54969 GCF_000334495.1 Tupaia belangeri chinensis | reverse complement strand
AAATCACCCTCCAGGGGGGATGGTCACGCCGCAATCCCTTCTCCTCCATTCTCCTCTCGGGATCTTGGGCACGCACGCACACCCGCCCAGCGTGAGTTTTAAGCCACCGGGTCCGGGACACGAACTGCGGTCGACTACGTGGGAGTCCAGCGACATAGCCATTATGCTAACTGCTGGTTCCCCCTTCCTTTTCTTTTTGAGAGAGATTTTTGCTATGGGGTACATGTGCTCACTGGAGAGACAGAGGGAGAGAGAGTGAGAAATCACCTTCCAGCAGGGACAACCATACCACAATTCCTTCTCCTCCATTCTCCTCTTAGATTCTGGACACACACATACACCCACCTGTCATGAGTTTCAAACCACCATGGCTCCACAATCAGCCATGTGGAGTCCAGTGATGTAACCACTATGCCACCTGCTGGCCCCAAGGCAGACTTCACATCCTCCACCCTCCTGCTGGTATTCCCTGCTATAAATTCTTTGCACTCAAATCCTTGTCCTGTATTGGCTTCTGGGAAATCCAAATCTTTTTTTTTTTTTTTTTTTTTTTTTTTATGTTTTTTTTTTTTTTTTTTTTCTTTTTTTTTTTTTTTTTTTTTTTTTTTTGGAGAGGTTTTTGCTATAAGAGACATTAATCTCCCCACTTCAACATTCCATATCTTTTCTGTTTTCCCCAATCATTATTTTTATTATTCTAATTATTTTTATAAAACAGTCAATTGCTATTTCTCGTTTTGCTTGTAAAAATACTTTGCCCATCATGAAATACTTCTCAGACCAATCCAGTTGAGAATACTATACATGTCATCATCAACAGTTAATAACCCCTATCTGTTTCTCACTAACGTCCTGTCTCTCTATTGTTCACTTGCTATCTTTCTCTATCCTCTTCTCTTCACTTACCCCATTCCACACTGTCCTATTCTCATTAAGTACCTTCACTGTGTTTATGTCCTCCGAATTTTTGCTCTCTATTATAGAGTGCGGATAGTCGGTATATATTGAGTGGATACATACAATATCTTTCTTTCATAGCCTGGCTTACTTCACTCAGCAATAGATCCTCCATATCTGACCATTTTCTATCAAATTCCAGGGTCTTGTTATTTTTTATGGCTGAGTAGTATTCCATAGAGTATATATACCACACTTTTCCAATCCATTCATCAGTTTGTGGACATTTAGGTTGGTTCCATGTCTTGGCAATTGTGAATAATGCTGCAATAAACATGGATGTGCAAGCACTTTTCTGACTGAGCGTTCTCCTGTCTTTTGGGTAAATACCCAGAAGTGGGATTGCTGGATCAAATGGTAGTTCTATTTGTAGATCTTTGAGGAACCTCCATATTGTTCTCCACAGTGGTTGAACTAGTTTACATTCCCACCAACAGTGTAGGAGGGTTCCCTTTTCACCACATCCCCGCCAACACTTATCACTTTTTATATTCTTAATCTTTGCCATTCTGACAGGGGTTAGGTGGTATCTCATTGTGGTTTTTATCTGCATTTCCCTTATGATGAGGGATGTTGAGCATTTCCTCATATGCTTTTTGGCTGTTCGTATGACTTTCTTAGAGAGATTTTTGTTCAGCTCATTTTCCCATCTTTTAATCGGGTTAATCATTTTTTTTCGCATAAGGCACTTGAGTTCCCTATGTATTCTCGTTATCAGTCCCTTGTCTGAGGCATATTTAACAAAAATATTTTCCCATTCTGAGGGTTGTCGGTTCACACTTGTTACTCTGTCCTTTGCTGTGCAGAAACTTCTTAGTCTAATATAGTCCCACTTGTCTATTTTAGGGATTATTGCCTGTGCTTTGGGAGTCTTATTTAAGAAGTCTTTGCCTACTCCAATGTCTCCCAGAGTTTCCCCAGCATTTTCCACAAGTAGTTGTATTGTCTGAGGTCTTAGGTTCAGATCTTTGATCCATTTTGAGTTGACTGTTGTTAATGGTGAAAGATGGGGGTTCAGTTTCATCTTTCTGCAGGTGGATACCCAGTTTTTCCAGCACCATTTACTAAAGAGGTGGAAACCCAATCTTGAACACCAGGGAAGAGAGGAGAAGCCCACTGCCCAGGGAGTGAGGGCATATTAGCCAGCTCGGGATGCCAGAATAAGATGCCGCAAGTGGACAGTTCTGGAGCCTGGAAGGCCAAGATCCAGGTGTTGGCAGGATTGGATTCCTCAAGGCATCATCTCCTCGGCTCTCTCTAAGCTCTCACAAATCCATTCCTCTGTGCATGTGCACCACCCACGTCTCTTCTTATTACTTTTTTCTTTCTTTCTTTCTTTCTTTCTCTGTGCATGTCCTCCACCCACGTCTCTTCTTATTACTTTTTTCTTTCTTTCTTTCTTTCTTTTAGGTTTTTGCCATAAGGCACATTTGGTTGCCAGAGAAAGACAGAGAGGGGAAGTGAGAAATCACCTCTTGGGGGTGATAATCCCTTCTCCTCCATTCTTCTCCTGGGATTTTGGGCACACACACACCCCAGTGTGACTTTCAAGTCACCAGGTTCAAGACTTGCACCAGAGTTGGTCGTGTGGGAATCCAGTGCCTTTACCAGCATGCCACCTCTGGTTAGACATTTTTCTCAATTAAAAAAAAAATTACTACATTTATTTGTCTGTTTGTTTATTTGTTGTAATTGTCAAGCTGGTAGGTCCAGGACTTGAACTGTAGTTAGCCATGTGAGAATCCAGATCTTAACCACCACACACCACCTTTTTAAAAAGGCTTATTTATGTCTTTCATGAGGGAGAGAAAGAGAGAGAGAGACAAAGACAAACATCCTCAATAGGATCTCACAACACGATCCCGTTGCCACCAGCCTTCCTAGCTAGTCAAGATTATGGGCACGTGTGCCAGGCACGTCGAGGTGGACTAGAGACCTGAACCCACACTCGTCCATATGGATCCGGGATCACAGAGCAGCCTGTTGCTGCTGCACCACGGAGCCGGCCCTCTTCCTCTTCTTCTGAGTACACCCGTCATATTGGATCAGAGTCTCACCCTTATGACCTCATTGAACCTCATTTAACTCTTTAAAGGCAAAGGCCTTGTCTCCAAACAAAATCTCTTTGGAGCATAGGGGTTTGACACCTGACTTTTTTTTTTTTTTTGGAGAGGTTTTCACTATAGTGCGCGTGCGCTCGCCAGACAGACAGAGAGAGACATAGAGACAGAAAGCGAGAAATCACCCCCCAGAGGGGATGGTCATGCTGCAATCCCTTCTCCTCCATTCTCCTCTTGGGATCTTGGGTACGCACGCACATGCGCCTGGCATGAGTTGTAAGCCACCGGGTCCGGGACGCGAACCACGGTCGACTACGTGGGAGTCCAGCGACATAGCCATTACGCTAACTGCTGGTTCCTGACACCTGACTTTTGAGAGTAGGAACACAATTCAGTCCATAACAGAGAGGAACTATGGAGAAGTAACTCAGATAAGGAAGGTGGGCCTAGAGATACCACCCAGGCTGCCCAGGCCCATGACAGCAGAAGAATGTTGGGCCCAGTTCTAGAACAGTGTCCATCACAGCAGGAAGTCCAGGCGGGGTCCAGACCTCAGGAACTCTACCAGAAGGGAGGTTCTGTGAGAGCCAGGCAGAACCTCCAGGTTCTGTTGGGAGCCCAGTCAGCAACCTGGAGGGTATGGGGCAGGGGCTTCTGCCACAGGGAAAGGGCAGGATCCAGGGCAACCAGCCATGAGCTGACACTAAGGACACACTCAAAGCCCCAAACAGGGGGGCTCATGTACAAGCACCAAGGAGGAGAAGTTCCAGCAGAAGTCAATTTTTATAACCCTTTGGGCAAAGGGACCCAAACGTTCATACAATCACTACCCAGAAAGGGGAAAAGTTGGTCAACTGAACTATATCAAATTTAGAACTTTTATTTATTACAAGACCCCCATAAGAGAATGGAAAAGCAATTTGCAGGTGGAAGAGTGTTGCAATACATCTGTACTGAGTTCAGTAATATCACCCCGCCCCAAATTCATTATCCACTCAGAACCTCAGAATGTAATCTTTTTTGGTTACAGGGTCTTTGCAGATGTAATCATTTAAGCCAATTGGCCTTGAGGGCGGCAGCAGGCCTTGTTGGGGGCCTGAAGAAAGGACTCACTGAAAAAAGTTTCCGAGTATGAACTCCATTGGCAGGTGCAGGGGAAAGCAGAAGAAACATCAGCAGCGATGGGGCTGATGGGTAATAGCCAGCCAGCACTTCTCAAAATGAGAAGCACTCCGAACACTGAGGAGGGACGGAGAGAAACGGGAAGGTCCCGGCTTCACAAAACATTTCCTTACTGCACAGCTTTGGGTTTGTTTTATCCACCCTAATACTTCCTTCCTCATCACTAAGTTATTGAAATCTAACACACACAGATCCAGCTCAATGGATTTTCACAAGGGCAGAAAGGGGAATCAGCCCACCCAGAACATGGAACAGTGCACATCAGCCCCCTAGAACGCCCTCTTGGGTCTTTGTCCAGTCACTATTCCCAAAGGATAAACGCGATTCCAACTTTCAACATTATAGATTAATTTTGCTTTTTGGTACTTTTTGGTTTGTTTAAAATATAAAATCCTGTTGGCATAGTGGTTAAGGTGCTGGACCCCACATAGCTAACTAAGTGATTTGAGTCCTGGACCTGACGACTTGCAAAACACTCCAGGTATGTGTGCCCAAAATCCTGAGAAGAGAAATGATGGAGAAGGGATTATGGCATGGTCATCCCCACTGGAGGGTGATTTCTCACTTTCTCCCTCTCTGTTTCTCTCTGGCAAGTGCACATGCCCTATAGTGAAAAACTTAAAAAAAAAAAGAAAAAGAAAAAGAAAAAGAAAAACAAAACCAATGTATATATAGATACATATTTAATTATTTTTACTTATTTCTTTCTTTATTAAAGAATTATTTATTGAAACCAGAAGATAGTGTAATGGCTATGTCGCTGGACTCCCATGTAGTCGACTACAGTTCTAGTCTCAGACCCGGGGGCTTAAACTCATGCTGGGTGCTCGTGCGCGCGCGCCTGTGTGTGTGTGTGTGTGTGTGCGCCCAAGATCCCAAGAGGAGAATGGAGGAGAAGGGATTGCGGCGTGGCCATCCTCCCTGGGGGGGTGATTTCTCGCTTTCTATCTCTCTGTCTTTCTCTATCTTGTGGAGTGCACACGCCCTATAGCAAGAAAAAAAATAAAGAATTATTTATTTAATTTTATTTCTTCTTCTTCTTTATTTTGACCAGAGAAAAACAGAGAGAAATAAAGAGAGAGAATGAGAAAGCAAGCCACCAGGTCCAGGACTGAAACTGTGGTCAGCCATGTAGAAGTCCAGCGCCTTAACCACCACACCACCTGTCAACCCCCAATTATTTTTATTTTTAAATTTTGCTACTAAGCGTGTGAGCTTGCCAGAGACAGAGAGAAAGGAAAAGTTAGAATTCACCGCCCCCCCCCACACACACACACACGCACAATGGGGAATGACCACACCACAATCCCTCCTCCTTCATTTTCTGTTTTCAAAATTCTGGGCATACATACCCAGCATGTTGCCCATGCTGTCAGGTCTGGCACCTGAACTGTCCAGTTGATCATGTGAGATCCAGCCGCCCCAACCACCATGCCACTGGCTGGCCCTGTTTGGTACTTTTAAAACATGGACTCTTACAATATTACTCTTTACCTCTGGCTTCTGTTTCTCAGCATTAAGTTGTGAGATTCGTTCATATGGTTGCATGTCATTACAGTTCATTCTCATTGCTGTATGATGTTACTTTTTCCATTCTACCATTGACAAACATTTGGGAATTTTCCTGTTTGAAGCTTTATGACTCATGCTGTTATGAGCATTCTAGTATGTGTGTTTGGGTGGACAGATGCCACACTCTGATGGGTATGTATGTACCTAGGAGTGGACTTGCTGGATTATAGATTATGCACGCCTTCTGCTTTAGGAAACACTGCCAATAGTTTTCACGCCCATCTGTGGTATATGAGTTCCCCATGCATCATATCCTCACTAACATTTGATATTTGCCATCTTTTTCATGTTAGCCTGCCTGGTGGGTGTGTGAATAGTAGCACATTGTGTTCTAAGTTTGCATATCTTTGATGACTAATGAAATCAAGGTCTTTTCACTCACCATATGGGTTTCCTCTTCCGTAGTGTTTAAGTTTCAGCCATTTTTCCTTTGTGTTATCTTTTTCTTGTTGACTTATGGTGGTTATGTATTGTGCAGTTCTAATCCTTCTGCAGATAGATGTATTTGTTTCTTAGTGCTGATGTAACAAATGATCACAAACAATAGGAATTTAGTCTACCATGGTTCTAGAGGCCAGAGTCAAAAATCAAGGTGTCAGCATGGCCATGCTCCTTGTAGGCTCTTGGGAATAGTCATTCCATGCTTCTCTTTAGCTTCTGGTGGTTCTGGGCAAACCTTGTCATTTCTTTTATTTATTTATTTATTTATTTTTATAATTTATTTCTTTTTGTATATACATTCAATTGCATTGTTTAGCTTACAATGTGAGCATTTCAACATGTGAACATTTCTCCCCAATCCCGTTGATCGAAATATCTTCAACCAATAACACCACACTTCCCCATCCCGTCAATGTTCTACCTCTGTATCTT
>NW_006159974.1:44435-47749 GCF_000334495.1 Tupaia belangeri chinensis | reverse complement strand
GACATAGCCATTACACTAACTGCTGGTTCCCTCATTTTTTTGTTTTTTCTAATCTCAGACATTTTGACTGGGGTTAGGTGGTACCTCATTGTTGTTTTTATCTGCATTTCCCTTATGATGAGGGATGCTGAACATTTTTTCATATACCTTTTGGCTATTCATTCATCTTTAGAGAGTGTTTTATTCAGCTCCTTCTCCCATTTTTTAATAGGGTTGATCATCTTTTTTCCAATCAGCTTTTTTAGTTCCTTGTGTATTCTGGTTATCAGTCCCTTATCTGATGCAAAATTTACAAAAATATTTTCCCATTCTGAGGGCTGTCGATTCACACTAATTACTGTGTCTTTTGCCATGCAGAAACTTCTTAGTCTGATGTAATCCCACTTGTCTATTTTGGGGATGATCGAATGGACTTTGAGCGTCTTATTTAACATCCTACACCAATGTGTCCCAGAGTTTCCCCAGTGTTTTCCAGGAGCAGCTTTATAGTTTGAGGTCTTAGATTTAGTTCCTTGACCCACCTTGACTTGATTTTTGTCAAAGGTGAGAGGTAGGGGTTCAGATTCATCTTTCTGCAAGTGGAAATCCAGTTTTTCCAGCACCATTTGCTAAAGAGGCTTTCCTTTTCCCACTGGATTGACTGGTACCCCTTGTCAAAGATCAGTTGACTGTATGTTTGGGTATTTATTTCTGGGGACTCTATTCTGTTCTATTGGTCCACGTGTCTGTTTCTGTGCCAGTACCACGCTGTTTTGATTACCGCAGCTTTGTAGTATATTTTTGGGTCGGGGAGTGAGATGCCGCCCACTCCACTCTTCTTGTGTATAATTGCTTTGGCAATACGGGGTCTTTTATGATTCCAGACAAATTTTATGATTGTCTTTTCTAGGTCTGTGAAGAATGTGTCTAGTCCTTGTCATTTCTTGACTTGTAGATGCAGCCTTCGAATCTCTGCCTCTGTCTTCACATGAACTTCCCCTCTCTGTACCTGTCCCTCCATATGACCTTCTTATAAAGATACCAGTCATTGGATTTAGACTTTACTGTAATCCACTAAGACCTCCTCTAATGCAGTGATTTACACTGCAAAGACTTGATTTCAAATAAGGTCACATTCTGAGGTTATGAATGGACATGGAAGGATATTCAACCTTACACAGATGTATTGCAAACATTTTCTAACCCCACAGATTGCCTTTTCACTCTCTTGCTATATTTTCTAATGACTAGAAGTACCTAATATTAATATAGTCCAGTTTATCAACTTGCCCCTTTAAGGTTAAAGTTTCTTGTATCCCATTTGTGAGCATCAGAGTCCCCAGTATACTGTAGTAGTTCATGAAAGTAGACAGTGGTGTGCCAGGGGCAAACTGAAGGTACAGCAAAATTCAACCAGAGGAGAGAACACTCAATACAAACAGGACAATGGCTGCACCAGGGTGGTGGAGCCCAGCCCACAGCCCCTTGGCATTCACTACTGTAAGCCACAGGTTGATTCCCAGGGACACCTGTGACTTTCTGATCACAGAGCATCCTTGTTCTGCTCATAGGACAAGCCAATAGTGTGGGATGCAGCCCTGAACCAGTGACAGGCAGGGGACTGGGGGCAAGAGGGTAAAAGGCTTGTTCTTCCCTGTGCCCCAGAATCTCACACCTTTCCCTGGAGGTGCCCCACCACCAGCTGCCTGTCCCGACCCAGGGGGGGACAGCTGAACAGGTTTCCTGAGTGAAGGAGTGAGAGCCGGAAAAAGCGGCGTAGGGTTACAACACAGAGACGACAGTGTCATCCATTTATTGTGGGCAGCACGGTACAGCACAGAGACAACGCAGTGTCACAGCTCTTAAGGGTCGCGTCGTCTACCGTGAGCAGCACAGAGACGACGCAGTGTCTCACAGCTCTTCAGGGTCGTCCGGAGACGATGTAGTGTTACAGCTCTTGAGGGTCTCCCAGGTCGTCTGGAGACGATGTGGTGTCAGCTCTTCAGGATCTTCAGGGTCGTCTGGAGACTATGCGGCGTTTCAGCTCTTCAGGTTCTTCAGCCATCGTCTTCCTGGTTGTCGTTGTTGTCTGGCTACTGTGGGCCAGGCATCGTGGTTATATACACTCTGGTGGGTTGTAAATGGTGGACTGCGATTGGTTGCTTTTGGACCAATCATGAGGTGCCAGATATGCAAATTTGAGGGATTCTAGTGGCCAATCAGAGCAAAGTTTCAAAGGTCAGGTTTTTTTGAAGGGAATCAATCATGGTAATTGTTTGCTCCCTGAGAAACCTTGGCAGACTCACAGGTGGGCAGCCTCCCACAGCTGCCCTGGGGCAGTGACTTGCCTAAGAACTCACCGTATATTGGTGCCTTTCCTTTCCTGCCTCAATTTCCCCTTTCTCTATCGGGGTGTCCTGCAGTCACCTCCCAAATAAATTACTTACACTGAAATCTTTGTCTAAGAGACTACTCCTTGTAGAGAAATTCAAGTTAAAATAGCCTTCACATCTAATGAAATCTCAATTTCCTTGTCTTCTTAAAGGAGAGAAGTGGGGATTTTTGTATAGAACTGTGTTACATAGACTTCAGTCAAATGTTAAAAAACAAAAACAGAAACAAAAACAAAACCCACTTTTTCACAATCAGAACCACCTTTGGTTGGGGTAGGTTAGATGTTGAGTTCTCTGTCTTTTGAAATAGTCAAAATAGTCTAAATGCCTGTGAAGAGTATTATAAAAGGATTGGGCTAAATGGTACTTAACCACCTCTCCCTGAAAAATTTTATGGCTCACTATGGCCTGTGACCTTTTACTTTACTTTAAACTCAGACTTTTAAGGGGTCAGTAGTTGGCGTAATGGCTATGTTGCTGGACTCCCATGTAGTCAACCACAGTTCAAGTCCCAGACCCAGTACCTTAAACTCACGCCAGGTGCATGTGCGCCGTGTGTGTTGGCAGGTGATTTCTCGCTTTCTGTCTCCCTGTCTCTCTGGTGAGTGCACACACCCTATAGCAAAAACCAACCCCTAAAAAACACACACCCAAACACCCCAAAAAAAAAAAAAAAAAAAAAAAAAAAAACTCAGGCTTTCAAAGCCCTGGGCATGTTGGAGGTGGCAATATCTGAGCATAGGGTCAGGAGACAGGGCACTGAAAGCCCTGGTCTGCCTCTCCCTAAGATGCTCCTGGTAGATGTTAATGGCCTTTTCTAAAAAGCCCTGGGCATGTTGGAGGTGGCAATATCTGAGCATAGGGTCAGGAGACAGGGCACTGAAAGCCCTGGTCTGCCTCTCCCTAAGATGCTCCTGGTAGATGTTAATGGCCTTTTCTAAA
>NW_006159974.1:22692-43631 GCF_000334495.1 Tupaia belangeri chinensis | reverse complement strand
ACTTTAGCTAATTTTGGCTAAAATATAGAAGTCTGGGTTGCACTTTTAAAAACTCCAGGGTAGGGCTGGAGAACACATACATATTTTTAATAGCACCAGGTGATGGTGATGACCTATCAGGTCTGGGACCCTCCCGGCCAGATGAGATATCTCAGGTGCCCCCCTCGAGCTCCAGCACCTGTGATCAGGGAATGCGGTACTAGGAAGGCTGGAATGGCATATCCCTGGAACATCATTCCTGCATACACACTGCCAAGGCGGGGCTGCTCCCTGCTCCTACCTCGAGACTGTTCAGACCTTACCAAGAGATAAGCAGGAATTATAGAGCAAACAAAACTTTGCCCAGGAGCCAGGAACCTATCTGGAACAACCAAGTATATTGTAAAACAACCTAGCTCATTTCACTGGAATATTACTTCATTTCCTCTACTTTTGTTTTTCCAAACAAGAAAGTATTGACTGAGCCAATAGCAATGGGCCAAAGACTCCCAGTGGAGAGCTTGCCCCTCCTCTTCTCCCCATTCGTATTTTATTACTGTCCCCTTCTCTGCCAGGGTGTCAGGTTGCTTCTCCATTGTTGGAGTCAAAAGAATTGTTTTTGTTCTCAGTCACAAATTTCTCTGGAAGTACCTTCAGGGACTCCTCAGTCTGATAAAAAGAAGTCAGACAAGGAGGGATTTGGGAGAAGTCTGTGAAAGGCCTGGCTTGCTGCACCATGAAGAGCTTCCCCATGATTCTTCCTGTCCTCCTGGCCGTCATGCTGAGTATCCATCTTGGAGCTCCCACACGTATGTAGCTGCCTTGTTCCCTTCCCAGGACCCCTTTCTGGACTGAAGGGGAGTAAATGGGAGGAAGCACCTCCAAGGTCCTTCCTCTCCCTGTTTTGTAGGTGGCAGTGACATGGCCAAGTCCTGCTGCTTTCACTACAATCAAAAGATGCTTCCCTTTCGCTGGGTGCACACCTATGAATTCACCAGGAACAGCTGCCCCAAGCAGGGTGTGATGTAAGTATTTCTCAGGTATGCTCTCAGGGTCTCTACCAGCCATGTGACTGGGTGGGTGCTGGGAAGATCCCACAGTGGCAGGATGAGCCTTGGGATGGGATCTGGTAGCCTGGGTTGCAGCCCTGCCACCACACTAACAAGCGTGACTCTGACTCTCATACCTCCTAGCCATGCTGAGTCAGGTATAAAAGAAAGAAGGAGACAACCCTCATTGACCTTACAGTCCTGCATAAGAAAGGGACATCTGGGCTGGTCCTGTTGCTTAGTGGTAAAGGGAGCCAGATCCCAAATGGTCAACTATGGTTTGAATCCCAGCCCCAGTAACTTGAAAAACATGTCAGGCAAGTGTGAATACTTGCCCCAAATCCTGACAAGATGGATAAATGGAGGGGAGGGATTGTAGTATGGCCATGTCCCACTGGGAGGGTGCTTTTCCCTCTTTCTCTCTCTGACGAGTGCATGCTCACTTTGGCAATTAAAAAGAAAGAAAAAGAAAAGAGAGAAAGAAAGAAGGAAGGAAAAAAGAAGGAAAGAAAGAAAGAAGGAAGGAAGGAAGGGGAGAAGGAAGGAAGGAAGGAAGGGGAGAAGGAAGGAAGAGAAAGAAGAGAGAGGAAAGGGGGTATTAAAAGATGTTTGCACAAGGGAGCCAGATGGTGACACAATGGCAATGCACCCAGATGGGAAGGTCTCAGGTTCGTGTCCCAGGACTTCTCTGTGCACATTGGTGCCATACGCATACCCATAACCCAGGCTGGCTGAGGCTGGGGGTAGACTGTAGAGTGAAGATCCTGTGCAGGGTGCTTGTCTCTCTCTGAAAAAAATAAGTAAGCTACAAAAAAATTTTTGCAAAAAATTGTTTATCACAATTGTGATGTATGCAGGTGTGAGACAGCATGTAACAAATGTGAGACAGCAAGAGAGAGAGAGACCAGGAGGGGGCTTGTCCCAGTCCCAAGAGGACCTCACTTGGCACCTGGGAGAGCTTCCTGAGGAAGTGACACTTATACAGAGCCCCTCAAGGATAAGTGGGAATGGCCAGAGAGGAGGGAGGAGCATGGATGCTCTAGGCAAAAGAAACCACAGGTATGTGGGATGAACCAGGGGTGGGAGGAGGATCGGCTTGTCTCTGACGAGAAGTAGACAGGAGCTGGGTCACTCAGAGCTCATTGGTAACAGGAGAGAGCTCACGCCCACAGGCTCCTGGCAGGATTAGATGAGATCATATATGCACATCATTTGGCACCATTCGGCTACACTTTAGTGCAAATACTTAAGGAAGATGTGCTTCTGTGAACTCAGAGAGTGTGGTCTCAGAGAATGCCTCAGAAGGGGAGAAAGGGGCCTTGGTGGTGTGGTGGTTAAGGCACTGGACACTCCCACATGGCCAACTGTGGTTCGAGTCCCAGACCTGGTTGCTTTCTCACTTTCCTTCTCTCTGTGTGTGTCTTTCTCTGGTCAAATGAAAATAAATGAATGAATAAATAAAATTAAATAAATGATTCTTTAAAAAAAAAAGGAGAAGAAGAAGGGGAGAAAGGAGCTCCAAGCGCAACCTGAATATCATTCTTTTGAGTCAGCCTTAAGGATGGAAAGAGGGTATGACAGTGCCTAGATTTGGAACGGGATACTCAAGGCCTGGAGTTCCCTGGCTCTTCTCCTTGGCATCTTGTTTGTCTTTTGGGAGCCTGAAAGAGCTCAACACTTAACCAACAGCTGACCATGAGCCCTGAGCTGGAGTCAAAGCGGTGACTCTGTCGTTTATAAGCTATGCAATCTCGGCAAGCCAAGCTTCCTCATTTGCAAAAGGAAGTGAGAGGCTTGTTATCAGTGATCTATCACTGCATAACAAATCACCCCAAAGCATAATGGCTTTCTGCAATAGCAATCATTTTTATATTCCCTGTGGTTTGTAAGTCAGGAATTCCAGAACACTTGGCTGGATGGTTCTGGTTTTGTGTCTTTCATGCGGCTGAAGTCAAATGATGCTGGAGCTGGCGTAGCTTGAGGCTGGCAGACAACTCTCTCTCTCTCTCTCTCTCTCTCTCTCTGCCATATTTCTCTGTGGTCTGTTGACCTAGTTGGGCTTTTCCACAACAGGGTGACCTGGGGTGATGGGACTTCTTACAAGGAGGATGAGTGCTCCGGTATAAATGCTTTTCCCTCTTTAGTGACTTAAACTTGGAAGTCACAGAGTGTACTTTCACCATGTTCTGGGCTAAATTCAAGGAGGGGGGGAATAGATTTCACCATCAATGGGAGCGGTGTCAATGAAATTTGGGGGCTGGCAGTGGTGTGGTGATTAAGGTGCCAGACTCCCACATGGCCAACCGTGGTTTGAGTCCTGGACCCGGTGGCTTGCTTTCTTACTTTCTCTCTCTCGTCAGAAAAACTGGGGCCATGCTTTCAAATTACTAACCAAGCTCTCCTCTCCCATATTTTTCTGCCTTTTTGGTTCTTTTCTTTCTTTCTTTCTTTTTTTTTGGAGAGGTTTTTGCTATAGGGCGTGTGCGCTCGCCAGACAGACAGAGAGAGACAGAGAGACAGAAAGCGAGAAATCACTCCCTAGGGGGATGGCCACGCCGCAATCCCTTCTCCTTCATTCTCCTCTCGGGATCTTGGGCATGCACGCACACGCGCCCAGCGTGAGTTTTAAGCCACCGAGTCTGGGACTCGAACCACTGTCGACTACGTGGGAGTTCAGCGACATAGCCATTACGCTAGTTTCTGGTCCCCCTTTTTGGTTCTTTTCCAATGCATGTGCCAGGGCATGACTGAGAGTCCATAGACACTACTGGGCTCTGCAACGGTGCTCCAGGCAAAAGAGCCCCTGACCTTGTCTGTCACTCTGAGGGCTTTCAGGGTGTTTCAAGGCTGAAGGAAATTCAGGGACATCAACCATGAACCCACTTTAATAAGTTTACAGCATGTGGGGCCAGCAGGTAGTGTAGTGGCTAAGGTGCTGGACTAACACATGGCTGACCACAGTTCTAGTCCCAGACCCAGAAGCTTGAAACTCATGCTGGGTGCATGTGCATGTGCACCCAAAATCTCAAGGGGGAATGGAGGAGAAAAGATTGTGGTATGGCCATTCTCCTGTGTGTGTGTGTGTGTGTGTGTGTGTGTGTGTGTGTGTGAGTGATTTCTCATTTTCTCTGTCTCTTTAGCAAGCACAGATGCCCTATAGCAAAAATCTCAGGAAAAAAAAAAGCAATAAGTGCACAGCATGAAAGTGAACGTGGAGATCATCCACAAGAGATCTTCAAAAAGTTCGTAAAAAAGTACATATTATGGGGCCAACAGGTGGCATGGTGGTTGGGCTGCTGGACTCCCACATGGCTGATCGCAGTGCGAGTCTTGGACCTGGAGATTTGCTTTCTCACTTTTCCTTTCTCTCTCTGTCTCTCTCTGGTTAAATTTTAAAAAATAATAATAACAAATAAAGTTAAATGGATAAATTTTTTAAAAAGAATTATTTATTTAACTTTATTTATTCATTCATTTCTTTTTCTTTTTTTGGAGAGGTTTTTGCTATAGGATGCGTGCGCTTGCCAGAAAGACAGAGAGACAGAAAGTGAGAAATCACTCCCCAGGGGGGATGACCACACCACAATCCCTTCTCTCCATTCTCCTCTCAGGATCTTGGGCACACACGCACACACACCCGGTGTGAGTTTAAGTCACCTTGTCTGGGACACAAACCTCTGTCAACTACATGGGAGTCCAGCGACATAGCCATTACACCAACTGCTGGTTCCCATTCATTTATTTTTCATTTAACCAGAGATAGATAGATAGAGAGAGAAGGTGAGAAAGCAAGCCAACTGGTTCAGGACTTGAACCATGGTTGACTGTGTGGGAGTGTCCGGCGCCTTAACTACCACGCCACCCACTGGTCCCAGGATAAATAATTCTTTTTAAAAAAGTACATATTATGAAAAAACTATACATGGATTTCAAAAAAAAATTTGCCTCCAAATAGACTCATACTTTAATTTTATTTTCCACAAACTCTTTGAAATCACTTTGTATAAGTAGCTATGGTGAACAACCCAAAATAATGAGGTTAGAAATTAAGTGGCTTGATGGGTATGGGGCTTCTTTCTGGGATGATGAAACTGTTGTAAAATTGATCATGGTGATGGTCGCATAATTTATGAGTATACTAAAAATCACTGACTTATGATTATATGCTATTTTTTGGGGGGCGGAGGAGGTTTTTGCTATAGGGCATGTGTACTTGCCAGAAAGAGAGAGACAGAGATAGAAAGTGAGAAGTCACACCCCGGGGGGATGGCCACGCCGCAATCCCTTGTCTTCCATTCTCCTCTTGGGATCTTGGGCACGCATGCACACATGCTTGGCGTGAGTTTAAACCACCCGGTCGGGGACGCGAACCGTGGTTGGCTACATGGGAGTTCAGTGACATAGCCATTACGCTAACTGCTGGTCCCTACTATTTTTTAAATTGCCAGATGGTGTGTGTGTTTGCCAGAGAGGCAGAGAGGTAAAGAGGGAGAGGGAGAACTCACCCCCCAGTAGTCACATTGCAATCCCTTCTCCATTTCTCCATTCCATGGTTTTGGTGCACATGCACATGTACCTGGAATCTTTTTCAAGTCATCAGGACATGACTGGTTTTACAGGACTCAGCTTCCTTAACCACTAGGCTACAGGGTGGCCCTGATTGTATACTTAATATGGGTGAATTCTACAGTGTGCAAATTCTCTCAGTAGGCTGTTATATTAACATAAGAGTTAAGTGCCATGGTACAGGTTGGATGTTGTGAACGAGAACTTTTAAGGGACCAGCAGATGGTGTAATGGTTATATCGCTGAACTCCCACACAGTTGACTGCAATTTGAGTCCCAGACCTGGTAGCTCAAAACTTAAAACTCACACTAGGCGCATGTGTACGCATGTCCAGAATCCCAAGAGGAGAATGGAGAAGGGATTGTGATGTGATCATGCCCCCAGACGGTGATTTTTCACTTTCTGTCTCTGTCTCTTTTTGTCTCTGTGGTGAGCACCTTAGAACAAAAAATCTCTCAAAAACAGAACAAAACAAACCAAACAAACAAAAACTTAAAAAAAAAACAAAAACTAGAGCTGTTGAAATGGATCCCCAGGGAGGTGAGCCTGAAAGCACAGTTCACAGTGGAAACCACGGTGGCAACGAGGAGGAAGGACAAGGCCCAGGAGAAAGGGGGCATGGACAGAGTGTGCTGGGGGAAGGGAAAGGCGAGAGGACTGGTCTAGGAGTTGCCCCTTCCTCCCTTTCTACCCCTTCCCAGGAGGCAAAGTTTCTCCATATTCACTTCTTCGTGTCTCTTTTTCACAGATTCACTACCAAAAGAGGCAAGCAAGTCTGTGTCCAACCAAAAGAAAAATGGGTGCAAACATACATTGCATTACTGAGAGCTCAGAAACAGCTATGACGCTGCTGAATTTCCAATCCAAGGGTACCTGGACCTTGCCCTTGGCTCTGCTGCCCTCGGTGGAGCCTAGAGAATCTTCAGAAGTCCCAAGGGCTTGATGGGAATGAGAGGGTATTTTCTACCAGATTCCACTGAAGTTTTTTTAATAAACATTTTTTATAATTTTTTTGGTTGTCGTTCATTCATTTATTTCTTCCACAAGCAAGCAAGGGAAACAGATAGCACCCCTACCAGGATCACGATCCACCTCTAGGCCCTACTAGACCAGGGTTATGGGCATACATGCCTGGAGTGCTCAGGTGGCAGTGACATGGCCAAGTCTGCTTGCTTTCAATACAATCAAAAGATGCTTCCCAGGGCCAGTCAATGGCGTGGCGGCGATTAAGGCACTGGACTCCCACACATTGGACCATGGTTCAAGTCCCAGACCTGGCAGTTTGTTTTCTTTTTCTCTCTCTCTCTCTCTATCTATCTCTCTATATATTTTTAAAGTGCTTCCATGAAGCTGAGTACATACCTATGAACTCAGACATGAACCTGGAACGTTCTCAAATGGGCTTAACTCACAGAGTGTTGTGTTTTACTCCTACACCACCATCTGGCCTCCATAAAAATTTTACTTGCTCATAACATTCTTAGTCAATGCAATCTGAGTTTTCTTTAAGGAAAGGAAACTGAGTCTGTATGTACAACTGGCTGTCTGGTAAGTCTCTTACCCCTGAAGTAAACCCGGTATATCGAATTCTGCCTTCTGTTTTCATTTGTACAAAACTGCAAGAACAGTTTTAATATGGTCTGGCAAAATGCCTAGCAAATGTCTTAACATTATTTAAAGAGAGAAGTTTAGGTTACTTAGAAAAGTAAAGTCTGTGCAACATGTCACAACCTGTCCATATAAGGCAAATGATGTAGCGTTATATGTAACAGTGTTTCATTGTAAGGAAAAAGTACTGGTCAGCCCTGTAGTCTAATGGTTAGGGGAGGTGGATCCCACATACCCAATGATTTGAATCCTAGACTCTGAAGGCTTGAAAAACCTGCCAGCTGTATGTGTATGCATGCTTAAAATCCTGACGAAATGGAGAAGGGGAGGAGAAGGAGTTGTGGCCTGACCACGCCCCAGCGAGGGGTCCTTTCTCCCTCTCCCTCTCTCTGCTTTTCTGGTGAATGCCTGAACCCTCTGGCAATGAAAGAAAGAAGGAAGGAAGAAAGGAAAGAAGGAAGGAAGGAAGGAAGAAAGAAAAGAGAGAAAAAGAAAAAAGGTACTAATTAGTAAACATGAATACTGTGTACTACTACCAGACCTGGGATGCTCACATGTACATGGCCTAAATAAGCTTTTTTATAAAAGAATCATTACAGAGTCACAGGAAGTTGCAAAGATAATATGGAGAGGTCTGGTGTACCCTTTACTCAACTTCCTCCCATGCTTACATCTTACAGAATTATCACACAGTATCAAGTCCAGGAAATGGGGTTTTTATGAAATGTGCACATGGTTCAGTCCTTCTGTAATTTTATCTCATGCATAGATGTGTGTAACCACCACTACTTTAAGATACAGAGCTACTCGGTCATTACAAAGATCTCCCTGCTGCTATGCCTTCACAGTCATGCCCTCATCCCCCGCCGTTCTTAACTTCTGGCAACTGCCATTCTACTCTGTGTGTCCATGAATTTAACTTTTTAGAGTCTTTTCTTCTTCTTTTTTTAATCTTATGTGGTTTTTTTGGGAAACATTCGAGACCAGCAAATGGCATAGTGGTTATGTCACTGGACTCCCACGTAGTTGACTGTGGTTCGAGTCCCAGGCCTGGCAACCTGAAACTCATGTCAGTGAGTTTGCGTGCCCAAGATCCTGAGAGGAGAATGGAGAAGGAATTGCAGGCTGGCCATTCCCCCTGGGGGTGATTTCTTTATTTCTGTCTCTCTGTCTCTGTCTCTCTGGTGAGCATATGTGCCCTGTAGCAAACATCTCTCTCAAAAAGATGTATTTAGGTCAGCAGGTGGCATGGTGGTTAAGGTGCTGGACTCCCACATGGTTGACCATGGTTTGAGTTCTAGACCTGACAACTAGTTTTCTCACATTCCCCTCTTCTCTCTCTCTCTGTCTCTCTCTGGTTGAATTAAAAACTAATAAGAAGAAATAAAAATAAATAAAAAATATTTTAAAAAATATTACTTTGATTTATTTATCAGTATTATATTTTAAAATTTGCTACAGGGCATGTGCCCTCACCAGAGAAAGACAGAGAGAGAGAGAGACAAAGAGAGACAGAGAGCAGGAACGTGAGAAAGCAAGCTGTCAGGTCTGTGACTCAAATCATGGCCAGCCCTGTGGGAGTCCAAGGTCTTAACCACCATACCAACTGCTGGTCCCTACTTTTTAGATTCTATATGTAAATGAAGTTATATAGTAATTTGTCTGGCTTACTTCACTTAGCATAAGCTCTACAGGTTCATCTATGTTGTCACAAATGGCAGGATTTTCTTTCTCTTTTTTAAAAAAAAGGCTGAATGATATCCTAGTACGTGTGTGTCCCCATTTTCTCTATCCATTCATCTATCAAGGTGCACTTAAGTTGCTTTCTTTCTAATTTAATCTCCTTACTATTGTTCTGTTCAGATTTTCTATTTCTTTGTGATTTGATCTTGGTAGATTGTGTTTTTTCTAGAAATGTATCCAATTCTTCTAGGGGTTATCCAATTTGTTGGCATGAAATTGTTCATAGAAGTCTCTCTCTCTCTCTCTTTCTCTTTTTTTTGAGAGGTTTTTGCTATAGGATGCATGCACTCGCCAGAAAGACAGAGAGAGAGAGAGAGAGAAAGCGAGAAATCGCCCCCCAGGGGGGATGGCCATGCCGCAATCCCTTCTCCTTCATTCTCCTCTTGGGATCTTAGGCATGCAAGCACATATGCCTGGTGTGAGTTTAAGCCACCGGGTCTGGGACACGAACTGTGGTTGACTACATGGGAGTCCAGCGACATAGTCATTACGCTAACTGCTGGTCCCCATAGAAGTCTCTTAAGATCCATTATATTTTTTTGGTAACAGTTGGAATGTATCATCTTTCATTTATAATTTTATTTATTTGAGGCTTCTCTCTCCTTTTTAAAAAAGTTAGTCTTGATAAAGGCTTGTCAAATTTGTTTCAAGAAACTAATTCTTAGGCCCAGTAGGTGGTGTGGTGGTGAAGGGCACTGGACCGTGGTTCAACTCCTGGAGCTGGCGGCATGCTTTCTCACTTTTTCCCCTCCCCTCTCATTCTGTCCCTTTCTGGTCAAATTAGAATGGATAAATAAATAAAGTTAAATAAAATAATTCTTTTTTTTTTTAAAGAAACCAATTTTTGGTTTCATTGGTCTTTATCTCTCTCTCTCTCTCTCTCTTTTTTTTTTGTAGACTCAATTTCTTCTCTGATCTTTTTTATTTCCTTTTTTTCTGCTGACTTTGATCTTAGTTCTTCTTTTTCTAGTTCCTTGAGGTATAAAATCAGGTTTTTAGTTCACAGCTTTCTCTTTTCTTAATGAGGGTGTTATTGCTATACATCTCCCTCTTTGAATTGCTTTTGTTACATTACATAAGTTTTGGCATTTCCATTTTTTAAATTGATATACAGAATTTACTAAGTTTTTCACAGGGAATAGAGCATAGTTCGGTTTGATCTAAAGTGTTAACAAAGCTG
Organism: Tupaia belangeri chinensis; assembly: GCF_000334495.1. Taxonomy (NCBI): domain Eukaryota; kingdom Metazoa; phylum Chordata; class Mammalia; order Scandentia; family Tupaiidae; genus Tupaia; species Tupaia belangeri. The sequence continues at coordinate 33,505 of NW_006159974.1, read as the reverse complement.
TAGCAATCAAAAAATGGCAGCATATTATTTTATAACAATCAATACATGTGGCTTTTCAAATTAGGTTTTTGTAAAATAAAATATCCTGAAGAATCTAGTCATGCTCTGAAGACATTCTTTAGGTCACTCCAAGCTTGGCAATTAACATTTGGCATAAACAACAATAAAATGATCACGACTTGATAGATAACAAATATGTAGGCCGTAAACATGTACGGCAGAAGGGAAAGATGGTGGTGATGAGTAAATCAGAGTAGCGGGGCCTAAATGCACTCATCCAGGGGCTTTGAGTCATTCGACCCTGACACTCAGTTTCCAAAGGAGGGGAAAGTGTCCTGATTATCATTTTACAACTTCTAACACCCTGAAAACAAGTAAAAATTATGAGTTGGTTTCTATTAATGCATTACATCCTCAAGTGTTAACACCAAACCCTTAGTATAAAAAAATTTCAGGGACCAGCAGATGGCAAGGTAGTTAAGATGCTGGAGACTCCCACATGGTCAGCATCGGTTCGAGTTCCAGACCTGGTGGCTTTCTTTCTCATTTTCCCTCTTTCTCTCTCTCTCTCTGTGTCTCTCACTGGTAAAAATTAAAATAAATGAATGAATAAATAAAATAAAATAAATAATTTTTTAAAAGCATTTCAAGTTGGGGGCTGGCCGGTGGCGTGGTGGTGAAGGGTGCTAGAATCCCACATGGCCAATTGCAGTTCGAGTCCCGGACCTGGCGGCTTGCTTTCTCACTTTTCCTCTCTCTCTTTCACTCTGTCCCTCTCTAGTCAAATTAAAATAAATAAATAAACAAAGTTAAATAAAATAATTTCTTTAAAAAAATTTCAAGTTGTACTGGTCATATAACTTTTTTTTAATTTCAATTTATTTATTTGCATTCATTCACTGTACATCATCACAGCATACAAAATGAGATTTTCCATCCAGAATACACTGTATATTGTCTCAATCAAGCACATCAACAAACATGTTATTGTCAGCAAATAATTTTTCATTTTTTGTTTTCTGTATGTTTTGTTTTTTTCCCCCATCCTTGATTCCCTATCTCTTACCCTCTGCCATCTCCCACTCTCTTCCCACACTGTCTCTGGTATCTATGTTTGCTTTCTATACTATTTTCCCCCCACATTTTATTGAATTACTAAAGACCTTAATTAATCTAAATAGTTTCATAGCAAACACAGGTGATATATACATTTCCATGAACACAAGTCTAACTTTACACATCTTATAAAGTAGCACCTAGCTGGGGCTATATATCTTACTGCAGTCATTGAATACATTTTTTTTTTCCCCGAGACTTTTTTTTTTGTAACTTAATTTACATTCTTCCCCTAAGCATCATCACAGCATACAAAATGTGATTTCCCCATCCAGAATATACTGCATAGTGGCTTAATCATGCATGTTATTATCAAAAATTTTCCATTTCTAGTTTCTAGTATATTTTTTTTCTGACCCTCTGTCCTTTCCCACCCTCTCCTCACACTATCTCTGGAGTCTACAATTGTCTTCCATTCCTTTCCCACCCACATTGTATTGATCACGCAATTTCTTATATAATCTGACTATTTTCAATGGTGAGTTCACTCGTTACTATTAAGAAAACCAGTTTTAACCATTATGCAATGATGGTCCCATAGTTGTTGTCTTAACGCCTATTTTGCCTGAAATCAACATCACAATTCCAGCCTTTTCTTGATTTCTATTAGCATAGGATATCTTTTTCCATCTTCACTTTTAGTCTATGTATGTCTTTATCCATGAGGTGTGTTTCTTGTAGGCAGCAAATAGAGGGTTTCTGGTTTTTATCCATTCAGCCAACCTGTGTCTTTTGTTGGTGAATTTAATCCACTAACATTCAACATTATTCAATGTTATTATCAATATTTGTAGGTTTGTCTCTGCCAATTCGTTAGCCATTTTCTTGGTTGTTTTTGTTCTCTTTTTTTAAAGAGAGAGATTTTTGCTATAGGGCGCATTCACTCACTGGAGAGACAGAGAGAGGCGGAGAGAGACAGAAAGCAAGAAATGACCCCCTGCAGGGATGGCCATGTTGCAATCTCTTCTCTCCCAAATCCCTCTGGGGATTTTGGGCACACATGCACACATACACAGAGTCATTTTTAAGCTGCCAAGTCCAGGGCTCAAACTGCGGTGGACTATGTGAGAATCCAGCAACGTAACCATTACGCCATCTGCTCTTCCCTGTTTTTGTTCTCTTATTTCTGCCAGTCTCTCTTTAGTTTTCATGATATAGTACTTCCTTCCATACTTCTTGAAGAACTGGTCTGGATTTGGCGAATTCTTTCACTTTTTGTTTGTCTGTGAATGATTTTATTCATTCTTCCTACGTGAAGTTTTTAGATCTTTATTTCTCTATGGTTGGTTATTGGTGCTTTATTTCTCCTTTGGTGGTGTCACATTTCCCTGATTGATCATGATCTTGAGACCTTGCAGTGGTGTCTATTGAATAGGAACCTCTTTCAGTCTTTACAGACTGGCTTCAGCTGAGAAAGTCCTTCACCACTTTACTCAACCAGAGATTCTGGCAGAATCCATGGGTGGGCTGCTGCTAAGGTACTTAGGCAGGCTGGACTGGTGTCTGGGTCAGCAGAAGGGTGAGGCTGGTAACTGAGTCCATTGGAGTGGGTCTTGAGTCTAGATCTGCAGGTACCAGCCTGGCACTGGGGTCCATTGAGGTGGGCCAGATGATTGGGTCCATATGAACAGGCCCACAGGGCCAGCCTGGCAGTGGGGTGGGCCTTGAGCTTGAGTTCATGGGGGCCTGCCTATCACTGATGCCGTTTAGCATATGAGTCCCCAGGAAGAGGTGTGGCCCTGAGTCTGTGGGGCCAGCCTGGAACTAGGGTCCACTGGAGCAGGCCTACTGCCTGAGACCATGTGGTGGCCATTGAGTCTGAATCTGAGAGGCTGGTCCTGGAATCTGACTCTATCGGGACTGGGATGGATCCTGAGTCTGTGAGGAAAACATTCTTCCTCCATTGAAGGACTTTTGGGCAAAGCTGACCATTCTTGTATGGGAATATTTCTGGGCTCCATATTCTTTTCCATAAATATATCTGCTACATACATATATATTATTTTTTATTTTTTATTAAAATGTAATTCAAGTATAAAATTTACCATTTAAATTATAAAATTCAAGAGTTTTGAGTATATTCACAAAGTCATGCAACTATGATGGCTAATTTCAGAATATTTTTATCTCTCTGAGAAAATAAAATATGTCTATATTCATGAGAGATATTGGTCTGTAGTTTTTTTCCCTTTATTTCTTTCTTTTTAGAGAGAGATTTTTGCTGTAGGATATGTGCCCTTGCTGGAGAGACAGAAAAACGAAGAGACAGAAAGTGAGAAATCATCCCCTGGGAGGATCCTCTTGAGATTTTGGGCATACATGGACGACAGGCTCCTGGCATGAGCCTGGGAGTTGCCAGGTCCGGGACTCAAACCATGGTTAACTGTGTGGGAGCCCAGCAACATAAATATTACACCATCTGCTGGTCCTGGTCTATAACTTTTTTTGCTGTTGGTTTGGGGATTACTAAATAAAATGGTACTAATATTTTTTCAAATATTTGGTAGAATTCTTCAGCGAAAACATCTGAGCCTGGAGATTTCTTTCTTATGGGTTTTTAAATTACATATTTAATAGTTATTGGGCCATTCAAGTTATTCATTTCATATTGGGTTAATTGCAGCAGGTTTTTTGTTTCTTTGTTTTTTGTTGTTTGTTTTTTGTTTTTGAGAAATGGTTTGTTTCATCTGAATTGTTGAATTTATGTGTGTAGATGTGATTTTAGTATTCCCTTATCCTTTTGACATCTTCAAGGGTCATAGCGGTTTTCCCTATTTTATTCCTGATTTTTGTAATTTGTGTTTGCTTTCTCTCTCTTTTTTCTAATGAAAACATTTAGTTCCATAGGTTTCCCACTCACACAGCTGTGTCTTACACATTTTAATAGGTTGCAATTTCATTTCATTCCATTTTTTAAAAATTATTTTAATTTTACTTATTATTGTTATCTTTTTAATTTGACCAGAGAGAGAGAGAGAAAAGAGAGAGGGAAGTTGAGAAAGCAAGCCACCAGGTCCAAGAGCTGAACCATGGTCAGCCATGTGGGAGTCCAACACCTTAACCACCACACCACCTGCTAGCCCCATTCAATTCAATTTTTTAAAAATATATTTATTCCTCTTGAGGCTTCTTGGACCCATGGGTTATCTTCTGTTGTTTAGTTTCTGAGTGTTTGAAGATTCATCTGTTATCTTTCTGTTATTGATTTCTAATTTGATTCTATTGTGATCAGGGAACACTTGCTGTATGATTTTAATTGTGTTAAAATCGAGGTTTGTTTCATGGGTCAAGATATATGATATATCTTAATATATGTTCCTTGGACACTTGAAAATTGTATATTCTGTCATTTGATGAAGAGTTCTATATCTGTAAGTTATATACTGTTGGTTGATAGTGTTGTTATATTTTTCTATATCTTTGCTGATTCTACTTATAGTTGTTCTGTCAGTTGTTGAGAAAGGGATGCCGAAGTCCCCAACTACAACTGTGGATCTGTCTAATTTCTCTTTGTATTCCTATCAGTTTTTTTTTTCCATGAGCACAAGTCTAACTTGATGGATCCTATAAAGTAGCACCTAGCTGGGGCTACATATCCTACTGCAGTCACTGAATAGATATGTAACTCAATTTACATTCCTTCCCTAAGCATCATCGCAGCACACAAAATGCAATCTCCCATCCAGTACACACTGCATCATGACTCAATCATGCATATTACAAAAAAAAAAAAAATCCAATTCTAGTTCCTAGAATTATTTCCACCCCTCTTTCTGACCCTCTGTCCCTTCCCACCCTCCTCTCACACCACCTTTGGTGTCCAAAATTGTCCTCCATTCCCTTCCCACCCATATTGCATTGATCACACAATTTCCTACATAACCTAAGTACTTTCAATGGTGAGTTCACTCGTTACTACTAAGAAAACCAGTTTTTGTATTCCTATCAGTTTTTGATTCACATGTTCTGTAGTTCTGTTGGTTAGTGCACATGTGTTTAGGGTTGCTACGTCCTTTCTCATTGTGTCGTATCTCACTCTGTCCTTGGCGATCTTCTTTGCTCTGAAGTCTATCTTATATGAACTGACTTATTAATATAGCTGCTCCCGTGTGGCTATGAAGCACTTTTATCTGAAGTTCCATATACTTACCAGTAGATGGCAACCGTCTCCTACCATTTTTTAAGGTTGTGTGCTATGGCTCTTCAGACAACTGAGCAATTTACAGAAAAGTCTTGTCTGAGTCTTTACTGAGGATTGACTTGAGATCCAGGGTCACTGGGGGAGGGGAGCAGGGGAGAGATGTGAGAAAAGGAAGGCCGAGCTCAATCTTCAGAGAGTACAGAGGTTGGTGGTAGAAAATAATTGAATAAACAATTAAGAACCCCTACCTCTGACTTGTGTGAGTTTGAAGAGAGACATCATATCATTAGGCCTCAGTTTCTTCATTCATAAAATAAGGAGATTGGAGTAGAAGATATCCAGAATTCTTTAAAGCTCCTAAAATTCCCTTAATATACCAAAGCATGCTGCTCATGAGCAATTGAACAGGGATCAGGATGTGCAGATGTAGCCGCATAAAACTTCATGAAAGAAGACAGGGTTGGGCCCAGAAAAATGGGCAGGGTTTGGTAAGGAAGAGGCAATTTCAGTAATAGAGACTCTGTCCATACCACCCCTGGTTCTTCCCATTCATTCATCTCTTTTTATACACTGAACATTCACTTTTTTAAAAATTACCTATTTATTTCATTCCATTTTTTGTTATTACTTTTCATTTTGACCAGAGAGAGACACACAGAAAAAGAAAGGGAAACCGAGAAAGCAATCCACCAGGTCTGGGACTCTAACTGTGGTCTGCCATGTGGGAGTCCAGCACCTTAAACACCATGCCACCTACGGGTCCACAACCATTCACTTTTACTCACGCTGTGCTAGACACTCTGCTCGGTGCTAGAGGGCATACACATGGAGACTTTCCTGGATTCCTAGGAGCTCACCGTCTAAGGGAAAGGCGACATGCCAACAAGTCACTACAGTTTAATTTGTACAATACGACGGGATAAGGATTGTCAAAAGAACTAATATGTACATATTGCCTCAGTGTTTAGGAAACATACCAAAAGTATTCCTCGGTCTTGTGAAGTAAGACAAGAATTATTTCTATTTTCAAGGAAACAGTGACTTGAAGTGGTTGAGTCCGAGGCCATACATCTGTGAATGATAGAACTTGGGTAATAACTAGTTCTCTTAATCCACATCCTATGTCTTTTCTGCTTCCTTATAACATGACCCCACTGATCAGTTATAAAAGCAAAACTTTTTTTTTTTTTGGAGAGATTTTCGCTATAGGACAGGTGCGTTTGTTTGCCAGACAGACAGAGAGAGACAGAGAGACAGAAAGCGAGAAATCACCCCCCAGCGGGGATGGTCACGCCGCAATCCCTTCTCCTCCACTCTCCTCTCGGGATCTTGGGCACGCACGCACATGCGCCCGGTGTGAGTTTTAAGCCACCGGGTCCGGGATGCGAACTGTGGTCGACTACGTGGGAGCCCAGCGACATAGCCGTTACATGGTGTTACTGGCTTCCATATTCTAGGAAGTCCCTGCATAATGAACTTTTGTCACAACTCTCTTTGAGATGACGTAGGATAATTAAGTTAACCGTCAGAACCCAAGCACCTAAACTTCTATTACGTTCCACAGATACTGCGTGTCCAGCATAGGTAGGCAAGAAGCTGTGCTCACATGGTCACTCAGGGACCCAGGTGGCCAGAGGTGCCATCTCAACCACTCTTTTATGATTGCGGTCACAGAGTAAAGAAAACTCAGGGCCCTCACTCCTGTGACAGTCACCTGTATTTCTAGGATCTGGCACTGGAAAGATGCAGCAGCATCCTAGAATCATTGGAAAGCTATTTTATTTATTTATTTTTACATTTGCTTTAGGGCATGTGCACTCACCAAAGAGAGAGAGAGACAGAGAAAGTGAGAAAGCAAGCCTCCAGGTCCTGGACTCAAACCACGGTCAGCCATGTGGGAGTCCAAAGTCTGAACTGCCACTCCACCTGCCGGCCCTGGAAAGCTTTTCTTATATAAACTTGTTTCTACCCTTCACTTAATCCTCTCCACCCTCATGTTCACATCCCAGTATGTTCTGAGGCAGGATAGACATGGGGGGATGAGGAACCCAAGTGAGGTGGTTCCTGGCAGGTGAGGAACTCAAATACAGAGATGGGCTTGGCCGCAGTAGACTCAGGGACACATGCAGCGGTAGAGAGGGGCTGCAGCTGAGGGTGTAAGAGGCAGGGACTGGTCAGAATGTGGTCGGTTCCTTTGAAGTCAATCACTCTCCTATTTCCGTCTTCATCATCTCTGCTGTTTGATAATGACCTTGTCTCCTCCACCATGAATCCACTGCTTCATCTGAAACTGTGACTCCAGTCCATTAAGGCTCTCCTGGGGCGGCCAGGCATCCGAGGAGTGCATTAGAGCTGAGACAGAGCAGGCGGGGAGGCACCAGGAGCTGGCTCAGCATCTGCTCACCAGAGAGGAACTGGGCTGCTGCCTCCCCTACTCCGCCACTCACCGCCCAGCAGCAAAACCAAGGCACTTGATTAAGGCTGTCTCTGCACCAAGCAGGCCTCAGTGGCCTATGCAATAATTCCTTTCACGTGCAGGCACAATCTGCACGTGTGCAGACAGCATTGCAGGTGGTTGGACTCAAGCTACCTGGGCTTGGATCCACCACTTATCAGCTGAGTGATCTGAGATAAGTTCCTGAACCTGAACCGTCTATTAACCCTGGTTTCCTTACCAGTAAAATGGAGATTGTAATGATACCCAGCTCATCGGGTTGCTATGAAGAAGATGGGAGAGAACACATGAAAAGCTCGCACACAGCACAGTGCCTGATCAATTGTAAGTGACTGACCTGCTGCTCGGGTTGTTTTGATTATTGTTACAATGAGATGAATTGGACAAGATGAGCTGAGGGTCCTCTCAGGCACTAATCTGCTCATTCAGTAAATAAACATTTTGTGAGCACTTGTTACACGCCAAGCACTGCCCTAGATGTCAAGGGGTCAGAGGTGAGTAAAAACGAGAAAAATAGGTGCTGTCATAGCAAAGTAAACTGCAGTTCTGGAAGCTGCATGGCCAGCTGCAGCTCCAGCACCTTGGTCATCCTGAAAACACACTAGCTATAGTGTCTGTCCAAACTGGAGGGCTGGGGAAAGGGAGTCACGGCATGACGAGAGCTGTTGAGGCTGCTTCTCCCTGTCTTTCTCCCTTTCCTGTCTCTCTTTCTTACTCATGCTCTCTATCTTGAATAAAATAAACATTTTTTTAAGAGAGATTTTTGCTATAGGGCACATGCACTTGCCAGAGAGATAGAAAGCCAGAAATCACTACTCAGAGGGGATGGCCATGTTACAATCCCTCCTCCTCCATTTTCCTCTTGGGATTTTTGAGCATGCATGCACACCCGCCCAAGGTGAGTTTTTTTTTTTTTTTTTTTTCTTTGCTATAGGGCGTATGCTCTTGTCAGAAAGACAGAGAGAGACAGAGAGACAGAAAGCAAGAAATCAGCTCCCAGGGGGGATGGCCACATCACAATCCTTTCTCCTCCATTCTCCTCTAGGGATCTTGGGCACGCATGCACACACACCCGGCGTGAGTTTAAGCCACCAGGTCTGGGACTCGAACTGCATTCGATCACATAGAATTCCAGAGACATAGCAATTATGCCATCTGCTGGTCCTCAATGTGAGTCTTTTAAGCTGCCAGGTTCAGACCAAACCCTGGTGGACTACATGGGAGTCCAGGAACATACCCATTACTCCATCTGCTGTTCCCAAGATAAACAAACTTTTAAAAGGAGAGAAAAGTCCCTGTTCTTGCAGAGATCACATTTTAGTGGGGAGATTGAAAAAAGAAATAAACATAATAAATATGTAAATTGTGTGTGTAGGTGATAAGTGCTATGAGAGAATAGAGCAAGGTAAGGGGCGCTTGCAAGGTAAGGCTGGTTTGCAGTCTGAACACCTGGTCAGAAGAAGCCTCACTGAGAAAGTAGCATTGGAGCAGACACGGGTGAGGCCATGAATGCTGCATGTAGGTATCTGTAGGAAAACGTTCCTGGCAAAGGCAATAAGTGCAAATGGCCTGTGGTAGAAGCGTGTCTGGCTTTGTTAGAGGCAGGGGCATAACTAGACTGGAGTCAATGAGGTGATGAGAAGTAGCAGTGAGAAGGGACAATGGGGGCCAAACCCTGAATAACCTTGTGACACATCATAAGGACTTTGGCTCTTATTAAGAGATGTGGTGGGCTTGGGGTAGAAAGGGGTAGGATCAAAGGATTACTAGACTGGAGTCAGGGTTCTAGAAGAGGAAGGTGGAAAGACAGGAGGTGGGGCCCCATCTGGTGGCAGAGTTGGTAGCAAAAATGGACTGCAGTGGTGGAAGCTGCATGGCCAACCATGGTTTTGGATCCCGGGTTCAGCTTGGAAACATGCCAGGCACATGCACATGTGTCCAAGATCCTGAAGAGCTGGAGGGCTGTCAAAGCCAAGTGTGACAGGACCCTCTTGAGGGTACCTCTCTCTCTCTCTCTCAGTGTGTGTGCATATGTACAGGAATAAAATAAATACACTTAACAAAAAGATAGGAGGTGGTAGCCAGTGAGAGAAAAAGCGACTGATAATGAGGAGATCAAGGATATGAACTTGGGAATGGGTGGCTGGGACTGGGAGAAGGACAGCAACCGAGAAGCTGGATGTGGGAGGACTGTCTATGTGCACATGGAAATCACCAGGAATCGAGTATGAAGGTTCAAACATACTCAGAGAAGACCAGTTCCTTGTTGACTTCTATTAGGGCTGTCAAAGCCAAGTGTGACAGGACCCTCTTGAGGGTACCTCTCTCTCTCTCTCTCAGTGTGTGTGCATATGTACAGGAATAAAATAAATACACTTAACAAAAAGATAGGAGGTGGTAGCCAGTGAGAGAAAAAGCGACTGATAATGAGGAGATCAAGGATATGAACTTGGGAATGGGTGGCTGGGACTGGGAGAAGGACAGCAACCGAGAAGCTGGATGTGGGAGGACTGTCTATGTGCACATGGAAATCACCAGGAATCGAGTATACTCAGAGAAGACCAGTTCCTTGTTGACTTCTATTGATGGAGATTCACAGGCCTAGAATGGGAGGACAGGAAGCCTGGAGACAGAAGGCCTTGTTATTTTAGGATTTGGTTGGTGAAACTCAGTTTAATTTCTAGAAGCCAGGTTGTAGGACACTCCAGGTGAGGAGGAGCACCAGGTGGTGCCAGATGGCTATTGGTCCCTTCTGAAGTTCAGGGATATTCTTAGTGTCAGAAAGCAAGTAAAGCATTCTCAAGACTCTTATCTCAGTGGCTTTTAAACCTTTTTTTTTTCTTTTTAGAGAAATTTTTGCTATAAGGCTTGTGTGCTTGCCAGAGAAACAGAGAGAGACAGATAAAGTGAGATATTGGGACCAGCAGTTGATGGCCATGCTACAATTCCTTCTCCTCCATTCTCCTCTAGAGATTTTGGTCACAATGCACACACGTCCGGCATGTTTTACATGTTGCTGGGTCCAGGACTTGAACCATGCAGTCAGCCATTTGGGATCCAGCAGCCTTCATGCCACCTGCTGGCCCAGGTTATTGTTTCTT